>NW_024066245.1:0-354461 GCF_014898535.1 Botrytis deweyae
GGCGCTAGCGCATGCGCTAGCGTGGTCACATGATTCCTGTCCCAACAATTTTTAATATTAAAAATATTAGAAATTTAAAAGTATTAGAAATATTAATATTTTTAATATTAAAAATATTAAAGATTTAAAAGTATTAGAAGTATTAGAAGTATTAATTATTAGGATTGATTTACTTTATTATTAACCTATAGAAGTATAGAGTGTTCTGAATATATTTGGAATAGTGAATCTACTATATAAACCCTATCAAGTGGTTGCTCCCTGATACTCATCCCCGTTTTATACGGACCCACTCGGTATGTATCAATCAGGAAGGAGCTAGCTCCTTATAAATATAGATCTCTATAAATATAGAAATAGCTAGAAGTATATATAACTATAGCTAAACCAATCATCGAGATTATATTCAAAGTATAATCACCCTCGTTCAAATTTGCTTTGTAAATAAAAAGCTTAGAATAAGACACCCTTGTATTCAAAATATAAAATTAGAATTAATATACTTTACTACTAACCTATAAAAGCGTAAAGTATTTCGAATATGTTCGAAATAGTGGATCTACTATATAAACCCTGTCAGGTGGTCGCTCCCTGATATTAATATTATTATTATATTAATATTAATTGTTTCAGAAAAAGAAATTAAAGTCTATGAATTCCTAGGGTTTTAAAATTATTATAATAATTAATAAGAAAAAAAGAAATTCTACAAATTCCAAGTCTGAAAATTTCTTTTTCCCTAACGGCTAGTTTATAAGTCAGGTATAAAAGACATTTCAGAATTTTATTATATGATATCATATTGTTAAAAGTTTAATATGAATAAACTAAGAACGATAGAGATTTTATAAATTTAGGAATTTATTTGTTAGTTTATATTTCTAGGCTTATAATTTATTAAAATAGATTATAATGAGGAATAAATTAGTTAAAATTAGAAATATAGTTTATTATATAATTATTTAATTAAAGAGAGCTAGAATATAGTTATGTCCTTTATAAAGTATAATTACCTTACGAATCAACGCTAGTATTACTTAGATCATAGTATTAATACTATGAAAACTATTTACTTTTAATATATAATAATAATACAATTAATATTAGAGTACTTTTATTATTATAAGTCTATTCTTATAATAGTTTTATTATACTAAAAGTGATATTACTAATAGCCTTAGACTAATTAAGTTCATATAGACTTATCTCTTTTATTATAAGTTTATAATATTGAATTACTTAAAATTATTAAAAAGAAATTTCTTAAAATTATTTAAAATTATTCCTTAGAAAAATAAAAATTAATTAAAGAAAATCTATAATATGTAATTTCTTAAAACTATTCAATATTCTATTAAGAAGAATAAATATTTTATTATAATTTAGAATAGAAAACCAATTTTCATATTAATTAAATCTTATAATATAATAAAATATCATTTAAAAGTATTGAAAATTATTTTCAAGATAATAGAGATAGGTTTTATAAAATTTATAAGATTAAAAGTTTTCTTTTTTAGCTTTTTCTAGAAATAATCTTATGAAATATTAATAATCATTACTAATAGAGATTTTTTTTTAAAATTTTTCGAGTATAAATACCTGATCTATTTCTCTCTTCTTTCTTTCCTTTTTCTTTTCTTCTTTATTTATAAAATCCAGTCTTCGAATATATATATATATATATACATATTTCAATAATAAAAATCATAACTTACTACTTGTTTTATACGAACATGTCGACTCCTGATATATTATTATCTTCTCTAGAAACAAATACAACTCAAGGTAATAATGACCACATTGTCTTCTCGACTTGTATCGTGATTTTGCTAACATTAATTCCAGCTTCTCTTACTATTACTGCATATCGACAACATCTGATTAATCATATCACGAAAACACCAATATCTTCACTTCCACGTCTTCATCTCCGCCTTAATCTACTTGATCTCGAAAAGTTCGAACTGAAAAATTATCATCATGATATGATGAACAAACCTTTACCTGCCGGAACTACAATGACAGATGTGATGAAGAGGAATGCTCTGTTCGTTAAACATGTCAAATTTCTCGATGATCAACAAACGATGGTTCGAAAACAACTATACAATGCAATCCGCAAAATGCAGATTCAGGAATCAATTATTCGTACCGCTCCCGCTGAGATCAGATCTAAGCTCTTGAATGGCCAAAAGTTGTTTGGTCAACTTCAAGCTGAGATAGCGTGTGGTCAATGTGTCGCGATAAACACTCGTCGCATACATCATTTACATCTTTCCCTTCAAAGATTATACCGACAAGCTGTTGACTCGCAACGTCAACGTCAACGTCAATGTCAACGTCAATGTCAACGTCAATGTCAACGTCAACAAGCTAGACGATCGAATGCTCCTAGTCCATCTACAGTTTCCATTGAAACTCCTCCTCCTCCATATTCGGCTAATTAACAATTGGTTGTGCCGGTCTATCGAAGACGTTCTGTGCTGTAAGTTACTATCGCTAATTTGCGACCGTGAATTCATAGGATAAAGTCGGTACTAATCTTTGCTAGGCATATAATAGGCCAGAAGACTAAACGTCTCAAGCTCTCTTTAAATTGATTGAAATGATTATATACCATCTGATCTCTCAGTCATATTGAATGTTTCGAGCACATACATCATGTTAATTCGAGATTCAACATTACGAGGTTTTTTTCTTGGGTCTTTTGTTTGGATGTAGCATTTATCGATCCCTATTACTTCTTGAGCATTCTCTTCTAGTGTTAATCAACTTGAGCATTTGAAATGGTTTAAATTGTCATTGTTTTTACTCTTTTCATTTCGAGTTTAACTCGAGTACTTCAACAGTGCAGTTTGTAAACAAGTCTGATATCTCAACACGTATCATATCTAAGTTAATCCAAAAAAAAAAAAAAATTTATCCTCATCATACTACCTTCTTATATAATATCTATAACTCACATGATTCTATAATTTATTTACATTTAACTTATTCAAATCAAAGCTATATACTCCTTCATCGTCGCTTACTTACAACTCTCTTTACAATCTCAGAATAACCTTCCTATGTTCTCATCAAGAATACCAGTTCTAGAGACTTTTACCGAAGCACAACGTCATGATTTCCTATCTACTCTAAGAACCAAAGCGTCGAAGCGTCTTTTTTAATAATGAGCTATCTCCCTCTAGATAATCGAGTACAGTATACATCAGACAGACATCAGTTCTATATCAATATAATTTCCCAATCTTCTACATTTCTAATAATCTTTCAATCTCCGAAATCCTGCTCTTTCCATTTCATCCTCAGTTTCTTCTCATTCTCTTTAGAACTCGACACTTTTTATTGTCTTAATTATATTATTACTTTGAATCTCACTCTATCTATCGATTAATCTAAAATAGATATATATAATTATACATCTCATTATTTAGAAAGTAAAAGAAAGTACAATTAGATGCCTATTTCATCCCTCCATCATCCTCTCCCATCCCATTCACTCCCCATACAACAAATCGATTTCACAAACCAGTCATTAATACCAAGATACTTCACTTATCTACTTCCTCATATTCATATACCCCGGCCAGTTAGATAGCCTTAAACAGATAGTTATTATACAATCTATTCCATTCTCTATTCCATTCTCTATTCCATTCTCTATTCCATTCTCTATTCCATTCTCTATTCCATTCTCTATTCCACTCCCTATTCCACTCCCTATTCCACTCCCTATTCCACTCCCTATTCCACTCCCTATTCCACTCCCTATTCCACTCCCTATTCCACTCCCTATTCCATTCCCAATTCCATTCCCAATTACACCTTCTCGGGATAGCCAATTAGCCAATTGTCGAATCAGCGAATCAGCGAATAATACAAATCTATCTGTACACATCTTCGTATAGATACATAGATACTTGATAATAAAAATCCCGTAGTATCACGATAATGTCAGCTTATTAGTTAAGGGGGTACATGTAATTACACACATCGTGATGCACAATTCATGATTCAGGATTCAGGATTTCGATTTGCGATTTATTTAGGTACACCGGGATGTTGTGGATAGTAGGTACACAGCACGACAGACAAAAGCATCACATCACATCACAGCACACACCATCACATCACACCCACAAAATTCACCATAATCGAAACCCATCTATTCCGTCTCCCCTCTTCTCCTCTCTCCCCTTTCCCCTTTCCCCTCCCCCCCCTCTCCCCAAACCAAAAATCCAACCAAAACTACACAACCGCGACCCCCAAAAACATCCCCAAAACCCCCGCATACGCTCCCAAAACCAGCATGACATCTTTCAATCCCCACTCTCCTCCCCAAATGCCCCCTCTCCCATCTCCATCTCTCTCCCCTTCAATCCCTTCCCATCCACTTTTTTGCTCTCCTCCTCCATGGATCATCCACACGAGTATGATGCCCATAATCGCCACGCTGACTCCGATGATTCCCACACCGCCGGTTTTGGAGATGCCGCCGGGCCAGAGAATGAGGATGCTGATGGGGGTTAGGATACTGCTTCCGCCTGTAGGGAGAGGGTAGTTAGTAGAGATTTAGTGGTGGTGTTTTGATTTGGTAGAGAGTAGATTTTAGATGTTAGATGTTAGATGTTAGATTGTAGAATATAGATGCAACCCCCATCCCCCCGCCCCCAAAAAAAGAAAACTCACCCACAACTCCCCCCACAAATCTCCCCAACCCCCTCCCCTTCCCTCCCCTCCACCCCCTCCTCCTCGCCTCTCTCCTCACACCCCTCCAGACCCCATTACTCACACTCCAATCCGTCTGATACGCGACCAGCTTCCTCTCCAACTCATTGACCAACCCCACTTCGCGCGGATGATTCCACGCGCGCGCACATTCGAGAATCGCGAGTTGTTTGCCGTAGAGATGGAAACGGGGGGGAAGAGATGATTTAGGGAGATCGAGGAGGGGAATTGGTGAGCTGAGCCAGTAGGTGTAGTTGCGGATTGAGCGGGCTGGGAGGGAGGAGAGGAGATTAGTGGGATGGAGATTGCGGGTGGGTGAGAGGGTGAGGGGTGAGGGAGACGTACTATATTTTTCGAGATCTTCTTGAATTTGGTCCCAGCGGGCGGGAATACGTACTTTGATTTTTTCGTTAGCTTATGATTCAAACTTCCAGCTCCAAACTCCAAACTCCAAATTCCAAACTTCATTAAAAAAAGAAAATCCAAAGTGAAATAAGCAACATAAAGCCAACCTACAATCCTCATACTTCTCATTCCGACTCAACAAAATCCAATTATGCATATGCAATTTCGCCGTCGCGTGCAAAATGTCCTCCAAATACATTGTTCGCAGCATTGCTCTATGTTCACCCATTGGGTATCTATTTTCTTATTAGTATCTACTGCCCACATCTCCTTCCCACATCTCATCTTCCACCCATTCCATCACATCTTCCACCCCAAAGAAAGGAAGCAAAACTCACACATCCGGTAAATCCTCCGGCCTGGGATCATATTTCTCCAAAAACTCCCCCAAATCCCTCGGCGCCACTTCCTCTTTCCTCTCCATCCTCATCGGTCCCGTGAATCCACCTTCTCTCACCCCCTCACTTGCCCCTCTCCTCTGCATCACCGGTTTCTTTCCCTCTCCCTCTCCCTCTCCATCCTTCTCCTCCCCCCCACTCCCCACCCCCTCCAATCCCATTTCCCTCTGAACACCCAACGCATTCCTCAGCGCCTCTCGAAAAATCCGCGTTCGATAATGCACCTCCTTCTCTTCATCTCCCAGCAGCACATCATACTCACAACTACACCCCGCACTCCCATCTCTATTCCGCCGAAACTGATGTTCAGCAACCTTCTGCTTGAGATTTTTCTTGAGTCGGGAGTGTGGAGAGAGGGGGGGAGGCGGTATAGCTGTAGGTACAGAAGTAGGAGAAATATGAAGAGACCGATCCCGATCATTCGGATCACTCATACTAAACCCTCTTCTTCCACTCCGAGGAATCTCTCTTCCGACTCCGACTCCCGTTCCTCTCGCAGGAAGAACACCCAGATATTCATGCAGACGAGAAAGTTGCTCCTGATCCAAATGACCCAGATTCAGATCCCGATCCCGATCCCGATCCCGATCCAAATATATCTTTTCCCCTCCTCGCGAATTCCCCAAATGTGCAGCGCTCGCACCATTGGTATTCGCAAAAACATTCCCATTCCCCGGACCCGAAAGCGCACTCCACGATCGCTCACTAAAAGTGACGCTCTTGGGACTCGGACTCGGAGGTGGTCGGAAAATCGTATCGTGTCTGTAGGATGCCGAGGGGATGCTGAAGGGTGAGTGTTGCGATTGGGGAGAGAAGAGGGGAGAGGGGTTAGGGGGGATGTGGGAGCGTCCGCGATGGTCGCCGGTGAACCCTTTTTTGTAAATGCCGCGACTTTGACCGCCTTCGAGATCGGGGGATCGCGAGAAGAAGGAGCGCATGCTGGTGGAGGGTCTGGGGGACGGGGGATAAGTATTTTTGTAGGGATGATGGTGGTGATGATGTTTTGTATTAGGGGGATGGATTTGAAGAATATAACTGAAGAATGAGATAGATAGATGAAATGAGGTATACATGTTCTGAAAAAAGAAACAATTTGGTTGCACTTTCCCAAATTGCATAGCGCCAACTAGTTGTACACCATCTATTATTATTTCTATGTCTAGATATAGTCTATCTTTTCTAAAGTCTAAAATCTTCGCCTCTCTAGTTGTATCTATACGTCTATGACTGCAAAAAAACCAGACTTCCAATACTGCACACACACAACCAAACCCCTACAACTTCGATTTGAATTTCTTATTCTCCTCTTGCAATGGTGCAGCCTCGCTAACATCCACTTTCTTATCATCTGTGTTCTTCGCTGGACTACCAGGAGTATCCTTCTTCTTCGGTGCAGAATGATATCCACCCTTTTCATTATCCAAGTTTGTGATTTTACCCTCGCTATCTCTTTGAATACCCAACTCAATCAACTTTGCAAAGACTTTACTGAAATCTTCAAAGAACTTTTCCTTATCATCTGCATATTTTCCTACCCATTTCTTGAACTCCTTATCTTGTGTCAGAGCCAAATCCGTTGGAAGCATCATCAATTCCGTCTCGGTATCCTCATCATAGTTGACGAATTGTTCGATTCCATTTGCCAACTTCTTTTTGCGCCATTGAAGAGAAAGCAAAAGTCTGTAATATTGATTCGAGAATCTCGTAGGATTATTAACCCAGGCTCCCTCGAAACCAGATCGATCGCTATGGCATCGTCCCAGATTATGAGCTCCACTCAACGCCACGATTTCCTGATCATTAAATCCCATGCGGTAGAAAATCCATCGAAGATGATCGGATCCTTGTGCTGCATCTGGTAGACGTCCTCGCGGGGGCAATTTCGAGTCATCAACATAATCTGTTCGTCCACCTTGCCATGGGATATCTGGTCCACCCATTTCTTTGATCGCCACTACTCCTGCTAATGTCCAGAGATCCGCATACGTTATCCAGGGATGCTTGGCTTTGACTGGTTCGAGGAAGACTCTCGCGTGTTGTAGACCAGCGTTTGCTGGATCTCCTCCTTCACTCTCGTATCGCATACCAGCTCCATTGGATCCACCCGTATCTGTTTCAGAATCGTATGTTCCGGCCGAATGCCTAGATGATATTAGTTTGTGAATGAGAAGGAATCGTTTGCGCCAAAGTGGATTGCATTAATTGCGCATAGTCTGGAGAAGACATGGAATGAAAGATCACATACCATGCTAAGCGCACAAGAACTGGTCCAGCACTGCCATCATCATATTCCGGTTGGTGTAAAAGGCCAACAATATCCTTTCGGACGGCGGCAAAGTCCCCTTTCTTACTCATTGTAACTACTGTATCTTTGGACAACTTCTGAAATGGAATATATATGAAATTCGAACGTTAAAGAACACAAAGAAATCTAGGGTAATTGCCACCGACGATATAAATGAAGCAAAAAGTAAAGTAAAGGGGAAACACGAGGAAAAGTCAGGGAGAAGACTTCAAATCAAAGAGACGCCATACCGAGGCTCGCGGCAATACCTACCTAGAGTCCCCCATTCATATGCTAATTCCTTTACCGCGCGATTGTCTTGTGAAAAACCGGGGCAGAATGATACAAAGATTGTGGGTCAAGTCGATGAATCATGGAGTTTTAATCACAGTGATAAGGGAGTGATGTTAAATTTCATTTTCGTGATACGCCAATTCTTTTTTACCGAGGTCGGAGTATGTAAATAAATTTTGAGACGAGGATATGATTTCTGTGGGTGTGAGTTTAGCTTCGTCTGTGTGCTTACTTTTTTACTAGATAATGCATGAGGGGTGTGGTTAGCCTGAGAGAAATTGAGAGCAATCGAATGGCGAGAACGAGAGTATGATTTCTTTCCGAGATGATTGTTGAAATCGAGTATAGAATAAGTTTTTGAGATCAAATTGTCAGTCAGTCAGCTAGTTGGCTGATGACATTTAGAGAATAACTTTGAGGGATGAGGCTATTCGAATGTCAAATAGATGTAGACAGCAAACAGAATTCCTCATGCGTTCAACTTCTGGCTTACCTAGATATTGTCACTGTCATGTCAGCAGCTTGTGAATGTTTTCTCAAATATACCTACTGAGATGGATCTTGTAACAAGATTACGGACATTCGATGCTTCGATCAATTGTTTGCTTCTGCGGACCTGATGCATACAATGATATGAACGTATTCGAGTCTCAACCTATAGCACAATCGCATCCGGAATCTACATCATCATGCGATGAGAGAAAACAGAGAAGAGCCATCTCATATACCTACGTAATATTGAGGCATTACCCACAAAGACCAATTCACATGACTTGTTCCCATGCAACATCTGAAACACATCTTTCTGGATTCTACAACGCACAGGAGTGTGTTTTGTGTCGTACAAACAAGCATCAAATAGTGGTTTGGTTGCGGGTAAAACGTATCCTTGTTGATGACATCCAAGGTACGCATCCAATTGGAGATGTTGCTTGCAAACGTGGGATATTGTATTGTTGTTGTTATTTCTTCAAGTGCATGTACCGGTACCTAATGCTCTCTTGATGGTGAGAATGAGGATGGATGGTCAGCCGGCGGATCGGAATTCTTGTCTTGAATCCCTCGAGAACATCAACATCAATTTCAATTGAGCGTTCATCTTTTCTTGGCGCCGCGTGGGAGCATGGGATGGATTGAATATCAAAATGATTTTTGATATGGTGGGGCAAGTCGATTGGGTGGGCCGGAGATCCAGGTACAATATTAAAAGAAGGGAGGGGTCAGCTGAAAATTCATTTCCAGAACTCAGAGACTCGCGACTTGAATAGATAATGGATTGAAACCCGAGTACAACTTGTACACGGAGAGAATGAGAATGGATATTGAAGGACCTGCTTTGGTACCATATCATAGTATATCTGTTGATGATATTATATTATATTTGTAGGATAGACAAAACTCCGTACATGTCATGTCATGTTCGTGTAAGACAAATTGCTTAACCGGATTCGATGAAGGGGGTGAGGGTCATTAAAATGTATGGTGACGCCAAAATCCACTTTCTGCATATTATAACAAGACTTGACTTCTCCATAACATTGCAGCAAAAATGTCAAAAAGTTGACTTATTTCCAATCACACACAGGCTGAACCCAAAAAATGAAGCACATGAGGGAGTGAGTTCAAGACATCTACCAATTATTAGTCTTTTGATACCAGTCGGATGGGTAAGAATTTGTTCTCTCTTCCCCATTCTTTTCATCGTTCATCAAGAATTGTGAATCACTTCAATGAATATACATTCTCTCCCATCTGAAACTTATATAAACATCGAGGAATGGAAGAAGCGAAGATTAATGAAGACGTCACACTTCAAAGTTTTGTCAGAAAAGAGAAGGAAAAAAAGAGGGGATGGGTATGGGTATGGTATGAATGTGTTATATATCAAGAGCTATCAGAGAGCGGTTGTAATTAATAATTACCGAAATCGACCTTTCTGGACCAAAAGGAGCTGTTAATCCATTCCCATATCGGCATATCCGAGATGGCCGGATTACTGCATTCATCAATATCAGTCTGAGTGACAGAAGGAAAGAGGAATGGCTGAGGGTCGACTCCGTAATATTTCCACGAAGGATAAGCCAGGAAAGCGAAGAAGAGAAAAGAGGATGGTCAGATTCTTATCATGAAGAGAAGTTTGGAGTGATTAGGTCGGCAGGTAGTTATCAGTAGTTCGTAGGTAAGAAGATAATGATCCCTTGTTTGACCAAGATAGATCCCCTGTTCATTTGATATCAATATCATTTTGCCTATCGTTCCACCCACGTTGGATGTGAAATTGCCCTATCGATTTTTAGGTTTCCAACGTTACTTGAGCTTAAAAGTTAAAGCGTGACCCTTGAAGAGAATCTGGTGGGCAAGGAAAGGAATCCATTGGTGGTGTATCAATTGAACCCGGTTGTTTCATTTGACCCGCGGCGGGAAGATGAGGGAGGGAGGATCAGAGGAGAAGGGAGTTGTGACTGTTGGAGAAAGGGTTGTCAACGTACCTCGTCGTACCTACATTGAACGGAGGATGTAGGAAAGATATCATTTGGAGGTTGAAAAGAATAAACCAAGCAAAGAAAGTAGATTGAGAGGTAATTAAAATACCATGGTACATTATGATTAGCTCTTGGTAGATGTACCTCCTACATGTAGGTCCTTGGATTGAAACTTTGTAGATGTGACACGAGCCGTCTAAGGTCTGTCACCCGTGACCTGTGAAATTAGGTCGTTAGGTAGTGAAGTGTGAAATGAGTGAAGCCTGATATTAGTGAAGTGTGAAATGAGTGAAGTGTAAAATGAGTGAAGCCTGATATTAGTGAAGTGTGAAGTGAAATAAAATGAAATGAGAGAAAAGGCCAACCCCAGACCAGAAGCAGAGCCAGAGCCAAAGCCAGAGCCAACAGCCAGCGCCAGAACAAACAATAGTCTGCAAGCAATTTCAACTCAACCCACGAATACGAAAAGCAGTTACTCAATTTACTCCATTCACTCCCATTCACTCTTCACTCTTCTCTTCTCTCATCTTTCCAGTCTTCTCCCATCTCCTCCCTTGATACTCTTTCTATATATATATATCGTATATAGATATATATATACATATACATATACCTATATATATGTAATTGGCTTATTAATAAATATAACAAATCAATCAAATTATACTACTACTACTACTACTACTACTACTACTACTGTACTACTACTCCTCCTCCTCCTCCTCCTACTATATATTTTCTTCTTCATCACCTTGCTTGCTGTCGTCACTAGCTTAATTTCTTCCAACCAACCTTGGAATCCATCGCATCCCATCGCATCCCATCCCATCACATCCACATCCACATCCACATCCCTATCTTATCCGTTCGTTCATTTATTATTGTACTCACAACCCCCACTTCACATTATATTTCTCAATCGAAATATCGACAAAGTACATCCATACAATACAACACAATACAATACAATACAACACAATACAACACAATACAATACAACACAATACAATACAATACAACACAATACAATACAACACAATACAATACAATACAACACAATACAATACAACACAATACAATACAACACAATACAACACAATACAATACAACACAATACAATACAACACAATACAATACAACACAATACAATACAACACAATACAATACAACACAATACAATACAACACAATACAACACAACCACATGCAATCATTCAATTTATCCATACGCCTCGTCTTCTCCTTTGATTCGTTTATCGAGGTGGTATTGGATTGTTTGCTTGCTGGTTTGATCGTTTGATTGATGGTCCATGGTTGATTGAGATTTACGAGGTACTTAGTCACACTACAGTATATCAAAATTACGCTCTTCATCAAAACATAATCCCTGAAAAACAGTTATCATAACGTTACTTTGGATTTAATTATCCCTCCCAAAAAACCCTCAACCTCAACCTCAACCTCAATCTCCTCTTCCTCTTTTTGTCTTCTAAAAGAACAGAAATATATTAACTCTCGCTCCAATTATCCCGCATTCTCCCTCCCCCCAACATGTCGAATTCGGAACAAAGAATGCTCGAGAGCCGAATACAAAATGGAAGTCTCGAAGCTGTGTCAGGTCTCATGTCCGACCAAGCTGGGCATAGTACAACCACTTTTATGAACGATGTAAAAGCAACACAAAACTCAAACATTTCTTTACCTTTATCTCTTCAATCAAATCAAATCCCAGCTTTCACGGCCATCTTCAAATCGAATACCATAGCACCTTCGCCCCCTCACAGCAGATCCACTTCAACAAACGAGGCATACACCCCACTCGCGCTTGACACCACTTCTCGTCTTCACCCAAATATAGATTCGTCATATAGCCAAACTCCGAGTCCTCTAAGCGCGGGTCTGCGGATACAAACCGATATCGCTCCAGGTTATACAATAACATCTGCCAGCACAGGAACCGGAGTGACTGAGCGCGACTCTCCCGATACTATTCGCATTCCATCAAGATCCGGTGGGCAGATAGGAATGTCTCTCGCGCGAACTCCAAGTGTGAAGAATGTCCTGGCGAGTAGCATAGGTAGCAACGGTTCGGCGCCAAACTCAGCATTATCCTCACCAATGTTGAACGCAATGGCAGATGTGACCCCTCTCCCCTCACCACTCATGTCGGGAGATTCACCGGGACCATGGAAACGATTAAACTCGAGACGAACATCCCGCGAGCAGATGCTACCAATGCATGCGGATTCGGCTCTGATCACATCAAACGGCGAATCAGTTTCCTCTGCGATTGCCAATCAACAAAAGAGAAGAGTATATCATGGGTTAATAACAAATGCTGTCGAATCTGGGTTGACGGATGCTCAAATAAACCGAAAAAAGAATGCTGAAGGACACACCCGGAATAGAAGTATGAGCGAATATGTACCGGAAGCTTCGCAAGTACCAAAACCTCGGAATGTCACTGTATCGGGTTCACATGCTCCAATCATGGATGGAGCAGTAGATGGTCCACAATCAGACATGCATATGCGGAGAGAACCACATTTAGCAGTTCAACGAGGATTGGCTCCCATTCCAAGACCACCTACCCCACCATCGAGTCGAACGGGAGGGGAAAGCAGTGATAGTGATTCATCATTGACCACTAACAACATTCCTAGAGCTCTTCGAAAATCGAGATATGAATACTTTGATGCGTATACTAGAAATGATTCTAAACGACGAAGATGGAGAGGTATAAAAGTTTTGGGCCAAGGCACTTTCAGCAAAGTGATTTTGGCTACCAGTCAAGTCCAAGATGCCGAAGGTCGCATAGATGAAGACAATGTGTTCGGGATTGAATCGATTGTTACACCTATGGAGACAAAAGTCGACCGAAAAAAGTTGGTAGCGATTAAGATTTGTGAACATGGTCCGAAAGGAGGGGCATCTGAAGAAAGAGTAGAAATGTCACTGAAACGTGAATTGGAAATCATGAAATCGATACATCATCCTTCATTGGTTCACCTCAAAGCTTGGAGCATAGAAGAGACTAGAGCTATTCTGGTTTTAAGTTATTGTCCCGGTGGAGATCTATTCGAAGTGGCCAGTCAGCATCGAGATATTCTCGTCCCATCGTTACTTAGACGGATGTTTGCAGAGCTGATTGGTGCTGTCCAATATTTACATGATAGGCGTATTGTTCACCGGGATATCAAATTAGAAAGTAAGTTTTTGAAAGTTTCTTTGGTGATTTACTCAAATCCAAATGTCACATACTAACCAAGTCTCCTTTTTGTTCAGATGTCTTGGTCAACCTTCCTCAACATGAACTTGCAAAACCACAAGACTGGACTAAATATCCTTACTCCATCATCACCCTCACCGATCTCGGTCTCTCTCGACGCGTAGCCGATGATGAAAAACTTACTACCCGTTGTGGATCAGATGATTATGCTGCCCCAGAAGTTATCATGGGTCAACCATATGATGGACGCGCTACAGATGCTTGGTCTCTTGGTGTCTTACTCTATGCATTACTGGAAAGTAGATTGCCATTCGATCCTAATCCAGGAATGCCAGAAGGACACAAACAACGCAGTCGAACAAGTCATCGAATTGCACGAGTTGAATGGAGATGGATTGAATATTTCGGTGAAGAGGGAGATCATGAGAGTGACCCGGATAAATTCAAGGAAAAGGGATTGTTAGGTGCAATGGAGATTACAGAGGGATTGTTGAAGAGAGCAAGGAGTAGATGGACATTGGAGAAAGTTCAGGAAAATGAGTGGGTCAAAGGAGGTGTTGATGTGGAGGGTGGTGTCAAATGGAGAGAAGAAGTCATTCCTGAGGAAGTCAGAGGTAGTGTGGAATTCTAGAGGGGCAGATTGACTGAAAGGTTGGCATGCAACCTCAATTGTCCCTGCATACTCTCGATATCGACTTTAGCTTCGATCTCAGTCTACCGATTGGCTATTTGCTCTGTTGTTTTCATGATAATCTCTTCTGTTCACGTTCTATCATCAAAACAGCAAAGATCGAGATTTGACCCTTTTTTCTTCTTCACGTGAGTTTTGCTTGCGCTTGTATTGCGATGTTTTTCATGGAGAACTTGCATGCATGGTTTATAGCATGGTGTTTATGGATTTTGGTTTGGGGTTTAAAGGGCTGGACAGACGGAAGTACGAGGGTACGAATGTATATGTTACTATTCGATTCAGTTCCACGGATGTTTTGTTTATATAATATGGATTTGGGTGGGGTTGGAACGGGATGGGATTTGAAGGAGTGATGGATTTGTGTATATTATACGGGATTGGGAATCGGGGTGGATGGGATGATGTTGTGGAGGGTAGGGGTGGGGTGAGAGAGGATCGGATGGATGGAAGGACGGGCGGACGGGCGGGGATTTTATACCCTGTGGGAATTTGGAATGTTAATATTTGTTGCGTGAGGGAAGGGAGAGGAGAGGATGGAATTAATGGTTGGTATGGGATGGGGTTGTTTTTTTTTCCTTGATACTTGAGTGGGGAGTGATTGTTTCGTAACCGAGAAGTAGATAGGGGGTTGGCGTGGGGGTAGGTGGGGTAGCGAGAGAAATGCACCATGAGAGGTAGATGCGAGGACGGGGGCTGGAAGGTAGAGAAATGCGTTAGAAGTTTGTTGAAATCATAAGATAAGAAGATAGTGAGAAAATAGATGTGTTATATTGAATTGCGCTAAATCGAAGTGAATTGAATCGAATCAAAGTGAAAAACAAAATTAGTGATTCGAAAGGTTCGTGAATTTTGTGGATGGGGAGTGGCGATGACGGAGGGATACAGGGGTAAATAAGGGAGTGAGTTGGAGGGTTAAATGTAGGTAGAATATTCATTAATTATATTTGTGAGATGAGTGAAGAAAGTATTTTAGGTGGATAGATAGTATGTAAGTAAATAGATGAATGGATAGATGAATAGATGAATAGATGAATAGATAAATAGATGAATAAATGAATAAATGAATAGATGAATAGATAAATAGATGAATAAATGAATAAATGAATAAATGAATAAATGAATAAATGAATAAATGAATAAATGAATAAATGAATAAATGAATAAATGAATAAATGAATAAATGAATAAATGAATAAATGAATAGATGAATAAATGAATAGATGAATAGATAAATAGATGAATAGATAAGTTTATTAATTTTTATATTTAATTAATTGATTATATATATATGTATGTATGTATGTATGTATATATGTATATATGTATATATGTATATATGTATATATGTATATATGTATATATGTATATATGTATATATGTATATATGTATATATGTATATATATATATGTATGTATGTATATAAGTATAGAAGATTTTATTTAATAGGAATAGAAATAGGTAAGGGAGAGTTGTTGAGAATTATTAATGATTCTTGAGTAGGAATGGAATTAAGGGGGTAGAGGTTAAGTTTAAGTTTTGGAGTGGGGTGGGGTAGGGTAGGGTAGGGTAGGGTAGGGTATTGTTGGATTGTTGGATTGTTGGATTGTTGGATTGTTGGATTGTTGGATTGTTGGATTGTTGGGTTAAAAGAGTTGGTAATGTAATATTGGATGGTTGGAGTAGAAGAGTTTGGTATTGTATTGTATTGTAATGTAATATACCTAGGTACCTAGGTAGGTAAGTAAGGAAGGGGTTGAATGGATGAAAAGGAATTGGATTGTTGGATTGTTGAGAGAGGGTATTTGAGAGAGGGAGGGGCGGAGGGGCGGAGGGAATTTGATGGGATGGTGGGATGTTGGGAAGTTGAAATGGTTTGGAAGTTTGAAATGGTTTGGGAGTTTGAATTTCTTTTGGGTATTTGAATATTTGTTTGGAGTCTTGGATTCTTGGATTGGGGATTGTGGATTGGGACTTGGAGGATTGGGGTTTGGGGTTTGGGGTTTGGAGGATTGGGGTTTGGAGGATTGGGGTTTGGAGGATTGGGGTTTGGAGGATTGGAGTTTGGAGGATTGGGGTTTGGACGATTGAATACTCTAGGCTGATGTAGGGGGTAATAAGTAATGAGGTGGTTTAAGGTGAAGAGAAGGCAGAGAAAAGGTAGAAAGGGATCGAAAGAAAACTTGAGAAGAGATTGATATGATATGATGAGGAGACCGTGATAAGAGAGTAGGTAGTATGAAGGGGATCGAGGATCGAGGGGTGGGGAAGTGGGTGGTGAAAGGAGGGATAGGGAAGTGATAGGAGTGTTTTTTGATTTGGAGATAGATAGTTAGGTATGGAATATAAGGTGATGAATGATGGATGATGGTGATGGATGTAGAGGGAAGTAAATCGAGTGTAATGGAGAGATGAGATGAGACTTTCTATGATGATATCGTATTGATATGATTAGAAGATGTTTAATATTAGTTCGTCCAAAAGGGGGGATAGTAATTGTGAGTTTGATGGGGTTGGTGAGGAAGTTGATGACGAAGTTGATGACGAAGTTGAAATAAGGAGATGGATAAGAAAGTAGATGAGAAGGGAATACTGATATTGTGGTTTTAGAAAGAGAGATAGTGTTAGATGGGGGTTCGGTGAGTTCGTGGATGAGATCCGATTGTGGGTGTTTGAGTTGAGATTGTGGGTTGTGGGTTGTAGTTTCGATGGGGTGGTTGGAAGTAAATTTTTCGAGAAGTCGCAGAGGGTGGTGATGTTTAGTTTGCTTGATGGGGTGGGAGTTGATTCTAGAGATTAGACGGATTAGAGGTTGTGTATAGTAGATGGGAGGTGGGATATGCGTTATGTAGTTAGTGCACCAGTGGGTGTATGGATTGACGGGTCACTACAAAAATTGACTTGTGAATATCTCTTGATATATAGAATTAGATATCTTGGAAGTTGTTGCGATCATTCATTAGATTTAGAAAAATCAAATTATGAGTATTGATATCAAACAATTGAAGAATGAATTTATTAGAAATTTCGAAAGTTGGGAAGTGTACCGTCAATCCATGCACCCACTGGTGGTGTATAAAATTTAAGAAGAGAAGAAGTGAGAAGAGAGGAACAAATCTAAGAGTGGAAGCGAAAAAGAGAGGAGTGGGGTTAGTGAACAGTATTATGACAAAACCGTATGAATTTATAACTCGATGTAGAATTTCAGGGCGAGCTAGCTCGCTAGTATTTCGGAGTGTCTAATATTTTCTATTATTTTATATTGTTTTTATTATTATTTATATTATTCATATTATGTAGATGATTTAGATGATTTAGATGATTTAGATGATTTAAAACGTTAAAAAGATAATAAGAATAAAAAGAATTTGATTTATTAATTTAAATTTAAATATCATAAGAATTAAGCGTTTAAGAATTGATCTCTATATATATTAAATATTATTATATTAGAATTACAATTAGAATTAGAATGATTATTTTGTTTGCTATAGAAAAGCGCGTGAGCTGTGTGTAGTGAGGTGATTGGTCAAGATGTGGAGTTGAAGAGCTGGGTGTAGTAAGCTGAATAGGAAAATGAGAGGGCCGTTGACGGAGTTTCTGGTGTGGCGTACGACAATGAGTTTGATCGGAGAACATATAAAGAGCCGCATATTGGAGGAACAAGGCAGATTTTTGTTAGCTTATGAGAGTGGATGCCTAGGATAGACCATCTTCTGAAAGCAAGCTAGGTTGCACAACTAATGCTGACATGTATGAAGAAAGATTCAAGATTCACTCAATCGATTGTTTCCACCAACCGTACGGCATTTTGCCTACACTGCTGTTGGGAAGAAGCTCATGCAGGTAGTCTGGGTGTTAAGCTGATTGAGCTAAGAATGGATGGTAAAATTGGCAAGGCTTGGAAAATTGGATGAAGGAAAAGAGAAATTATGTTGCATCTCGGTTTGCGATCGCCATCACTTCTGAAAACATGGTTTGTTCCCGACACTTGCGATCTGAAGCATGCTATACATGAGAGATGCTGTGTAAATGATCCTCGATCGTAAAAACATGGGGTCATGATGTGCCAATTGGTGTGGGTGAATCAAATATCATAAATCACGACTTGGATCTTTGCCTAGTCAAATGCTTTTAGGTTGTACTTGCACACGCATGAACACAATGTTGTGCAGCTTAAAAGTAGTGCAAAATCGTTTACAAGAACCATGGAAACTTAAGATGGCACTGAATCTGACTTTTATATTGAAGGCTCATTGTGTACATCAATTCTGACATGTTAGTCAAAGCCTGACCCTATGCGAGCTCGATAGAGGCTGTGTTGTGATTCGGGATGGTATAGACTGGTGTTGCGAAACGACTCTCTTTCTGAATTGCATTATCATTTCATTCCATTTCATATTATATCGGTGCTAGATCTTAATATCAACAGTCTTTGCAGAAATCGATATCTAGGTTATATCAATTCCGTACGAATATAGGGTTATTGTTCGAAGTTGTAGCCTGATATCGTATGACCAAACTGGGTGTAGAGCCTCGCAGGTTGTCTGTCGTATGAATCTTTCATTTATTTTCAACTGACCGCCATATCAAGTGTGCATCCATAACACAGAGTAATTGCATCGGCGTGCACTACCCATAAATTTCAACAGTTTGGTAAGTTTGGAAACCTCCGACTATCATTACACAACATTGTTATGACACCCAAGTACCCAAGTACCCAAGTGCGCCTCGATGATCACAAACACAACATGTGCTGACCCGAATAGAGAGATAGGGATGATATACAGCCAGTTATAATAGCTAAAAATGACATTAAACAAGAGATTAGACACTTGGATGCCAAGCTAAGAGAGAGGCAAATGTGGAGAGGTCGATAACGATAGTTCGACACCAGCACTGCCTTAACATCATCAACTGTTCCTGGAGGGGAGTGCCGCTTTTCGATAGTTCGTATTGTAGTGAGAATCATTTGGCACCATCTCTAAGAAAAAAAATGGCTACGCATTTTCCGTTGGTAAGTCAATCATCTCATCACAACACAGCTTCACTGGATATTTGTTGATAATCCACGCAGCCTTATGAAGATTGTTCTATAAGTATTGGTGACTCCTCCCGTAGATTTGACATGATTCGTAGAATCCAGAGAACTCCCTCGGAAATTATTCAACTACTGATCCAAAGATATATTGTTATCACGTTCTACTCGAGAGCCGAATACCTTCGCGTTTCACACCCAGCCTTATTACTCGACTCCACTTCTATAGCCTTCGCCCTGTACTTCTCCACGTGTTATATCATCCGGCATTAAGTCACGATTCTGTCTCCACTAAACCTTTGCCTTGTACCTCCAGGCTTTTATGGTCCTACATATCTCGCAAAAGCCTCGCTTCGTATCATTCAACTGTCTCAGCCTTCCCTGACTCTTTTTGGTTCTTCCTCCTACACACTTGTAGCACTTCACTGACTTGAATTCGCAATGCGTATGTTAAATTTTTCGAATATTTCTTCTCGTCTAAGCTAATTTAATCTTGAGTTTCAACAAGTGATGCTCTTGCCCTGGTCTTTGGTGTCGTCTCCGCCGTACTGGCCGGCGTCGCTATATTCATGGCTCGTAAGGCCCGCATCATGATGAACGATGGTATGTAACCCCGAGCATGCCCTCTCTTAAACCTACTTCAAGCTTGATGAGCTGACCCAATAGCCCAATAGTTATCGATATCGAGGCACATCCCTTAGTAGCAGGTTATCAAGAAGCTTCCAGTAATGAGAGACAGGGTGGTAACAATGAGGCTATTGGAGACCTTTTGGGGTCGATTGCCAGATTGATGCATTAAAGAGGCGGGAAGAGGATGATGTGGCATTTCTCTTGAGGTATTAGGTTCGCTTGGAAAGAGAGATGAAGGGGGATGGTCCGAAAGAAAAATTGTGTTATTTTGAGATATTATGATGGGACGACGCGTTGTGACTGATAGACTTTAATGAGGGAGTTCACGATGAAAGCAATGAATAGCTATAGTAGTATAAATAACGAGATACTCATACAGTAATAACATCATATAATACTATTCTATATATTTATACCTCAAATATCAAAAATGCTATTCGGGGTCTGGTATATGCTAATTCAGATTGTTCTACTCTTTGAAATATTATTATTCTAATCTCAATGAAATAGTAAAATTGGAATTTTAGAAATTGAAAAATGTATATGAATCTCTTAAATAAAAAATTTTATTTTTTTTAAATCTTTTAAATTTATAAAAATTTAATCTTCTTATCAAAATTACACTTTCTAGATCATTAAATACTTCTTGGATTTTCCAAGATTTCTGATAGTTAAAAAAAGGGGGGGAAAAAGACTAAAATAGTAATATTTTATGAAAATACAGAGTGAAACAACAAATTTTTTAATTGAAATTATATTAGTTATAAATTTAATGTTTAAGATATTAATTCACAAATGTTATTATGTGAGATTTTTACCGATGTTTATGTGATGCCAGTACTATAATATTTAATAGGAAATTCTGTATTCCTAGCAAACCGCCGGCAAAAAAACTTGTCTGAAATACCACGTTAGTATTGAGATATAAGAAGCTGTGAATAATTAATGGAAAGATTGCAATTAATGATCAGATATAAATTCAATGGAGGAACATTATAGGATCTATCTAATTGTCGCCGAGAAGGGACTTGAGGGGAAAGAGATGCATGCACTATCTTCTTTCAATTGTAATTTAAGCTATTCTCTTAATTAGAGGTCTGAGTCGGTGTGTGAATTGCGAGCCAATGGTACTTTGAGTTAGAGAGATATCAAGTCCTAAAATAAAGCGTCCGCGTGATTAGGTCAGGAGCAACGAAGGGGGGAACACTTAACTCCCTTCACACATGGCTCTTCTTTTCTCTTTATAATGTACAACATCAAGTAAAGTTTTTAAAGTTCTATAGTTTTACCATGTCCAGCTCCGTGAAAGTGAGGAGAGGATCAAGAATACAAGAGGTTGAGGCTAATGATAGGATTGAATAGAGAGATATTCAAGCGTAGCTTATAAAATGAGGATCAATTGATATCCAGTATGTGATATCCTTTATTCAAAGTTTTATAATAAATTGCGACTTAGAATTCGCAATCTCACTTCTAGGAGGTTTCAGTAATTCTATTTTTGATCAGTCAAGTTCAGTATTTTGTCACGTGGGAATTCTAAAAGATTTTTGGGGTTGTGGTTTATGTAGGTTATATTATATGTGTAAGGAAATGGATTCATGGTACTTACGATCAAGTAGGAAAATTGAACAAAAAGAGAGCATTAACAATCTAGTATTCAACGCATCGAGGAGTTGTGTACAAAATACGTCATATACTATTCCAATTACTGGTCTACAATCCCGATTAAAAGATCAACTTCAGCTCTCGCAATTTCGAGTGTGGTAGCACTATAACTCCGAATGGGTTGACGATTTAATCTATCTAACTCTTGCCTCCAGTCACGAACTCTTCCAAAAGACGTTTCAACCTGTGTGAGATTGATTTGATGGCGCCGAACCTGACTTTCATACCTAGTAAAGTTTATTGCAGACAAGCTCAGAAGTCTCATCATAACAAGTTCCCTTGAGCGTAGGATATATGCAGTACTGAAGAATTCTAGGCGAGAAAAGGCATCGCTTGGAATCTGTAGTTCATCATGGAGATCAGTGAGATTTTGTTCAGTCTCCGCGGCTCTCAAACGTGCATCTGCGAGATCAGCCTCTAATTGTACGAGTTCTTGTGCTACACGTGCTGCATGGCTAGGAGCAAGTTGTGGTGCGGGTAACAATAGGGATAAAAGCCATTCTGGATGTGGGCCTCGTGCTGGAGTATCATAAATAGGTTCAAGTGTCTTTAGAATCAATGTTCTACAAGCTGGACAATCGCCATTTGGAGCCATGTTAATCCATTCCCTAATACATTGCAGATGGAATATATGATTGCATTGCGTTTTTACCGGTACGCCTTCCTCACCTATCTCATTGAGCGGCTGGCGACAAATCCCACAATCATCATCACACGAGGTGGATTCGACTTGGCAGAAAATTTCATGACCAATAGCAAAGTACCATTCAATTTTCGAAAGAGTTGTTCTCGAACGATGAAGTGCAAGGTTCAACATCAAGATTTGTCGAAGGTGTAAAATAGAATGTCTGATTAAAGGAGATGGGAATTCGCCGCGGAGTATGCGAAGCCAAAAGTCAGGAATCAGGCGCTGATTGACCACAATTAATAGCACATCGAGACTATCTCTAGGAAGCAAACTCAATGTTCTACAATTAGATAAACGGTAACTGGGATCTTTAAAATCATCAGGAGGGGGTAAGTTTTGGAGGCGAACCTGCAAATGCTTGGTTTCATCTTCAACATCCCGGACTTCATAAAACTCTACCATTAAATCAATTTCTGGGTATCCAAGTTGGTCTTCATCAGGCTTAGATATTCTGGGATCGGGAAGCATAAAGCAATCATTACAGAAGTCAGCATGTGTGAACACCATAGGGTCAGTCACCATGTTTCCGCAGAGAGAACCATTTTCCTGACATGGGCGGATGAATGAGGTTCTATGACCACACTCCGAGAAGAGAAAGTTAATGGTGATACACATCTTGCACTAGATTTTTTCAAAGAGCTTAAAGTTTCTGAGAATAGATAGATACTGGGTATGGTGGTCTGAATATGATGAGAATGAAGAGAAAATATTTAAGAAGAATTTTCGAGACTTTAACCCAAACCTCACAGCATTGTTCATGAACTGAATTTTCAAACGGCTCCCAGAGAATATACATGAACTTGTCTTTATTTTGATTGAGTTACGGAGTAATACTGAGTCTCAAAGACAAAGGCACAGAGACAATGTTACAATCGACTCGAAATAGCAGAACAAAACAAAGAATTAGCACAAAGAACCGATGCACACCAACGAAACCATTGTATTTGCTGGTCAACAGAACAAACAAAAAAACCAAATACGAGTGATCACCGTTTTTGATGCCAACAGTAGATTCAAAAGTAAAAAGAAAGATGTTCAAGTTCCATAATAGAGAAACTTTTTATCATAATAATTTAATGTCCACTCGCAAGACAACTCTAAACCTTCAAAAGACTGCAGATGCGTGAACAGAAGCGAAGAGTCCTTTATCGAGGCTGTTTTACACAGTCTCTTGAATAATCACACAAACTGATGTCTATATCTCTATATGCTCGATTAGCGTTGGTTTATCAGATGTCAAGATTTCAAAAGGCTTCATTGCTTGTAGGTTAAACAACCAGAGAATTCTGCATTTTTCCATAAATATTTAGCGATTATTGAAGATTGAGCAATGAAAATACAAACTGTAGCCTGTGAATGTACGATCGAAATCGGAAGAGGGGGGGGGGGGGGAGGTTGGACAGAATCGCCCAGATGTTCTGCTGGGAATGTGAAGATTGGTGGAGTGGACAATCAAAAAACAACGATTCCAATCTAGAAATTCTGATGCCTTGAGACATCTAAAACTATTCAGACATCCATATTCACTTGAACATCTAAACGCTCTCAGACGTTCAAACCCACTCAGATGTTTAGTCACATACAAAAAGCCAGCTTTATTTGAACATTCAGCTTAGTTCAGATATTCAAAGTGATTTGAAAGATGTACTTCGTTCAAACATTCACATTTGATTGTGTATTTTTCTAACCATCTAATCAATTGAGGAATTTGTAAGCGAGTAGAACGAATGGCTGATGAACTTCCACTAGATAAACTTCATGAACCTTTATAAATGAGAATTCATGATAGCTGCTTTAAGCCAACTAGTTAAAATCTGCGGTACTTATCTTTGGCAATGTGCTAACCCTATGGTATTCGACGTTCGAGAAGAGCACCAATTAGTATTGATGGACCGAGACGCTTAGGACAGCGAAACACACTGTTCAAGGAACAGAAGGATACATTTCTGATATAAGTTGGAATGGTGGGGAATTCCATTGGCACCAAGTAATCTTAGTGTATTTAGTGAAGAGGAATGACGTCCGACACATGACTCTGCACTAGTACAGCCGTTCTCCCACCAATCTTCCAAAATTCTCTTCTAATTCTCTTCCTCTCTCCTATTACCCACCAAAAGAATATACACCAAAAGAATTTACACCAAAATCCGCATCAACACAAAAATCATTCCTGACAGTATGATGATTCTCATCTCATTCTACAGTTTGTTCATTGTAGTCTACAGATCTACACCTCCGACGGCGTGCAATCCATGGGTGCATGAATGGCCATTCTACTTTGGTACACATGAGAACTGCGATGGGTGGATTGAAGGCACTTTTGTATTGTGTGTTATTGGCATAGGGTTTCTTATGATGACCCTGATGGAGCTTTCATTGTGGCGCGAGCTCTCCTACTTCAATGGCCGTATGAATGGAAAATTCGAAATCTTGGGGAAGTTGGCAAAATTGAATGGAGAGAAGCGATTGGAAGCTACTGAAAAACTTTTGAGAGATCATGGGACTCTTTTGAAAGTTTTTGAGGATAAAGTTGTTGAGGAGGACGAAAACTTTTTGGTAGATCTCGGGGTTGCTAAGAAAGTTGCTGAGGAGGACGAAAACCCTTTGATAGACCTTGGGTTTGTTAAGAAAGTGGCTGAGGAGGACCTCGAGAAAGACCTTGAGAAGGGCACTCTTTTGATTGAGCTATAGGTGTTCGGGTGACGTGGAGTTAGGGATACGATTTGGATAACATGAGGGGTGTTGTTGTTCTATGGAGATGTGAATACTTTCGAGATTATCTTGAATTCGAAGGCTGTTTTACTGGGTTTAAGTTTCAAGGAAATTTTTGATTCTAAAAGGGATCTCATCTTAGAGAATATCAAGTTTCTTGTGCGAAGATATAGGTTAATGCTGGGGCGTCAAAGTTTAAGATACTCTGGATTGTATTCCAGCAATATCACATCAGCGGAAGAGCGAAGGGTGGGCCTTTGGAAGATCAAATGTATTTCATACATCTCTACAAATGAAACTCAACATCATTGTTTCAGCACAATCTGAAAATCTAGTTCAAGTGATGTATTCAAATATCTCATATGTCGATGCACTTCTGATTCCAAGAACATCATTTTACATGAACAAATCCGGGAAAACCCTACCCTGAATTCAAGGCGAGATGCTGTAGATTGTGGATAATGAACGACTCTAAGATCTGCGTAAAATTCTTGAGTGTCTGGAATCCTTCATTGTTGCAGGTCTCGACACATCTGGACACGTATTCCACCAGAATTGTTCTCCAACTATATGAACTCCATTCTTCCGATCCGATGTTACGCTCTTCTTCTACCTAAACTTTTTCTAGCACGAATCCAAGGAATTCACGATTTTCAGCTTATTAATATTCCAGCTGCTGGAGAATCGCACAAATACGCGTGTTCTGTGATGTAAATTATCTATACAAAACACCCAAGTATTAAAAGTATATAGTTCAAAAGGTAAGAGTTCTAATCCTTGCTCACCGCACCCCTATAACAAATGTAACAAAATTCCCACAAAAATAAGGTTCCCTTATACAAATTATTATATTAAATATTTCATTCAAATCTTTATATTTTCCTTTCAAAAAAATTGAAAATGATATATAATTATAATTAAAATATAAAAAATTATTCAAACTATTTTTTATTGTTTTTGTTGAATAATTATATAATATTAAAATCGAATTTTTTCAAAAATTCTAATATATAATGTCTTTTCTACATAAAATAAATAAATTTTTATAAAAATTTAGAATTTTCAACTTTAATCTTTTCAAATCCTATTTAAAAATTTAAATTTTATTTATTTATTTTCTTATAAGATTTGATTAATTAAATACTATTTTTCAGAAGAATTTCTAATTTGATTTTTTATTATAATAAATAAATTAAAGTATAAAAAATTGAATAATTCTATACTTTAATTGAAAAAGCATTATATATGCGATGAGCAGGGGCCAGAACTCTTATATAGATTATTTACTATCACCCCACGAACATAGAGTTTTCAATATTCTAGACTATAATCTAACAATAAAGAAAGTTCGATTTCTCAAACCATATAGATTTTCCAAATTAATATAAAAGTATTATCACTCTGTTTTTCGGATATTAGTAGTTTAGAAATATTTATAAGATTTACGATATTATTATTCAAAATATCGAAAATATCTAAAGCATTAATAAAAATTCAGATATTCGAAAAGTTCCCGATATTGAATATAATATAATCAATAGATATACTTCATATAGATTACATTAGATATTAAAATGATCTTTATAGAATACTTATCTAATAATACTCATTTTATCTACAAAAAAGAATGAAATACAAATATAATCCTAGAAATCGAACAAAAACAAGAAGGCATACGATTTAATATAGATCTACCCTCGAATCATTTCATTCTTTATTACACCAGTGCATATCATATACTTCACAAAATCTTCATCATTTTAATCTTCATCATTTTAATCTTCATCATCTTATTCTTCATCATCACTCAAAATCCAAATTCAAAAATAAAAATTAGAGACCAAACCAATCAATTGATATCTAAGTTACATACAATACACCATACCCATAAACAATAACAAGCAAGACCAAATCCCCACGCACCATCTATTTCACACAACCGAACCCGACCTCCCAAGCAAAATACAAGTAAGTCAGACAACCCTCCCAAGAACAACAAACAAAGGAAAACTAAAGACAAGAAATCAACTCTCGATCTTTCGAGACCAGCTCTCATTCTCTCACGCAAGCACCCACCATGCACCAGCCAGTCCCAAACACCTTCCCTCCGAGAAATCACACTCTCTGCGCTGAGTGGAAACCTATTCACAGGTATAGTTGACACCAAGAACGCCATTATATTGCTCAGGGCTTCGATACCTACGATGCCGTTATCCACATTTAACAGAAAAAGGCGGTTGTCCAACTCCAAGATGCTGGGTTATCCTCTCTATCTCCAAGGTATAGCGTATTGTATGAGGTTGTTTCGGAATGAATCCCTTCTGGCGTGTATCTGTAAAAATCGATGTAGTTGTGCTTCTTCTTGTCACTAGTACTCTTTAAATCGATCTTGACATTGCTCTCGTAACCATCCACGCATCCCTGAACTGTATCATTGACTACATCCTTTCCTGGGTTTGCGCCGAGAGGCACCTGCGTGTCCGACTCGGGAGATGGGTTCCTTTGGTTGTAGTAGCAAGTTACTCGTCCGTTGTCTAAATATGAAATCAAAAGATTGCTTTGTTCGAACTGGGTTTCAAAAGTGTAAACCACGCTAACGTTCATGCAACCGAGGACGGATGGAATGAGGGTTGCGGCCGAAATGAGAAGGGTAGAGAATTGCATCTTGAAGTAGTTGGTTGAAGTAAAGTGACTGACAAGAGATATTTCTGTGAATGAGTGTGGAAGCGTGGCTGTGCTGTAAAATTTAAAAAATGATTGTTAAGACAAAGGAAAGTTTAGAAAAGATTGTTTGATGGCAATGCCGATTGTTGGATGTTTTGATGTGGAAGTGATTGTCGATATGAGTTGTCTACAGAGTGGTTCGACGGTTTTTATATATCTGCAATTTGATTCCAAGAATATTTGAAAATTGGGTATTAGCCGTTTATTTGGCCAGGCGCTTGCATTTTTAGACAAGCTAGACCGTATCATCCTAACGACAAAAGGGATCCTTCACAAAGCGTTATCCTTGGGTCAATTCTTTAAAGACCCGCTGTCGTCCGAAATTGAACTTCGGCCTACTTTAAGAGGAATTAACACCCACAGGATGGTTGGTCAGCTTGGGGATTAGTTGAGAATCTGACACCGAAGTAGACGGCCGCTTCAGGATTTTCCAATGGCGTCTGAAAGATGGGATGTAAGTGGAGACATACCAATGATCTAACCATGAGAGAACTGGCCAACTTTGACAGCATGAGTATCAAAATATTCTTCTTGTCAACGCATGGCTTTCAAATCGAATGTGATACCGAGACAAATTAACGGAATTTGTGCCAATCAGAAATTACTTTACATGAGAATGAACTTCGGTAAGCAAATGCTACTATGTTAGTAAGTTCGGGACCAAGCGAATGCTCCTCCCCGCACTGACCAGCAATCCACCCACGTGGAGGATTAATCGCATCGCTCCAAGTTGCCAGAAATAACTTCAATTTGTGGCGTACTACGTAAGTGTTTCGAAAGTTGGGAGAATTGACGCGACAACACAATCCTACAGCCCTAAAGCGGCAAAATCCAGTCTACTATCCTATGTGGTAAGACAAAATCTTGTAAGGTCCGACCTGCCCATGAATTTGGTCTCGTGGAGCTACACCGAAGCAATGCAACCAACGAATCCGGATATTTTTCGCATAGATTGCTCTCATTCGTGGACTCAACATAGGACATAGAAATAAGGATTATGGTCTCTCACGAACAGCACCACTTGTGCGTCAATGGAATAATAACACAAAAATGGCGAGTTAGTATACGAGCTTGCTGCTATACCTCGTAGAACTGGCAAGTTTATCCTTTTAATCACAGTGCCAACAAACTGTGGTCCTGGTGGAATCCTCACTGGTACCCACTGCAAACTAAAATACCCAACCTTGATAATTCAACTGTAGAGGTACGGAAGTCGTGGAGACCACCCCTTCCAAAATTCGGGTTGGCTTCACAAAAAGGATTCATGTAAAAATTGTCTTGTATGTGATTTTGAAGCATTGTCTCTTCTTTCCTCGTAATTGTTCTATTTCTGCTAACATTTGCTGAGATTCTCCCAACATCTAGTTTTGGCTGTTTCAATCTCCGTTCCAGCGTCGGGAACAGGTTGTCTAAAAGGCAAAGACTTGATCCTCCAATTTGCTGACTGGCTTTGCCTTTTTAAAGCCCAACCCTTCAGAGGCTTTTTTCATAGCACTGATCATTGGTGGTGGTCCACAGAGCAAAAGTTTAACATCGTCTGCTGGTTTGGGAAGCCATTTCTGCATAACATTAGCATTGATGATTGATTATATCAAAACTTTCCAGATAGACTTACAGTGATCATCTCAGGAGTGACAAAACCAACACCGCCGTCCCATTTCTCGGGTGGGTTATTCAAAACGTAATGAACACGGAAACCCTTGTCCTGAGCAGCCAAACCGTCCAAGTCATCTTTCAACAAAATATCCTCAGGATTCACATTTGCGAAAATTAAATCAACCTCAGTTTTATCTCCAGCAGCTCTGCCTCTAATGACAGCACGGATAATTTGTAACATGGGCGTAATACCGGTTCCACCGGCGATCATACCAAAGTGACGGACCATGTTGGGAGTATAGACCATTGCACCTTTTGGGCCCCGGACCTTGATAGTTTGACCGACAGTAAGGGAAGCCATATGTTTAGAAATGTTTCCGGTGGGGTAGGACTTGATGAGGAGGTCGAAGTAGCCTGGTTGGTGATCGCCAGAGACAGGTGTATAAGATCGAACGATTTCCTTGTTTGACCCATCGGGCTGGGGAAGAACAGCGGAGATGGAGATATGCTGACCGATAGGGAGACCGAGGATAGAGGTAGGCTTTGGCAGGCTGAATCGATAACTATGCTCATGTTAGAAACAGTCAAGGCGGCTTAGAGTCAAACTAACATTGCTACATTGTGGGAGATGATGGTTTTCTCCTTGAGCTCAAAATCTTGAAAGACAGTTGGCTTAAGAACCGGAGTTTCTTCTACGTGAATTGTCAGTATGTATTACATTACTAAAGACCGCGCGCAAAGCATGAACTTACGGCTCGACCAAATCTTATATCCCCCGAGAACGGCAGCAAGAGCAACGGCGAACGGAAGCCAATCTTTTTTGACAATAAAACATCCAAATATTAAAAGACCAGATGGAATATAGATGCCATCAATGTACGCCTTTGATAGGAACTTATTTGCTGGTGCCGTGCTCATTTTGGCAGATTTGGTGAGAGCTCAAGAAATTGTTGGGCTTTTGTTGTGATCCTTGTACTTTTTGCTCTTTCGAAGATGCCACCGAATAGATATCACAATATACTTCTCACAGTTTCGACAACTCTCGAGCGTTGCTTTGGAGGGGAGACTCGACTTTAAAGGAAAAGTAAGAGTGGTGGTATTGTAAGAAAGAAATATATAACGTGCGGTTCTTCTCCGCGGGAAAGTCAATACCAAAATAATTTAGCTCAAGTCTGTCATTGTTGATTTTCGGCTGGGGTCAGAGCTCGGTTGCCGAACTTTACCCCGATGAGGATAAGATTTCCTCAACTCGGAGTCCACCAGTGGTCATTCCGATAGATGAAACTACGTCCAAACCTCATCATATTGACAGGGCTGAGTAAATTTCCAAAAAAACCAAGGAACTTTCAGCCGCCGTGTGAAGAGATGGGTGAGTCGATTCGTCAGAATGGAGAGAAAGTAGGTGATAAACCGGAAGATTCACCATTTCCTCTCACGGACATAGATAGATGGGTGTTATCACAGACTGACGACGAGTTTCATCTGCATGATTGGGACGAGTTGAAAGAGATTATAGGTGAGCTACCTATCCTCAAGTAAATCGATTAAAAGAGCTTCGTTTCTACGTTATATATAATCGCAAAACATCAGAAAACATAGAAAGGATCACCAGTGTGATGACGATAATCTTCCAGGTTCTATCCTATGCAGCTTTCTCATATGACATTGCATATTGTAGCCCAAGTCTATATCTAATTCTTGTCAAGCAACGAATAATCTCTCAATCCTCAAACGAAAGCCCTCTGACCTTCGTCGATATATGTCTTGGTCCACAACTATTAAAGCCGAGTACGGAAGTATGATGAATTATATCCTCCAACATCGACTTCCCTGGGGCTCGCCACCATTCAGCTACATCTCTTCAATCCCATTTGAGAACCCCTCGGATTACAAAATTTTGCTAAATGATTGGCCATATGGTCTCTCGAAAGATGTTACCCATTTTGTGGTGTGGTCAAAAACACCGATCGCCACCGACGATGGGAATGGAGATGTGACGGATGAGAGCCGGAAAATAATTGAAGATTTCGTGAAGAGAACATTTGCTGATAGGTTGGAAGGCACTGATAGAGTGATGTGGTTTAAGAATTGGGTCGCATTGCAGAGTGTCAGAGCCCTTGAGCATATCCATGTCTTGATCAAAGATGTCCAGAAGGATGATATTGAGTTCTGGACAGGGAACAAGGTCTAGAACAATGGATATGCACAGGAATGTATCTCATATATACATTGCTCACACCACCTAGTATATCAAAGCTCTATCTTGTATTACCTCGATTGAAACCATATACAATATACCGTCAAACATAAACAGACAAGCGAGTTTACTGTCTCCTCTGCCTTCTATTGCCTGCCATTGGCATTTGTTCTTCGGGTGCTTGTGCTCTCTGACCACCACCCATCATACCCTTTGCTCCTGACCACAGACCAAAAACTTTGTAAAGTCCATATATAGGCACAACGGAGAAGACAAGCCAGCCCCAGTTGCCAAATATAATGACAACAACCAACGATAACCAATGCATCCATATAATATCAAACATATATTCTGTCAATCCTGGTGCTGCAAGGTCTTCTCCTGCTGACACCATCTTGCCAGCTTGATCGAACTTGGGACGACTGTTCTGTTCAAGGAACCATTCAATAACCCAGGGTGCAAGTGAGAAAAGTACGTATGCCCACATATTCCTTGATCGTATCAAGAAGTGGAAGAGGCAGAACATAGCATTTGCAAGAAATGTGCCATAATGAAGGTAGTTTAGTGCTTGGATATTGGCCTTTGCTCTGTCTTTCTTCGCTTTTTGAGCCATTGTGTATGAGGTGGAAAGATGATGTCGAATTTGAAGAAGTAGATGTGTGTAGGATCTGGCCTTTTCTAGATAGCTGGGAAACAAGATTAATTCGATATAATGTTGCAGATTGAACAATGGAGAAATACCTTTTGAGTAATAGAATCCTTAAGCTCTACTTCTTGAAGGAATCAATCTGATTAAAGAATTGCCATATAATGTTGGTTTTTGTAAAGTTCAGTCGTGTCGCTTGTGGTGTACTGGCTGGCTGGCTGGCTGGCTGGACTGGGTAATTGAGCTTCTTGACAAGGCTGAGAGTCTGCAAGGAACATTTCAGAAGCTGAAGTGCTGCTGTGTACCTCGCTGACTAATACAAAGTTCCCCCAATTGACTGATTGTTGCTGGGTGGATGGTCTGCAACCAATCATTCCCACCGCGATCAGACAAACAACAGAACAAAAATCGAAGAGGTTCGAGGATGAGCAAGGTTTTGATGTTATCCCGAATTAATAGCAAGGAATATTCGACTATAGCCATACAAAATCGTTTGTATTGGATTTTGGATTCATCACATTCACATTTGCATTTGCGCCGTATACAGCCTTCCCCTTTCCTTTGGTCTGGTCTTCTTTATTCTTTACTATAACTTCATCCGACCTTTCCTCCTTCCAAAGCAAATTCACTTCGATACCTATCCACGGTCCTCAGAGTCCCATTTCAGCCTTTGCTTCTTGATCCATACAGGCAACAACCGTTTTCTGCCTACCTTGCCTTGTCTTTCCACCTTCATAGTTACATGATAAATAGTAACCAGCAACGCCAACAACTCTGTTTTTTTTACGACCTTGCGATTGTATTCACGAAGTTCCTATTTGCTTCCTTTTACCTACTACTTTCGACAACAATACAACCGGATAATATTAATCCCATCGATCCTAGGATAGCTGCCGTGGAGCTACAAAAAATTTACATTTATCAGATCGACCAGACCAAACAACGCCACGCGCAAGAGACCTATTGTTGATTCTTGTTCGTTCTTGTTCGAAGTTCAAGGGGAATAACTAAGGATAGATACCTTTTTGACCAAATCAGTTCGACTATAATCAAAAATCGAAATCGGAAGCTCTGTTGACTTCATGGCGAGAACATCATAACAAACACAAAATTCGCGATTTGGATCTACTTCCTCTTTTCACCATCCTACACAATGCCCTCCTCTAGGAAGGAATCAATCAATCCTTGTATCACGAATCAACTTTGTCAACTCATCTACTACCACATTGATAATAACCTCCTCAAGAACGCCCTGTTCTTCGCAGAACGATTGCATGCATACACCCCGAAAGGTCCCGAATCCTCTTACCTTCTTTCCTTATGCTATTTGCGACTTGGCGATTATGCTTCCGCTTTTGAGGTTGTGAAGAGCCCAAACACTAGATCGGGGCATCTTGGCTGTGCATACATCTACGCGCAAGCATGTCTTGCATTGGGAAAGCTTAAGGAAGGGATCTTGGCATTAGAAAAGAACAGAGGTTGCTGGGGAGCACAGAACTCGTTTGGTAAACATACACAATACTCACGACATCCTGACCCTGACGCATCTGCGGTTTGTTGTTTACTGGGGAAGCTCTACCGTGCTTTTGATGACAAAAAGCAATCGATTGGTTATTTTGAAGAAGCGCTGAAATTGAATCCATTCATGTGGGATGCATTTACTAATCTCTGTGATATGGGGACAAGTGTTAGAGCCTCGAGTACCTTTAGGATGAGTTTGGAGATGGAGGCAATACTGAAATCGAATACACAAGATCGGGAGGGGCCAATGGAAACATTGTCAGTGGAGGAACCTAGGCCAACCCGCCCTAGCGCACGATCTTACCAGAGTGACCCTACGGATCCTTTCAATAACAATTCTTCGTCTCGATCATTTGCGGGTGGACTTTTTGGGTCACTTGCGACTTCTGCATCATCGAAGCTCGCCGAAAGCAACCCGAGTCTTACGAACCTCCCCGCGACCGGAGGTGTCAGCATTAGTTCTGATACAATAGAAACGCCTACTGGACCTAGCGCCCCGCTCGATTATAGCATTGCACCTAGTCGAAAAGACACCAGTGTGGCATCTGCATTTCCCATCAACATGGAGCCCCCACAGGCCCCCGTTCGTAGAAATCGAACTTTACAGGGCCTTGGTATGGACTTTAGTATGGATGTTCCCAAGATGGGCCGATCCATGACTTCGAAACGACTTCAAAAAGCAGCTGCTGAAATCTCGGAAGACAGTAGCGCGGGACATAATTCTCGCCACAACTCTGTTACGGTACCAGGTGGGGATAGAAAACGAACGGTATCCGGACAGGTAGTACCCCGACAACCTTCGGAAGATCCAGGAGCACCTCAGAGAAGAAGTGTCAGATTGATCAACCAATTCCGACCGACAAGCACCAAATCTTCCAGTAATCTTGCGACTGTGGGGCCTGCCCCTGGGAGGGAATTAAAGAAAGCTAGACCTCCGATATCAAAAATGATGCGTCCGGCTGGGTCCTCCACGGCTGGCAGACAGGTCAGTGGTAATCGAAAACCAGTTGAAGATTCTATGGAATTAGACCATAGGGAAGGAGAGATAAGACCCCGGGTATCCACAAAATCTTTTGGTACTAGATCATCAGAATCGGATTCTGGAACCCGAGAGGAAGCTTTAAGATGGCTTCTCGATCTGTTCAAGAAGTTTGGGACTGGTTATTTTTTACTTGCAAGATTTCAATCTCATCAGGCCTTAGAGGCGTTCTCTACACTATCTACCCAACAGCAAGACACTCCTTGGGTGTTGTCACAAATGGGTCGTGCTCATTACGAACAAGCGTCATATACCGAAGCCGAATCCTTATATAAACGAATTCGACAGATAGCACCAACACGCTTTGAGGACATGGAGATCTATTCTACTGTGCTGTGGCATCTGAAGAAAGAAACTGATCTGGCTTTCCTAGCCCATGAGTTGGTGGATTCTTCGTGGCAATCGCCAGAAGCTTGGTGTGCACTTGGAAATTCCTGGTCGCTCATGCGAGATCACGAACAAGCTTTACGGTGTTTTAAACGTGCCACACAATTAAATCCTAAGTTTGCTTATGCTTTCACACTTCAAGGCCATGAGCATGTAATGAATGAAGAATATGATAAAGCACTTACTTCATACAGACATGCAATGGCTGTTGATAGGAGACACTACAATGCTTACTACGGAGTTGGCAAAGTGTATGAAAAGATGGGTAATTACGACAAAGCATTCATACACTTCGAAGCCGCCTCCAAAATCAACCCAACAAATGCGGTGCTTTTGGGTCTTATGGGAAGTGTTGTCGATAAGAAAGGAAACAAAGGTCTAGCACTTTCATACTTCAAGAAGGCAATTGACCTGGATCCAAAATCAGCGTTGACTCGTTTCAAGAAAGCCCGCTGCTTGATGACGATGGGGAGATTGGAGGATGCCTTAGATGAATTGAAGATCTTGAAAGACTTGGCTCCTGACGAGGCAATGGTTCACTTCTTATTGGGAAGACTATACAAGAGTATGAAACAAAAGGGCGCTTCGGTTAGGCATTTTACCATTGCTTTGAACCTAGATCCAAAGGTATATATGCAAATGATATTGATCAAAAAACCCATCACTAATTAAAAACAGGCAAGTCAACAAATCAAAGAAGCGATCGAAAGTCTAGAGCAAGGAGATGACGACGACGATGACGAGGCCAGCATGATGGGCTGATTTGTAACGACTGTACTCGAAATCTTGGCCACAATGGATCTCCTTCAAATTACATCGCCCTTTTTGTTTTCGCGTTGCGTTTCGAATCATCTCTTTCAAAGATACCCATTAGTTATCGACCTATTATTAACTCCAATCATTCAATGGCCTTTCAATAACAGATGGCTTTATTGCCTCAATCCCACTACTCACACCATAGTTGAGTATTCCTACAAAAACTACAACAAAAAAAGCTGTCAACCCCACAGCAAAACATGATGATACGATAAAACTGGAAGACGAATCGGTTACGATAGGAACAGAATCTTAGCATTTGCATTGGGTTGGCGTTCTTTTTTCCGGCATAGTTTCTCATCACAGATAAGTCGATGGATAGTAAAATTCTTTACTCTTTTTGATCACACAATTTGTCGATTGCGTTATATCACTACGCTAGAATTGCTCTAGTGATGAATGGCCACTATACAATGGCCTGGAAGAGCAATTACAGCGGGACCCAAACATTCAGGCGCGAGGACGACGTGTAAAATGAATTATTGTAAATTATAATCATCTCTTTGAATGAAGGCCCTTTCGGAGGGTCGTAGGTAGGGGTGAAGGAAGGCTTGAAAGAAGAAAGGAAGTTGAAGATTGAAAGAATTGTATCATACTTTTCTACTACAAGAGTCAAGTCTTCCCTGAATTGATGTGATTGCCATTGCTTGAGTGATTAAATGTTTGCAACTTATCGAGAAAGGCTGGCGATGTTTTAAGGTGGCAAGTGCCGCGTTATTTATTCTTGTGATTACTTGCTTCTCCGTAACTTTTAGGTGTCGAGGTCGTTCTACCGGATTTTTTTGATGGTTGTTGTTGTAGGCGTAGTTCATGTTGACTCTATTGGTATCTGGATTCTGATGGGTGTCTTTGTTCTTAGTAGAACTTTGTTCTTAGTAGAACAAAGGCGTTGTTCTGTTGTGGTCGGATTGTATGAATTTGATATATATATATATATAGCGAGATTTGCGGAGATTGCTTTGTTGTAATTCTTGGCTTGGACAATGGTCTTGTTATAGATGGGAATGTCTTTATTGTAATTACGTGGCTCGGGAGTACAATGATGTTCTTAAGGCCACATTGTTCAGGATGCTTTTCAATTAAGGAAACATCCTAGAAATCGTTATTAGCCTGTTATTCAGATCGTGAACAATGTCATTGAGGGGTTGATAAATAATCGGATGTTCTTTCTGGATTCTGGTTATTCAACCTTCAGTCATCTCTAAACCTTCATCTACTTTAACAACTTGCTGAACTATTTCAACGATCAGTACTAGAAACCACTCACTCACATTTAAAAGATGTGTCTCACCCTTACTCTCAATCATTTTGGGTGTGTCCACGAAGAATCATACGTTCGTCCATGCGGGCGTGATGGCATTCGCTGCAATATGATGTCAGTCCACACCTGCTATCTAAGAGCCGAAGTGTGCCGTGATTGTTGGATGCTTCCTGACTTTAGACAAGCCCCTAGTTATCAACCCGAGGAGGCAATGACAGAAAATGATGTATTGCGTTACCAGGACTGGAATCTGGTAGCTGAAACACAAGACTTACAAGCTCGCCTCCATAGCTTACCCCTCCCCAACCTTCTTAATCAATATGCCCACTTCTACTCGACAAAGACAGTGGTATTTGATTTACTTAATCAGAGTGCTTTGGGAGTACTTGATGAGATTGTTCACCATCATTTGGTGCCCGCTTTCCAGGCGCGTATCATTGACGGTGAGAATGTACCACTTGCTGACAGAATACAGACCCTAAATATTCGTCAAATTCTAGTCTTAAATTATGCTCTGGCAGATGCTTCTCAGACTTTGGACGACGATGACTGGCGAATCGCGATGGGCTATAGAGTATTTACAAACTTCAACAATTCAACACATTTCACTCGTCTGGAAGACCTGCAAGCAGTCATGGACGATTGCGGTATTTGCCGAAACCCTTTAAATCACCATGATGAAGGAGAAATAAATCGTGCTGTAGTAAAGACAATCTGCAACCATATGTTTCATGAAGGTTGTTTGGAGCGTTGGTTTGTGTCTTCTGCTCGCGGCGACTGCCCTATGTGCAGAAAATTGCTTCGAGAAACGGAACTCCCACAAATCCCCACCCGCCTAGAAATAGATGGACCTTTCCCAGAATGGCTAACGATCCTAAACAGGTGTATCCGCCCAGTTATTCCTCGTCCTGAAGCGACCACCCCTCCAGACATGGTACGACTGCAACTCGCGTTTGTAGACGCACGTGAAGCTCTCGTAACCGCCAGAGAGGAATTCACGCTCGCCGATAGAAGTGTGCGCACAGCAACAGAAGCCATCGACACTCGCGTATTCGTTCCTCTGGAAGATCTCCGTACATTTCAAGATCGATTGTTTGAATCCGCTGCGAATATCGAGGAACAAGATTTCAGAGACTATCAGTATTCACTTCGTCAACATCAAAGAACACGTCTCATACGCGAGAATGCTCTTCGTGATTTGTTGCACAAGAGACAAGAGAAGGATCACGCATATGATCTCGCTCAGTCGAGATACTATGCTGCTGCGAGAGCGTTGAAGATGGCGTGGGATGTTGTGACAGCGCGGGTATTAGAGGAAGTTGAGGAGGCTGAGGGAGCAGAAGACTCTGATGGTTCTGATGCTGGTGAGCGTGCGATCGAACGGAGGATGATGAATAACTTATCGATTCACTAACTCGTAAAACTATCACCCTATTTCATTCTTTTCGCTTCATACGATAGCTGGTTCTATCTTCATCTCGTTCATCTCGTATCTTTCTTTCAATAACGATTTCCGTATTCACATTGAATAAAATATAAAACACATAAATCAATACCAATAAAATTTCAATCATATAACTTGCCACGTGATTACATGTGCTAAATGCCAAATTCGACTAAAATCCCTCACTTTAAAAGTTTCTATTTCCTGACCCTGTTTTCAGCCCAAGTTAACAAATTCCATCCGAGTAATAGTTGCAGGTACATATCTTATATACCGCTACGGGTTATCTTCCCATAGATATGTAATAAAATCATACCTGTACAACTGATTACTACCATCGGGCTAATAAACCAAACATAAATTCTGAATCACGAAAACCAACGAGTAGCATTTTGAGTATGCATACACACTTCAGTCTATTCATTGTTCTTTCCTCAACGTTTTCTTTATCTAATTCAATTGGAGTTAAAAGGAAATGTATCCTGAATAGCCATTTATGTTGTTGAAAGAGAGTCTACTAACCCTTAAAAATTAAGCGAGTGCGGGAATACTAGAATGGGAGGGGAAGAGAAGCAGTGTTGAGAGAACATAAGATTGAGATAGAATGATGAATTGATGTAGGGGTGAGAGAGGAGTAGTACTGAGATGAAAATTTGAGGAAATCTAATAGAGAAAACTTATAACAGAAAAGACTTATAATAGAAGAACGAGTGGTAATGGGGAGCAATAATGGAAGAATGAAGAAAATGGGATGAAAAAAGGGCTTCGCCAGTATCATTACTTTTAGGGCTAATTAGCTTTCCTCTAAAGGCAGTAGAACGCTTCAAAATAGAAGGATTCAACTGAAATACTAGGCATTTGATGAATAATCCCTTGAAATAACGAATCAAACAACTCCGGTGGTCACTGCAACCGTAACCCACGATGAGCTTAAATTGTTAATCTTTTGCTAGGCTTTTTCGAATTTTTCGAAAGAATACTGTATTCTACCAGTCTAGATATGTCTGTGCGCAACCTCATTGGCAGGGCTGAAGCTAGCCGTGGATCAGCTCCCCGGACTGTACTAGTATAAAGCAAAGGCCGAGCTTTAAACCAAAGTTTGGAATCGCGACTTGGGAATTACGATTTCACAATTGCCATCTCTCTGCTGGCCATTCAGATGTTGAGAAGCATTACGACTTTACTGATTACCTAGATTAGCGGAAGTTCAAGCGAAGAACAACCAAATCAAAATCTGGATTAGCTTCGATGTTGAGGGTGTCAATTGAACGGATTGCTGGTTTGCTGGTAGCAACATCATAGGTCGTAAAGCTATAAATGTGGGGATGGTACTCGGCCGAGTCTAGAGTCCGAGATCTGGTCCAGCTGAGTAACCCGTAAGTTGTTAGACGGAACTTGATCGTTCAGATCTCTATGGAAATCTTGTAACTTGATTGAATAAAAAATCAATTACAAATGAATTATATAGATTCAACAAGATCAAAAGAAAACCTCGCATTTTGTTATTTGAAAAATATTTTGAAGTTTATTTATATGATGTTTCAAAGGAGTAACCGAATCGAATCGTAAAAGATGTTATTGAAATGGTCAAATCCCGACTGTTTTTTTCATGCGTATCTGCGAACCTGGTGGGTGTGGGTGACCCTTACACCGCCTTACACCGCCTTTGGTGGATCTAAGTTGAAGCAAGAGATTGGCTCGAGAGTAGGCAGAATGATAACAACCACATCTAACGCAGAAACACATTCAAGCACACCCTCATCGCTCATTTCTCCCTTCCGCGGTGACACTTCAATTCTTGAATCATCGTACGAAAAATCTAATTATTGTTATTCTCAAGTTCAAGTATGAGTAAGTTGTTTCTCTCAAGTAATATTTCTTTAATTTCTGTACTGATCATTTCTACTAGTTCTGGATAATACTCTCGCTATAGTGTTCGGAATTGCATCAATCATCATACCTACCATCACAGCTATTATTTTGAGCCACCGTTCCTCAACACACAACACATCACGTAGGTTATATTTATATGTTTTTGAGAGCGCAATCTTCTGGGTCATTCAGAAAAATGATTTTTATTTTCCGGAAATGTTTCCGGAGAAGCTTACAGCTTGCTACATTTCATGAGTTCGGAAGACCGCTTCATTGGAAACCATACTAACTATTTCTTATACTAGATGACCTCGAGCAACATGTATACCAACCCCCCCGAGAATACATGGTAATGGAGGAATTCCATTCAATACGCCGCTGGCATGCGCAACGATAAGAAAACAGGTGGAAAAGGCACAGGAGGAAGACGAGGAGGACGAGAAGTTGACAAGCGGCATACAGATTTTGGTTCGGAGTTGGCATATATAAACGGCGCAAGTGTAGAGATGAGATTGCTGGGTTCGAATTATGCAGGATATAGCGAAATTGACTGGATATTTGGTGTATAAAGAGTTGAATCCGTGGTCTCATTGAGGGCGGGGTGAAATGTCGAGGCCGGAGATCCACACGTGACTGTGTTTAAAAACAAGCCATCCCATCACGTTACCACGTGACTGTACCGGAAATCTTGACTGAAGCTGGTCAGCAGTGTAACGAACCTCGAGTGCAACTCAAATAGTATTATGCCTGAATCGATTAAAATCACCGTGAAATTCCAACTTGCAAGAAGAGTGAAGTCATGTCGATATATGCGCCGGGCGTGCTTCTAAACCATCAACTCAGAGGTCATTGTCCAAACTGCCGCGCATCTTAGTCGTCTATCTAATCCTTCTTGTGAGATTAAACTTCACCCTGCATACTCTTTTGTGAGCATTACACTCGTTTTGCTTCGATCGATTATCCTAGATCGATACACATAAGAGCGCTGTGAAAATGTCGAGGATGGTGTGAACAGATCGCGGTCGAGTAGAATAACGATGAATTCGCAAGGCAGCGACTTCGCATTTGACAGTTGAAGTTCCATCAGGCTACCATTCGAGCATGGATGAAATCTCGAAAAACGGAGATAAAAGTAGCCAATTTTGCGAGAATGAGATGGCCTGCATCGCATGTCGTCTCGTCGCGTATCGATTTCAAATGATCTTTGACAATGTCCTGATCAAGCTGGTGAATACTCAAATACCAGATTCGAGGTTCGGCTGTGGTTCGTGACGTTCCTAGAGATTATCTTTGCGGACTGTCGTGTTGTCGCGAAAGAGAAATGTTGAGGTGTCAAAAAGAAATGAGGCGAAAAGATAAAGCGACGTCAGGCTCTAGCGACGTCAAGCCATGTGTGGCTTGTAGTCAGCCACTTTTGATGGTCACGTGAAACTAACCACTTTCTAAGACAAATTGAACTAGAGACTCGGAGATGTTATAAGAGAGGACTTTCTATGATATAATACGTGGGTGTTTCGATGGAATCTGAAGGACTCATTTACATAAATATGTGCTCAACAAGCTGCTCTGGTCAATTACTATACCATCTACTCACCAGGCAGTATTAGTCAGCGGCAATACGACAAAGATGATTTTTGCGGTTATGTCTACAACCTTCCGAGTCATAGGCATAATTTTGAATGGCAATAGACGTCTCCTCACGCTCACCAAACAATGAACTCATGGAAAATGGTCACGGGATCAAAGTAAGAAGAACATGTAAGACCTCAAGTCAGCGTAAAATCACTACCAATGAAACTCTCCTATCAACGCTACCCCAACATACCAATTAGACGCGCAACCTATAAACTTACAAGTGTCGCGTTTGATATGTCAAGCGAATAGGAATGATTGAAATCCCCCGCAATCTCTGTACAACGGGCCAAACAATGGTAGAGATCTACCTATTCAGGGGTTGGTGATGACGCAAAGTTCTAGAAGGGTTCGAGAATATGTCCGTGCGCTCGGTACGTACCGAAAGGTCCAGAGAGATCGAGGAGGTGAATGTTCTGGGAGATTATTTTGGGGATATTGTAGATGTAAATTCCTCAGGCTATGAATCGATGAAAATGTTCATTTTAACTTCTGATATTGGATATTATGATTTAGTTCAAAAATTGAATCCATGATGGTAACACGGATCTCTGCCCACTACTAGTTGGCGACAAGTTCTAGCTAACCGAGTCGGCCAATCGAAGATTTTTTCTCTCTTGCAAGACTCCGCTGAACGATACACTTCAAAACTCTGTCCAGTCCATATGATATCATCCTCATTCATTTGGTACTAGGAAAGGAAGGCGAAAAGTACCGCTATGACATTTGGCGATATATCAATATCTCAAAAGAACTTCAAAATTAATAGCGTTTATGCTCAATCAATGTAATTGACCTTAACATTCGATTGGCGAGTCAAACTCAAACAATGAGATTACAAATCTCAACAATATCAATAGAGCCTCTATCTATAATCCATCATTCAAGTACCCCCATTAGTATAGAATCACACAAGAGCCCCGAGAAAACCACAAATTGTCACCAGGAAGAGGTTGGTCAATTAGTGCACATCCGTATGCACGACTATCCGGGCTGCATGAATGCTGCACGTTGAGACTATCTCATTTTGACAAGTTATTATTTATCGGGTATTATCTCCCTGTCAAAAGCACAGCAATAGCTTCATAATCCTCTAAACCGTTGAATCGATTGTGCGTTCCGTCAATCCAAATACCCGGAACGCACACCTAGGGAAAATCTCAATCGTCAATGACTCAAAACTATTTGAAGATTCACATTATTCTACAAAGGAAAACCCTCTCGTATGAAGTCTAAACAGACCCACAAATGAATAGCATTTCCACACTCAACCCCTTCCGAAAATTAGCCTGTACAAACTAACTCATCATGAGTACATCCCTGTGGTAACAGAATCCGTGGTTAACGAATAAATTATTTCATCAATTGTATGAAAAATTTCAATAGTTAATATTATATTGAAAAGGTCAATCATACAGTATTAATATGATTAACTTTTTTATATATATATAATTAGAAAATTTTATTTTAAAGGGACTTAGAAAAATTTTCGAGATTTATTGATTTTTCGAAATTTCTTGGATTTCGAAAGTTTTAGCCTAAAACTATTTGCAAGTAAAAAAGTTTATTTATATTGAATTCGATTAGTAATCGAATTCAATATAAAACTATATATATTAAAGTTAAATAATATTCCTATTTAAACAATACATTCTATACTATATAGCACAATGGTAAAGCTCTGGATTAAAGAATAAATCGAAAGTGAAATAAATGATCTGAGTGATCTGTAAACAGACCCCCCTTTAGACTTTCGGCTAATACCTTTTCCTATCCTTTAGCTTCTACACTCGCTCCCCCACTCGCTCCCCTTCCCCTCCTAATTCCCCCGCTCATTCCCCTCCTCCTCCTAGCTTCTACGCTCGCTCCCTTCCCGTCCACCTTTCCTAAAGGCCTTTATTTTCTTTCAATTTTTTGAAAATGTCAATAATAAACGGTTCTCATTTTGAACAGGAAAGATTCGTAGCTGATGAAATATGTATTTCGTCAGGGACAAAAAAAGTTTGAATTTTGTAATGTACATATCAAATATTAGTATGGGGATTTATACTGACATTTTTTTCGTATATAGGTATTAACTTTGCCACCACAGGGCATCTTCCCTTATATTCTGTGAAATCTTTGAATAACAAGATACCATAGTCCTCTATGACACACTCCCTATGATCAATATCTTCAGAATCGCATCCATTACGATTCTCAAACTCACACTCACGCTCACTACCATCATCCACACATCTCCGTTCACAAAGTCAAAGTTCTCACCATGAATCATCTTCACTTTATCAAGCGGCTATGTAACACCAAAGTTTCCAATCAAAGACAATAGTATTATTCTACAAAAAAAGTAAGAGTTTAGGCCCCGGCTTATTGTATACTAATTGTAAAATGTATCAAAATTTTTTGTTTCTTTAACTTTTGAATTATATATTATTTTAATAAATATAAAAATTAAATTATTAAAATTGATATATATTATAATTAATTATTGAAATTATTTTAAAAAAAAACTAAAAATTTTTTTAGTACTTTTTTAATATAGTTGTAGATTTTCAAAATTAGAATTTTAAAAAATTTCCAAAAAAATGGATTTTTTTTCATATAGAAAAAGTATATAAATTTTAAAAATTTCCAATCTCGAAAATTCATAATTTTATGAAAAAAAAATTAAAAAAATTTATTTACTTTTTAAGATTTCAAATATAATAATTTCTTATATAAGAGATTTTTAAATCAATTTTTAAAATATTAAATAAATTACAAAAAAAATAAGTTTATATAAGAAAACGACTTTTTTGTAAGAATTTTATTACAAAAAAAAGTAGTGTGCGATAAGCCTGGGCCTCAACTCTTATATCATTAACATCTCCATTATTAGTCTCGAGAAGACACAATTATAGAAAAGATACATCCATCCATATACAAAATTACTACGCAACGCACGGGGAAGTGAACAGAGTAACCGCAAGATTGCAAGCTTACAAAAAGACTCTTTAAAGTAATACATGTAAATCATTACATCAATACTAAGAGCTAAAGATTTCCAGATATTGGGGAAGAAAGGGAACGAGGTACAACTCTATATAGCCGGAATCTCGCTTGTAAGATTAGAATTCTTGAATCCTTTTCATTTTCTCTGTCTTCTCTTTTTATTCATTTTCTTTAATAAATAAGCACAGAGAGCGAGTACTAATGAGTACATAAATCAACGGAACACTTTCCAAATATTGAAATTTTTAACAATTTCATAATTTGATTGTTTTATCTCAAGTGAATAACTGAAATGATTTTTGAATTATAAGAGTCGATATATCAAAAAACATTCGCACGTTCATTTTTGTAGTATCCTGTTAGTTTGTACACCCGCTGGTGGAGATACGCCTTCCCTGCTCTCTCCAATATCTGTATATCTAAATAGTTATTATTAAACATCAACATCAATATCAATACACTATATAAATCACACAACCCTTCAACCTACCCTATACCACACGCTCACCCCCCCCCCCCTGCCACGAACCTTCATACAATGATTTCTCAATATACAAATCCACGCCCCATCTCATCCATCTCATCCATCACTCACACCCAAGAACAAAACAAAACAAAACAATCAGACCAAAAGTTAAAGAAACAAATCACAAATCACAAATCACAAATCACAACCCCCTCTTAACCACCCCCCTCCCTTCCTTCTTCTCTAAACCAAGAAATTCACGACTCAGCACTAATACTAATACCATATTTAAATAAACTATCTATATAATTATAACCCATCACTCACCTATAAATCCACAAATCTACAAATCCAAAAATCCACAAATCCATAAACAACTACCTATCTAAACAAAAAATTCAAACTTCAACTTCAACTTCAACTTCAACTTCAACTTCAACTTCAACTTCAACTTCAACTTCAACTTCAACTTCAACTTCAACTTCAACTTCAACTTCAACTTCAACTTCTACCCTCTTCCCTCTTCCCTCTTCCCTCTTCCCTCTTCCAACCCTTCCAACCCTTCCTTCCTCTTTCCTTCCATTCCCTTCCATTCCCTCTCTTTTCATATTTTACCCAAGTTCACATATATCACATATATCACATATATTATACTACATAGGTACCTATACAAATATCCTCTCCCACTCTCCCTTCCCTTCCATTCACTGACCATTCATCAACCCATCCACCCATCCATCAACCACACCACATATCCCCCACATCCCCCACATCCTCTCCCTTCCTCTCCTTCTCCCTCTCCCTCTCCATTTATCAACCATTCACCAAACACTCACCAACCATTCAAATCAAATAAAATAAAAAATAGTGTAAAAAATAATGCATATTTACTCCGGTTCATTCCATTCATTCCATGCCATTTCATTTCATTTCATTTCATTGTATACATGCATACATCGGATATCATCTACTCCAACCCCCTTCACTCCACCTCTCTTCACCCCCCCTCTTCACCCCTCCTATTCACCTACCCACCCCACCCCACCCCACCTCATCAAATCATATGATATGCTAATAAGAGCCAGAGAAAAATAAAATATCATAACAGCATATTCAGTTTCATGTCTAATAACAACATCATTTGTGCAAATCCTCCAATTCTTTGTTTGTATCGAGTTAACTTTCTCATTCCACCCACATCCCCACTCCCCTTTTGCTAGTAGCAATCAATACCAAAACTCCTTTATTTTCCATCAACTACACTCATACGAGAAAATATGAGAAATCAAAAGGAACCTTAATCAGTTCTAAACCCCTTCACCCTCCTCAACATGTATTTCTGTAGCAGGTTCTTCATCTTCTGCGGTATCAACCGGGATTTCGTAATTGTGTTGCTCTGATCGATTGCGTTGCTTTACAGCATTTGATATCGCCATCACCTCAAGAGGATTCGGACCCTCGACATCAGTATCAGGTATATAGCTCTCCTGATAGTCTTCATCGACCGCGGCAATATTAAATTCTAGCTCTCGCTCATCCTTGGTAGCCTGATCTGGATTGGAACCATGTTCAATCCCATCGCTACCATCATACAAGCTACCAGCTTCGCCAGCTTCAGAAGCTGCACCAGAAGCAAATGTTGGAGAATTATGATTAAATGCTTGGAAACCCCATGTTTGTTGATGAAGATTTGGTGCAACATTATTTTGATCGGATAGGTCTACACCTTCGTCAGTCTCGGTACTTGCTTGGACGTCGCTATATGAAGGTAGGTAGATAGGATGGTCGAAAAATGGTTCGTCACCTTGGTTAATATCGTTATCGGAGGGAGCATGCTCAAAAGCCTGTAGATTTACTGTCGTCATCGCCTCGCCATCCTCCGAACCAAGTTCTGGCTGATGGAGAGCTGCTCCGACTCCTGTCAAGGCGCTCGGCGACCCATGCTGGGAGGAGTTTTCGCCGAGGCGTCTGCCTTCCCCCGAATCTTCCTCATCCGAAGAAGCATTATCAAGAGAGTTCACAATATCACGCAAAGCCTTACCACCAAGAGGTTCTGATGAACGTCTTCGGTAGAAAAGGAGGTATGCATTCTTTGTGACCATGCTGTTGAGATTTTTCGTTTCCGATACCGATGAATCTGAAGAAGTTAGTTGGTTATTGGCATTGACTTAGTTTGGGGAGAAATCATACCATTGTATTCATACCACTTTTGATCAGAGAAGTTCTTCGCAAAAGCGGTATAGTGCCCTCCACCCATACCACCATAATGGTCATCGACAGCTATCAAATCGTATATTTCTTCTTTGCCATCTTGTGCTTCGATGACTCGTGATGAAAGGTCTAATCCTTCGATTGGGAAATCAACATGATCAACAAGCTTGTTCCTTTGGAAGCCACTAGCACTGAAACGTTTCAGATGCATGATGAGAATATCTGGCGTTCTCCAAATCTCAAACTTTTTACTTGCTCTACGATGTTCTTTGCATCTAGGACAGTACCATGTATCCATCTCAGAAAGAATTTCTTCCTTGCCAAATTCATCAAGGCAGTCTTCGAGAGTGATACCTTGCTTCCTTCTCGACTCACGAGCTTGACGTTTTGAATCAAGACGTGAATCGACAAGAGTAGGAGGATTTTCATAAGTAGCTCTGCCACGGAAATGGTCGCTATCGTTGTGACTAGCAAACAACGTTTCCCATGCATCTTCGTTCCAATCAACAACAACTCCTTCACCCAGGCGGATCAAGGGGCCATCATCAGGAGCATCTTGTTCAGACTCAACCTCGGATTGCTCTCGCTTTCGTGCAACTGATTTGCCCTTCTTTGAGTAAGTTTTCATGTTACGTGTGCGACGTTTATTCTTGGGACCTACCCTAGCGCCCGACTTTGGCGCAGCCGGTCGTACTGGAAGAGCCTGTTTACCAATTAGCATCACGTAAAATCAAAGAGCCATTCTTTTCACAAAAGATGGAACATGCTATCAGCAATTTTGATATTGAGAAACTTACTCTTTGAGGAGAGATTGGCTTCAGAGCATCATCATCACTCGTGGATTCTTCATTCATCCTCGTCATGCTTGGAGCGAACCCATTAGCATCATCGCTACTCTCCCTGCTGGATTTACTAGAGACAGATCCAGATGTACTGTCTACAGCATCATAATCGTTTGAATTGTCATCTTCGTTAATGTGATGTGCTTGTGGGTTCCTTTCAGATATCCTTGGATACCTGGTGGAATCCAAGTTCACAGCCCAAGCTGTTGGTATGCCTCCCTTTGAGTCAACGATGTAAGATATTTCAAAAAGATTCTGCAATTCGGGCGAAAGGAACTCCGCTGGATCCAACCATTTCGGCCGACGACTATTAAAGACTTTCAGTGGTGCACTATCCAGCATTAGTATGATGTATCACATAACGAGAAGAGTCGACTCACTTAGGACTTTGCTCGGTAGATTCAGGAACAGAATTAGAATCTTTCATGGCCACGTCGACCAGTTCATCTTCCCCATCCAAAGATTGAGCAACAAATTTACCGTCCCCAGATGAGTCTGCATCAGAGCCAGTGGTGACAACCAAGTCTGGATCAATACTCTCAGACGCGCTAGAGGGATCAGATTCTTCATTGATACTGGGCCATGTGGTGAATGTGGCCACCTTTTCTAAAAGCTTTCGCTTGATAGCTTCTTCGCTTCGTGCCTGTCATATGTCAACGATTTGATAATAAAAGTGCAAGAGCAAATAGATAGGAATTTCTTACCTCGTTAGGATTAAGCACTATGAAATGCGGTGTAACTGTGAGTTCCCACGAACCCGAATTTGGCTTTTTGCCATACCTTTCACGCTTGGGACGACGATGAAACACTGGAACGAGCAATTTCTCGGCCTCTGGAGAATCCCAGGGCAAATGTTCATTGTCTCCGGAGTTGTTTTTGTTGAAACCATTATGCTTATTGCCCGAGTCCTTTGGCAGATTTGTAGGTATGGTCTCCAACTCGTAAAAGTTGGCTATGTCCTTAGCGCCTTCGATGGCTTCTGAAGCAACTTCGTGATCAAGGTACCACTTGTAGAATTTCCCTTCATATACCTCACAGGAGAAGATTCTCTCGGCTGGAACCCCGACCTTTTGGCTGACAATACGCTTGAGTGTTCCAACGCTTGCGTGCTTGTCCATCTCAATCACTATGGAAACTGGTTTGTCATTGAGTGGAAAGAAATTGACGACTCGGGTCCATATGTTTTCGATCGGTAATTGCAAAGTCATATTGTTGAAAGGATCAAAAGTGATACTGACCTTATCACAATGTGGACAGACCAGAGTAGATTTATACATTCCAGTGAACAAATCTGCAATCACCGAGTCATCTCGTTGCTTCGTAATGTCCCAAACCTTGGTGGCCATTTCTCTGATCGCTTCCGGGTTTCCGATCATCTCGTCAGTTGAATCAGGCTTCTCGATATATGGCTTCTTCCTCACTCTGCTGAGATCTTCTTGGAGGCCATCAAGTAAAAATCCAATAAATTCTTGAGAATCTTGCTGTCCATATCCTGAGAATTGAGTGGCAAATCTACTAACAGTGTTCTTGAAGTTCCGCGGTTGAACTGAGACTGGCGCAGGCTCCTTGTAAATTTCTTTCAAAAGATCTGCATATGCCTTAGCAACGCAACCTCCGTGACCTAGAGGATTATCGCTGTTGAGTTCTTCCTTGTACACATCGTGCACAAAATACTTGGTTAGCTCTTCCACACTTCGAACGCACTGTAGAGCAGAGTTCATGTAGCAGGTATTTCCAAGGTTACCAAGTCCGACAGTTCCTGGCGTGCGACCATTTTTCGTCTTTCGGTTAAAAGAACGAAGGTTGTATCCAGAGGTTGGTGCTGGGCTATTACGACCGCTATTATTTTGGCTGCTAACAATAATGCTTGAATTGTTTTTCCGCCCAACACCGTTGACTTTTCCATTTGGCGAGACTCTCGTGTTCGAAACAAAGCCATCTTTGCCCTCGACAAGTTCATCAATGACAATTGCTTGGTCATCCCCAAGCCCTAATTGACCGAGATTCAGATTGCCATTGTAGTTATCGTTCACTGTCGAATCCTCAAAATCAACCTTCATTCTACCCGAATCTCTCTCCACCTTGGTGAAGTCTGCGACACCCAGAAGTAGCTTCTTCCATGAATCTTGTACTTCAGGAGCCGTTCCATTGGTGTCGACTACTGGTGTCCCAGGTCTGGATGAGGGAGGGGTTGCGGCACCGTTAACACTTGAAAGGGTTGGATCCGCGGCGGGTAGTGTTCTTGGCACTCTCCAAAGACGTATTTTTTGCTTGATGGGAACCCCCGCAACCTCCTTTATGAGTTTTAAGAAGTCATGCATCCTCATAGATCTACTCGCAACAACTACAGGCGCATCCGGATTTGCAGACTTGATGGCTGCATCCACTTTATCGCCAAGTTCGGACCATACACGGTGGATATGGAAAATTGGAGGATGATATTCGTAAGCCACATTCGCTATTGCATTAGGTCCTTTGTCAGGGTTTGTGTTGTGTGCAAATCGAACGATTGGTTTCGTGCCCGTCATTATATCGTGCCATTCTAGAACCATATTCCATGCGTCGCCTGGAAACAATTCGAATAAATCTTCTCCGATTCCATGCTTCAGTTGAACAAAGTCTTCGCGTCCAGGCTGAGGGATGATTTGCTGAATGATATTAGAATTGTCGACTGGCCCAATTTTTTCTTCCACCACGTTCTTGCTCTTCGCTCGAGCCTCCGAGGTATTCGACGTAACTTTCTCAAGCCATTTCCTCGAAACCAGGTACGTTTTGTCTCCTTCGGTGAGTGGCCCGTCTCTCGCTGCTCTGATTAAACTTGTCACAGTCGCAACCTGAACGTCGATCGGTGGGATTTCCGTTTTGGGATCTATACTTGCACGTCAGTACTTTGATACACACGCAACACGAGTGGATGTTACCAATGCTTTGAGCGTTCTCAGTGGCAGGCACCGATTGAGCACCGTCTTCTTTGGTAGATTCATCTCTCAGCATGTCCATTGATACTGCTCTGATTGCGGTCGGAGCTGCAATAGCAACCTCTGAGTCTTCTTGTGTGTCGGGCACCATCACCATATCGACATCTTCCTTTTGGCTTGACAGCGGTACATCTGGTTCTAATTCCGAGGCGGGTCGTTTCAACGGCGACGACGACCTCTGCGGCATATCTTCTGCGCCACCCATGATCGCCCTATGCCGTGGAGATTTTCCTCGTTGCTCTGATTCGAAAGCCTCGGAAGGAAATCGTCGTCGAGTTTTATTGCTGGTGACTTCCCCGCCTTTATCGCTATCTAAAGATAGATCCGCGTAGGCGCCAGTTGGAGAACTCGCGGCAGAAGGGATATGATCGCCGTTAATGAAGAGGGAAGACGGTAGGCGATTTGAAGGTATGGTATGAGGAGGGAGAGATTCTGCACGGTGGATTTCCTGGGCAGAAGTGTCGAACAAAGGCAGATCGGTGGGGGATTGTGATTCGCGACCTTCCACCGACGATATGGGGAAATCAGGGCCTCTATCGGTTTCTATGCCAGGTACGATCTGCGAAGAAAGCTTTCTTTTCTTTGTGGAAGACGTCGTGAAAGCGAGCAGCCTTTGCCGCTCTAAATTCGTAGATGGTAGAAGAATCCAATGTATTGTTCGTCAGCATCGAAGGTTCCGTAATGCGACTGTATGATTCCGAAAAAGTGCAGGTGGGTGGGTAGGTGGGTTGTTAATTTTTTTTTTTTAGGTGAATTTGGAAAAAGGAATGACTGTGACTGAGATCATTTGTGCATTCGTATCGTTGTGAGATATTTTTTCAAAGAAGGAAAAGACTTGATATTCTGATCTTTGTGGAAAATGCAATGAAACGCACAATTTTGAATCCTTTTTACGTACGTACTAGGTAGGTTAGGTAGTGGTAGGTGTGGTGGTATTGGTGGTAATGGTGGTAATGGTGTTGGTGGTGGTAATGGTGGTGGTAATGGTGTTGGTGGTGGGAGGTCCTTGCCGCATGCATGGACTGACTCCCCAGTCCAGTGTGGTGGTGGTCTTTAGTTACCTAAGTTTAGCGATTACTATAGGTAGGTATTCCAAGGTTGTTAGTATACATAATACAGTCTATTATATAGGTAGCTAATGAATCACTTCTTCGCGGAATATATTGAATATATTGAATATATACAATATATACAATATATACAATATATACAATATATACAATATATACAATATATACAATATATACAATATATACAATATATACAATATATACAATATATACAATATATACAATATATACAATATATACAATATGTACAATATATACAATATATACAATATATACAATATATACAATATATACAATATATACAATATATACAATATATACAATATATACAATATATACAATATATACAATATATACAATATATACAATATATATAATATAATACAATATATACAACATAATACACATTACAATCACCACTTAAGTCTTACCTAATCTCATCACAAATCCACAGAGTAGAGTACTTCTTCAAACCACTCCGATTTCTTTCTTTCCATTAGGATTATGGAAATCATCCCAGCCAACTCAAGGTTACCAGATTGACCGTACTGTCTCTGTATCGTCGCTGCTTATATCAATTCCTAACATTCATTTATTTATTTATTTACTGTTTTAGAGCACACAAAAAGTATAAAGGTATATAGATAGGTATATATGTTCCCAGTTCGATTACTATTCATCGTCTCGATGCAATTTTCTAATTTAGTTCTCTGTATACCATTCATTGCCAATGAACACCAATCAATGCCAACAGCCAACAGCCAATTGCAAAATACAGAACTCCAAAGATAACTCCCCTAATTACCCACCCCCAACCCCCAAACTACCACTTTCAATACCCATCCTCTCTTGAAATATCTATCCTACATCGATTCCGAAAATAAACCACCGTCCTAGACAAGCACCTCATCTGGATCAGTCTGAGATCCAGTTTCTGCATACTCAATCATCTCCACATCCGACTTATGTGTGGCTTTCTTCCCACCTGCCATTTCGATATCCTTCAACTTAATTCCAGCCTTCTCCATCTTCTGCATGTTCTTCTCCATTCCATCAAAGACTTCATCTTTAAGAGCCTCGACCTCTTTCTTAACCATCTTGGTCTGCTCCTTGATGGCTTCAACTTCTTTCACCACCTTTTCAGAATCCCCTTCCTCCCCATCCTCATCCTCCTCACCACCATCGCCTTCTTCAGCCTCCTTTTCTTTCTTCAACTTCTCAATTTCCTTTTCCAACTTTGCTTTCTCCTTCTCTCTCTTCTCTCTTTCCTCACTCTCCTTCAACTTCGCTCTCTCTTTCTCTTCCTCTCTCTCCTTCACCCATTGTTCCGCTCCCTCAACAGCATCTTCCGCATTTCTCTTATGCTTCAACAAGTAACCTTGAATTTCCGCTGGACTGAACTTTGCTTCAGGAACCTTCTCACTAAAGAGCTTGGCTAATCTTGCTATTCTCTCTTCATCCTCGATCCTTCTTTGCTCCTCTTCCGCCGCAATGATTCGATCTAATTCTGCCTGTATCCTCCTTTCTTTCGAAGGACTTCTAGGCTTCTTCTTGTGCATACCCCGCTTGTTGACTGGCACAACACTACCCGGACTTCTCCCTCTAGAAGATCCTGATTTGACACTTCCGCCGTCAGAAGATCCACTTTCAGAGCTCTTGAGCTCAGGATAGTCTCCTTCAAGAGTTGCATAGATACTTTTAAAGATTTGTTCCATGTTTTCCTTAGTAGCCAAATCAAAGTGAACTGTCATGTCAACTCGGCCAGGCCTGATAAGTGCCTCGTCTAACTTTTCAATGTGATTTGTCGTCATGATTAGAATTCTTCCTTCTTGCGATGCAACTCCATCAATCACATTGAGCAATGCACTCAAAGAGATCTTACCCGGTTGATCCTTCCCGCCACTTTTCTTTGTCATGGCCTCCATAGCTTTAGTTGCTTTAGTCAATGGAGATTTAGGACCAGCCTCTTCATCAAATTCAAAACTCTCCTCGTCTTCGACATCGTCACGGGTGTGGGTAAGACCAGCTGTATCGATATCTTCAAGAAGTACAACACACTGCTTGGGAAGCTCAGCGAAGAGTGTACTGAGGGTTTCTTCATTCATCGAACCGGAATTCAAAGAAACGATGTAAATCTTAAGCTTGAAGTATCCAGCAATTGCGAAGCTAAGAGAACTCTTTCCTGTGCCGGGTGGCCCATGGAGTAAATACCCACGACGATATGGAATACCACGATTAGAATACCATCGCTTCGTGTATGGATGCAGGTAATCTTTCATATCGGCAATGATATTCTGCTTTACCACTTCATCGAGGACAACCGTAGAGAAAGGGCGAGAGGTGCGGGAAAGAAGACGAGTCCAGCCTGGCTCACCGAAGGAACCGCCCTTGGCACCGCCTCTGTAGATGATGGTTTTATTTTCATCATTTTTGATAAAGGCTTGGCGACACTCATCAAGTAACTCCTTGAGGATTCGAGGGTTTCTTCCAAAGGAAGAAATTGAGATTTCCTCCCTTTCACTCGCAGCTGAATTGTTTAATGATGCAGTCTGCGAACGTCTGAATTGCAACAGTCTCCTCTTGTACCAAAAGTAATGAGTTCCGAAGCTTGGTGTGAATCGGACTTTCTTCTCCTTTTCAGATGCTTTCTTGGGAACGGGATTTCCATCTTCGTCGATCTCAAAGTCATCATCATCTTCCTCTTTTTCTTCATCATCCTCATTAAAGTTCCACATGAACCACATACGACTGTTCAGATTGGTATTTGCGACAAAATGACGAGATCGATGCGCAAAAGGTTGTTCAGATATCCATGCCATTACCATGTTATACATTTCATCGTCGATGCGAACATCAGCAGTTGACATGAAATGAGCGTCAAGCTCAACCCAGAACCATGCTTCGAGATATTGCCAACAGAATACTAGCATACCCAGGATCATGAGCATGGGGATGTAGATGTTGAGGTCGATGGCAGTGTAGTTCTTTAGAGCAGTTGAGAAGAGTGAGAATCCCGGAAAAAACATGTCGATTATATGGGGTTGTGAGTAGCCATAGGTTGCCTGCCCGGTGGTATCCCCAGCTGGATGATGTCCAGGGTTCCCCATCGTGTCGTGAGGAACGGAGCCGTTCATGTTGGCGATGAACTCTGATGAGTACTCGCAGTCTGGTATAGATGCAAGACTCTAAATATATAGATATTGTAAAGAGAGAGGAAATTCGAACTAGTTTGTATGACCGTAGAGTCACAAGTAGTTTACGTAAAGGAGGGCCTCACCTCGCTGACTAGGTAGCAACACTTGTTTATTTTTTCAGGTGAGAATGTAATGAGAAAGCAGATAGTGATATTACCGATAGAGTCATGAAATGATGAACTTTATATTCAAAAACATGTTGGCAGTTGGATATCTCGTCGCTCTGTTTTCCCAACAGGCATGAAGTCAAACGGTCTTAACCGATTAGACCCTGTTGTTTGCTGTGGCTGTTGAAAAGACCTAGTGAGGCTTAGCATCTGACTTCAGTGCGCTTACGGCCACATCATTGGCCACGACCCTGCTGATTAAAATCAATCTTGGATGTTTGTGAAAAAGGCTTGACTTTTGTAAGAACCTCACTGCATATTGCCATTGCGTATGTGGTGGCACACCATATTGCGTGGAGGCTCAAGTCGTTGAACGGTGACTACTCGTACAACAGCTCCAGCCTGCCATGAGATTCATGCAATAATTGACACACTGAGGAATGCTCATCTGATTCAACCAACTAGGTAATCTTCTCGTGGATATCCTCTCTACTTCCATATTCGCACTCGGTGAAGAATTGTTCAGCCCCACAATTCGGCCAAGGAGTCAGTCGTTCATAGGCATAGAGAGCAAAAGTCTCAACTAATGTCTTTCGCCGTCCAATGACTCCATATAGCTAGGTATATTAGATACTAATGGAGTAAAGGTTTGGGCGGGGATGCGTCACTCGAAAATGTATGTCTTGATTCTTTTTGGCTCAATCCAAAGAAGTTGCGAGCGGCTTGGTCGACAACTGGACAATTTTGATCCAGCTTATGTAAGCGCGCTTCTCTAGAGAGCTGCCCCTCGACCCCACAATAGGTAAACGCTGGCCGCTCACCTGCTGTTCTGCAATCATAAGGATCATTCCCCCGTCCAACAATTGTAAGATTCCGGACAAAAAGGCCATTTCAACCACAAAACTGGAATGCTGCGCAGACCCGCGCGGATACGTTTGACTTTCTTTGAAAACACACAGTGTTGTTGAGTTGCCTTGTGTATCCCACTGATTCCCCAAAGAGACTTCGACTTTTAATACCCACCAACCCACCGGGCGTTTTGTAATCATTGCAAAAATCACCCCGTCATTATCCACGAGCACCATACCAATGTCCAGTTCAGCATATCCGTCCGAATCCCACTCGACGTTCTGTATGCTAACTCCCTTTTCGCCATTTTCTCTCATTGCTGCGACGTTCATGTTCATTTGCTGCGATGTCTCGTCGAACAATACAAATTCTCGATCTGCATTGAAAGGTCACAGGATGAATAGACGTGAAGGGATGAAAATGGTGTATGGCCTTCAAACTATTCCCGAGGAATGACATGTTTGCAGTGCATTTGTCAAAGTCTCGTATATTGTTTAGACTAGCCTCTCAACACACCAATATCTCCTAACATAAAGAAGCTCCCAGTCTCCCAGAGAACGATCAGCAGCTCTACCTTGAATACGCTCAAAACATTGAATCGACTTGCCAGGGTCTTTCTTGATGTCACGGCCCAAGTTCTGAGGCATAACTTGACTGCCCTACTTCGAGGCGAGGGTTCTAGTTGGAGTCCATTCCAAATGCAACCCTCTTCTTTGCAAGTTCACTTCTATCATTGATGTCAAACTTAAGCTGTGATGCAGTTGATAAGCGATCACATCTGACCCTAGCCTAGTTCTACGGTTGGTATTTGGTCTTCCGATGCGGTAACATCCATGATCCTGGGTGCAACTGGTGAATGGAGGAAGTAAGAGCCAGTATCACAGAATCAAGGGGACCTATGAGCAGGAACGAACGGGAATGGTCAGAGGACAAATAAAAGTCAATGGCAAAGACTAAAAAGAAAGCGTACCATACTATGAGAGTTACCCTGGATAATTTGAAAATTCGTACTAATATTTCGAGATCTATTTTCATCTTCTGTCTTCTATGCATACAGTAAAAGTCTTGTATCTAAATCCGTCTTGTTTTATCTTCCACGTCATGATCATATATTTTACAGATGGAGATTTCGAATATCCATGCACCCAATTCCCAAAACCCTTCGTATGCTGTACGCATCATGCATCTATTCATATCCATACAATTACATCCTTTTAAATCAATGCCTTGCCCTCAAACATGCCGTCTCTGACTTCCTTAACCACATCCCTTCTATCTCCCTTTCCGACCAAAACTATACCTCTTCCTCTCTTCCCCATACGTCCAGTTCTGCCCAGTCTATGGATAAAATCAATCGTAGAGTGTGGTACATCATATAGAATGACATGTCTTACAGCTACAGTATCGATACCTCTCGAGCCCAAATCTGTAGTAACCAAGACTTTAGTATTAGGTAATTGTCTCTTGACTGGAGGAGCGACCTTTCCGAATGGTACGTAATTCGGTTGATTATCTGATAAAGATCCAGGGTGAGAGTCTGGTTTCGGCATGCTGAGTCTGGCGGGCGAGGTGAAAGATGCCAACATCTCACTCTGGCGTTCCTCAGGAGTATCACGAGAAAGGGCGATGGCATCTATACCCTTCGATTTGAGATAATCCGCTACCTCTTGGGTTTTCTCCCGCTCATTAACGAACACCAAGATGCGCTTGACATCCATTACTCCTTTGACGGGCCCATCGTGTTCAGCAGCCGCTTTACCAATAGTCCAGATAGTGTCTGCGCAAGCGAGATTCTTATTGTTACGATATGGGTCACGTTCAACATCGACAACGCCGAGTTGGACACGTCGAGGGATAGCGTGAAGGTTTGGTGTGACTAGACGATTAATGGAGGGGAATCGTTTGCGAAGGAATGAGTCGAGAGAGCGAGGAATAGTTGCAGAGCATAGAACGAGTTGTTCGAGCGATGGAGTGGCGCGATCGATGATTGCTGATGTTAAGGGGGAGAAGCCTCGGTCCAAGAGAGAGTCGGCTTCATCAATTACAAGATGAGTGACGCGAGATAAAATGTTTGGGTCGGAGTCGGCAATAGAGGAGAGAAGATGGGGGGTAGATACAAGTACATCAATTCCAGATGGAGAGAAAAGACGGTTACGAATGACCTTCCCGGAGAAATTAGAGGAAATCATGGCCGATTTGAATTTAACAGTATGCCCAAACGCCTTTACAAGTGTCCCCACCTGGGTTACCAATTCAGATGTAGGCACAAGTATGATTGCTCTCGGTCTGCCTGTCGTAGGATGTGGCATATTTGATAGAGGAGGTGAGACCAGTGTTAAGTTATTTTGTCGTAATTTCTCTTCTTGTAACTCTTTCTCATAGGCCTCGATCTCCGCATCCTTAGCCTCTGCGATTTTGATTGCATTTATCGTTGGTATTAAATATGACAATGTTTTCCCTGACCCGGTCTCAGCAGCAATCAAAAACTGCTCACTCTCACTTTGCTTTCCCTTCTTCTGCTGTTGATTCCCAAGCAAGGCCGGTACAGCAATCCTCTGCACCGGTGTCGGAACATGGCTTTCAATTCCTGGAAGAGCCTGTTTGTAGATTGCTTCCTTCACACTGTCTAACAGGGCAAATCGCTCGAAGCTATCTAGTTCCTTTATCCTATCCTTTATATCAGACCTCCTTGTGTATGAAACAGGCGAAAGAGCCCTTTGCATCTTCAATGCGTGAAATCCTCTGCTCTTCTTATCATCTTTATCCCCGCGATCGAGCCTCGATGAACGACGTTCTTGTGCTGCTGATGGTCGTTCTGGAACTCCACGAATTTTCGCCTCTCGTAGATTCATTCCCCCAAACGGTCCATCTTGCTTTCTCCTTGCAGGTCCCTCTTTTGTTGGCGACGAGCTAACTTTTCCTGCGCCCGCCAGACTCATGCGATTTGGTCGACTGGGTAGTCTAGATCTCATGGACATAGATCTGCTAGGCCATTTTTGAATCGGTGGGGTTTGAGCTGCTCTGAATGAACAGAGCAGACATGTTGTAGGTTTCTGCCGGAGCATAATAAATACAAATTACTTTGAATGTATCAATAAATTTTTTCCCGCTGCAGGTGTTGATTAATTATCCATGAGAAATTATTCTGTGCTGGCAGAATTAATTGGTTGACGGCAAAAGTAAAGGCGGTGAAATGAGAAAGATTACTGGGATCACGAGCTCGTCCTCGTCCTTGTCCTTGTCCTTATCTACCGGTGACTTCTTGATAATCTGTACTTCATAAAGTACTCGTCAATATACGATAGTTACAAGCAGTCCGGATTGTTTTTGTTTTTCTGTTTTTAAATCAGATTTACCCTGAGATTCGACTTTGGCAAGATATATCGACGAGTTTGTATTACTTTCCGATCATGAAAAACTCTGTTTGCATGCGCAGTTTCTTGAATATAAAATATAAATGCTCTCAAAACCCTCAAAAAGTTGTATCTTCATGGAGTTACTTCTGTTGATACTAAGAGTCCCTATTTAGACCGAACTCAAGTAACCTGGAATACTTCGCACCAATCGATGTTACATCTCACCAATTTCAATCATATTTGAGAGAGTGCAATTTTGAGCAAGTCGCTATCATGGATCCATTAGTAAATAGGTATTGATACACTTCATCCTAACCACTTTCAAGTTATTTCTTTCAGCCTCCTTTGATTTATATAGGCAATCTGTACACTTTATCAGAGACGCGCTCACTGTCAATCTCTAAAATTTATCACTCCTTTGGGACTTGCCTTCGCGATGATTTGCACCTATTGCAGCCGTACTTTCCTGTTGAACTTTAGGAAGTTGAATTACACTCGCGGTTTTGAAATGGGGTTTTGCTTTTCGATTCTTTTCCTCTCAAAAATCCCGGCCAAGGATTCCAAGGCTCGAACTCATCCAGTCTCTTACATTATAATTTTGATCATCAACAAGTCCTCGATATGATGACCACTGACGCGACGCTTAGCAGGGTTTTTGTCATAGGCTGCAGACAGTTCGCTTTACTTTAGACCTATTTTTTTTTAACTTGATTACTGACAATCCCTAGTGATCTTACTCTACAGACTTCCTTCTCTTGGTCCATCAGATTTTGTTCAGCACAGATTTATGCACCCAATCGTGAAATTAAATGTGAATGTGGTACATCAATCTATTTTTGCCGCAGGCCGAGTTATATCAACGAAAGACCACTGCCACCACCCACGAGAGAAGTTGTGTACGATCTTGACAAAGATGGAGCTAGTGATTGTTGGCACCATTTTGTAACTCTCTTTTCAAGTTTCAAATTCCAGCATGCTTCAGAGTTTGTAACCACGTTCCACATTCACATTGCTTCGCAGGAGTCTCCAGCAGCTCAGAGTAGTAGTGGAATGTATTCTAAGCTTCTAGCTTTCAGTATCCTGAAATGGTTCAGCATTGACATGATCAAGTATTCCAAGTGGATTCAGGATTGAAAGGGAGTCATTCTCAGACTGCAGTCCGAACCACTCAAGATCCTGTTTCTCAATTGGCAATTTCTGACTCTCTCTATAACAGTTATTTACTTGCAGCATCTGGCATAGTCCACTGTTTCTCGTGGTACTTTTTAAACTCCAATGCACAACTCGGACAGTTATATCTCGCTGGGCTGTGGACGTGTAACCTTCCGAGTGACCTCTGCTGGTGGGTTAAGGTGATTGAAGACCATTGTGTTCCTTCAAGAGCGAAACCGTACAGGGCTCCTACTTGGTCGTGGGCTTCTGTCGATTTTGAAGGAAAATCACCTTGTAGCCCGGTTGTTTATCATTCAAACTTTGGTGAGAAGTTTGAACAATCTGCAAAATTCTGTATTCATCATGCTACGACTCAGATGGCACCATCAGCCGTGGGAAAATACGTGTATGGTCCAGTTTGTGATGGATTAATACGAATCAGATGCATCCTCATTGCAGCCCAGATCTTTACGCACCCATACTTGGAATTTGACGCAAGACATACGACTCAATTCTTAGAAGCAGATGCATTAGACGAAGACTACGATCCTTATTTCTGGCCAAATGTCTATCTCGACGTTCAGGGTTCCTTTGAACCGGCAATGAGTAGGCCCTTCCCGGCCGCTAATATCCTTGACTTGCCCATCACCGGAGATCTTGAGGACAAGGGGTTTCTTCTGAGCGAAGACGTGGTTGAAGATAAGACCCAAGAAGATTATTTGTGCTCAGATACAAAAGTATGGATTTGTATGGTGGGAAATATTGTTGACGGCGGAATATGCGCACTTGTATTGAAAGAGCGTGAAAAGGCAATTTTTAGACGGTTTGAAAGAGTAGGATATTTGCACAACAGGGTTGGAGCCGTTGGCTCTGAGAACTACGGCTGGCATAACAATTTTATGCGAAGGGTCGAGAGGACGGGGGGGATAGTCATTGAGATAGTCTAAGATGGCAAGCAACATCATGCTTGAGCTGTCAAACTGAGCACACGCAAAGACTATCACGACGACGATGCATTGTTTCTACCAGCCCCAATATTCGTTGTGGCCTTTCCAGCACCTACCAACCCCATGGAATACAAAAGCTTCATCCCACATGACTATCTGTCATTATAGACCTTAGCTTTAGTTTCAATAAGCATACACTCATTAGACATTCTACATCATTCTTCATGGTCTAGTCTAGACCGAGACTCAACAAATCAAAACAGCCTCCCTTGCTTACGTACATGTAACTCAATTCGTCATCCCAAGAAATTAAAGACTGAGCATACCAATGATCTCCTAGTTTTGAAGATGTTTTAACTTGATATAAGATTTCAGAGAACTTGAGAAGGAATGCTTTGGCATGCAGTGTTTCGTACATTGTGTGGGGCAACAGTTTCTTGCAAGTTGCATCCACTACCCCAAATCGTGAAACTTTTCGATACCCAGAGCGAAAGACATAAAGTACAATATCAATCGGTACCGAGTGTCATAGATAGAAGGTGGAAACGCCCCGCAAGGTAATATCTCAGAATGAATGAAAAGGTCCCGTGGAGACGGAGTGTACATGTAACTGTTACGAACTTGCGCAACGCAACTTATTTGTTTGTACTGTGGCAATACGAGGTGAAAAATCTACATGTTACAGATTAGTTACATTCTTTGATACTGAGTTTTTTTTTACCTTGGTTTTGATCTTAACCTTATAGATGATATCACTACCAGGAAATGTACAGCCATGGAAAGTTATCGAAGGTCGAGCGAACTCTAACAATCCTGATCTAGATATCGCAAACGACCTAGGTAGACGGGCAAACATATCAATGATGCTCTCGGTGTGTGCAGTACAGCACAAAATGCTTCGGGAGGAATGCGGATACGAGATAAGTGAGATAAGAATTCTTTTTTATGAAGTATCTTTTGTATCTTTTTCCCTTTCCAGCCCGATCGGTCTGTGCAAGTTCTACATTCTATGATGTTTTACCTGGGACCTCAAAGTTACCCGTATTTCTGACTAGACTAAAGCTAAACTAAGCTAGTTTGTTTGTTGGGCTCAGATCCATTTTCGCTTCCGCAGATCATCAATCTTCTCCACGTGCGAACAACTGAACAATTGAACAACCAAACAACCACAAACAACCAAACACCCAAACACCCAAACAACTAAGATCCTCATGAGAATCTGATCAACACCACAGAACAAATTGAACCTTGGAAGCTTACTCAGATTGAGACTTGTTGTACAGGATCGATGTGTCAACATCTACTCTGTACACGTCTTGCATTGATTTTATCATCCGTTCTGTCCTGCCATGCGTTCAACTGATAAACAAGAAGATACGCAGGGAAGAACCTCAGCTCTTTTTCATTCAAACAAACTCTTTGATTCATCAATCCTGAAACATATCTGTGGATCACATCAAGATATGCCCAGAGCCATACCGGATCTTTATTTATAGCTTCGCTAGTGCCAGTATATTCGAGTAAGAGCTGAAACTAATAGAGTTCGGTGCTCGGTCGTTTTGGTTTCCGATTCTCTGCTCTCTTCAAATCTTTTATTCCTTTTTCTCCCTCACAGCTTCAGAATCTAATGAAGAGCTTCATGGATCAACCAATGAGATTGAAAGTTCACGATTCGGTGTCTGATTTATCCGCGATTTCAAATGACCAATTTATGAAGTAGTTGAAATCTAAGGCCCCTTCTGCACGGTCAGCAACCTACGCACACCCAGCCTGCTGTTATTTTGAAGCCAAAGTCCATATCTGGTAAAGGTACAATCCAATAGTTCAATCTGCACAGGACGAAAATCATTTACTACCTGCTCGATCCCACGTTCTTTTCCTGATTCTGTATACCGCAAATTTGCGTCCCCACTAATTGCACACTAAATTTCGTATGCTGATCGAAGACATGGCTTCACCCGAGAAGAAGGAACCGTTATACGAGTTCCCTTATAATCCAGAAGATTACGATTACCATTATTATCTAGACATTCCCTATGGATACGACGTGGAAACTTCGACTTACAATTCAGCATTAGAAACGGCGCACGATTTCACATCGTCAATATACGAAGACTCCTACGAAGGAAAGATGGAGAGAAGAGATAGCTTGGAGCTGGAAGCTCTGCATTCACCACGTTCTTTATATACTACTCCAGAATCATCCCCCATAGGACCGTCACAGATGGAAAGGCAACTGAGTACGAAAAGCACAAAGAGTTTTAAAAGCACGCCAGGGTTATTCAAAATGATGTCAATCAGGAATTTAAAACGGTCCCCTCCTCCAGAACCGCCTTCAAAAAGTATCCGTGATACATACCCGGAAATTTTCGCAATGACTTCAGAGGAATCGCTTGCTGCGTCTTCGAAGCCTTCAAGGCCATTTTCAGAAGAAACGCTTGCTTCATCTCTGAAGCTCTCAAGGCCAGTGTCAGAAGAAATCAAGGTACCAGTGGAAAAGAAGGAGCTTGCAGGTCCACCGGGACCTCCAGGTCCTGGAGGACCAGGTGGACCTGGGGGACCACCCAAGGAGATCTTCCCAGAGATGGATATGGAAAATAATTTAGTAGGATGGACAGGACAAGATGATCCAGCTCATCCAAGGTATGTTTGATTCGACAGTGCATGGTGATCACACTTATACTGACCCGAAAAAGGAATCTTCCGGATAAAAAGAAATGGTTGATGCTGGCGTCTGTCAGTCTGATTACATTCTTGAGGTACGTTTACCTAATAATGATTTTATGTCGCATCTTAATTGACCAATTATAGTCCTCTATCTTCATCGATTGTAGCACCTGGAATTACACTCATGAATCGAGAGTTTGGTACCACTTCCGATATACTAGATACCTTTGTTGTCAGTATGTTCATTTTTGGATTTGCGGCCGGGCCGCTTGTTTTGTCGCCACTGAGTGAAATTTATGGACGTCAACCAATTCTCATGTATTGCAATTTCTTACTGACGATATGGTAAGTCTAACACTTGTCATGTGCTTGTCATTCAATTGAAACATTGCTCATACAACCCCACTACAGGCAACTCGGATGCGCACTTGCTCCAAACATCCACCTCCTCATCCTCTTCCGCTTCTTTGCAGGCTTAGGAGGATCTGCCTGTCTCGCTATTGGTGGCGGTGTCGTTGCAGATTTATTCCCAATCCAGCAACGTGGTAAAGCACAAGCTATGTTCGTCATGGGACCACTCTTCGGCCCTGTCCTCGGTCCCGTGATCGGAGGATTCATCGCCCAACGTGCGGGATGGCGCTGGGTGTATTGGGTCCTCTTGATTGCTTGTGCCTGTCTTTCCATCTTCTACGTGATCGTCGGGAAAGAAACATCCGCCCCCGTCCTCATCCGTCGCAAAACCGCCGCTCTCCGCAAGGAAACTGGAAATGAAGCTCTCATATCCGCATACGATGCCAAGAAACCACCTGCTGCATTGAAAATCAAAGCAGTCCTTCTCACGGGTATCGCAAGACCCTTCCGCATGATGTTTTCTTCTCCCATCCTGCCCATGCTTGCTTTGTGGATGTCTTTCATCTTTGGACTCATCTATCTCCTCCTCACATCCATCGCGCAAGTCTTTGAACAGAACTACGGATTCTCCATCGAAATCGCCTCGCTAGCATATCTAGGTCTCGGTCTTGGTTTCTTCCTTGGCATGTTCACAGTTGCCAAAACATCAGATCCTACCATCATTTCCTTAACCAAGAAAAATAATGGTGTATATCAACCTGAGTTCCGTCTCCGCAACGGTCTCTTCTTTGCTTTTTTCATCCCCGGTTCCTTCTTCTGGTACGGCTGGTCCTCCTACTACCGCGTCCATTGGATCGTTCCAATTCTCGGCTTGATACCTTTTGGGTTCGGAACCATGGGTGTGTTTGCTGGTATTCAAACGTACTATATCGATACGGGAAAACAATATGCAGCATCTGCCATGGCTGGTCTCACCGCCATTCGATGCTTGTTTGCGGCGTTCTTGCCACTGGCAGGTCGGCCGTTGTATAATAATTTGGGATTGGGTTGGGGAAATAGCGTTTTGGGATTCATCGGGCTGGCTCTAATTCCAGCGCCGTTTTTCATTTATAAGTATGGTGCGAAATTAAGGGAAAGATATCCTGTTAGAGTTGATTAGGTTTATTACAGGAAACGGCATCATAGCCACGGTTTGTATAATTGCTATAATTCTTTTCTTTCTTTCGTTGGATGTTGGAGTATGCACGGCGTGTATGATGGATGGTGTTAATGATTTGCATGAAGAGCAAAGAAAAGTATATACGAATGATGGCTCCACAGTACCAATACCCTCCTTAGAAGTTAGTCATGTTTGTTATTACTCGGTTTTTATATTGCGGAGTGAAAAGAAATACTATAATATAGCAAAATAGAACAATCACTTAATTTATCTTGCGTTTATAACTTGAAAATTGTGCAGGTGAGTAGATAGGCTTACAGAAATCTAGTATGGATTAAACCCAAATACATCTTCGATAAATAGTCTCACATAGTCACTTTTGTATACAGAAAGTGTTCTCAAACCGCAATAGAACACGATTCCATTGTTTTGACAGGTCATTCTCGCAAGTGAGCCTATAGAATTTCATAACTGTGACAATCTTCACATCACTGCTTGCGTCCCTACTGTTCAAGATCGATTGTGACTCCCAAGTGACATCCAAGTAGACACAACCAAAACCTTGGGACAGACTAGAACTGAAGGACACCTCGATTGTCAACTTTAGATCCCGCACAAGTCATGTTGTCTTTGGATGTTGGTACAGCAACAACCCCTGTGTTCCAACGCTATGGCTTGAATGTGGTCTGGAAAAAATGAAAGTCATGGTGAAGTATGATCGACATAGCATTGAGATATATGAGTTCATTTTCTTTCCATCAAACAAGGTATGGAGCGAACAACTCAGGTATTAGATCAATGGGACTGAAAATTGGATGAACAGAACAACGATGAAAGTATAGTAGCTTGTTCAAATGAGATCGCAATGATCATCAAATATTGTCATTTTGTCTAAGCAAGCTTTCATCAGAAATGGCAACTTGCCTATAATTATGCTTTTCCCTACACCATATAAACGCCATTTTATGTCCCAAACTCCATTCCCCTTCAGCACTTCCAAGTACAAGATGTCCCCCTAAGAAGTCGCAAAAAGCGTATCCTCATCTCTCAAATACTCTCCAGCATCTGCCTGTCTGAAACAAACAATACCGGTAGGGTCCAATCTTCTAGCTTCTTGTGTACTTCTCGCCGTAACCCCAAATCCCAATGGTGTGTCGTTCATACTGTAAACAACCACACCCTGATGCTCAGGACAATCTTCCGACCACCTTCCAACATGCGCTTTCACAATGTGTCCACCGTAGAGAAATGGCATTTCTCCATTGGCCTTAACCCAGACCTTGTAGCGGGCGTGTTCAGCGAGGATAGGGAGCGCGGTGATGTGAATGCGGAATTTGCCTGATTTTGTGAATTTTCCTGCGAGGGATATGTTAGATATGGCATCCATCTTTGCAACGTGGGAATTGAAACACATACCGAGACAGATTCCTAATGACAACAACTTGTCTCTAGAAATAGAAGTCGCAAGGTTTGCGAGCGATAATCGTACATAGTAACATCTTGATTGTTGAACGCGGAAAACATATCGATCAGCATTTGGGGTGTTGTCCAATGGCGCAATCAGATTCTTCAACGAGTTTCCCGTATAGCCCGCCAATTTGGCGAAGAGAGTTTGAGTTTCTGGTTCAGTGAGAGGACGCATTTTGGAATTGTGGCGGTGGGATAATAATTGTTCGTGAAGTTTGCGAGATGGAAGTTGAAGCTCTAGATTGCAGAGATCCTGTGAATTTTTTTTGGCAGGCCTACCTACTGATAAGGCTGGAAACTTTTTTTTTTGCGGGTGAGCGTGCGGCCGCTTGGTGCCCGCTTCAGAATATTTTCGACAGAACCCTGGTATGAACTTTTTTTCGATCGATAACTTTCATACAATACAATTTTCCTATCACGATTAGTTTTTGCGACATTAGTAAAGATGGCAAAAGTACCAGCAGTCAAGAGGCGCAAGCTGACACCTCCGCCAAATGAGGGAGAAGATTCGTCTCCGTCGACTTTAGAGAATGCGCCAAATTCGAATGCGTTTTTCAAGACGGCTTCGAAATGGAATTTAGAACAGGATTACGAAATGAGACCGCGCAAAGGAAAGAAGGACAAGAAAGAAAGTACAAGATTGCCAATTAAGACTAAAGAAGGATTAATTGAACAAGTGGAAGCGCCAGTGGAAGTTAACGAGGAGGAAAGCGATTTGGAATGGATTGGTGCGGATGATGTTGAGGAGGATGAGGAGCCCGAAGAGAAGGTCGAGAAAAAGCCTTCTGTGCCGATACGACAGCAGATTCTCGAAGCAAAGGAGGAATTGGCACGTATAGCATTGATGTTGAATGAGGATCCGGAAGAGAATGTAGGAGCATTTAGAGCCATCGCAGAATTGGGAAAATCGCACAACATTACGATCAAGAAATTGGCATTGGCTACTCAATTGGCTGTTTATAAGGATGTTATTCCAGGATATAGGATACGACCTTTGTCGGAAGATAATATGGAAGAGAAAGTTTCGAAGGAGGTGCGAAAGTTGAGGGCGTACGAACAGGCTCTTGTGGGAGGATATCAAGGATATGTGAAGGAATTGGGCAGGCTCGCGACAGCTGGAAAATCTCAAAAATCGAGTGATGGCGGCGCAGGTCTTTCGACGGTTGCCATATCTTGTGCATGCGCATTATTAGAAGCTGTACCCCATTTCAATTTCAGATCAGATCTCTTGAAGATATTGGTGGGAAAGCTCAGTACGAGAAAGGTGGACGCCGAATTTGTCAAGTGTCGAGAGACTATCGAAACGTTGTTCAAGAATGACGATGATGGAACTTCATCTTTGGATGCGGTGAACATTTTAACGAGAATGATGAAAGGAAGAGGATACAGAGTAGACGAAAGTGTATTGAATACTTTCTTACATTTAAGATTATTATCGGAATTCTCTGGAAAGGCATCAACGAATCATGTCGATCATGAGGAAGACAGTTTTGGAGGCAAGAAACTCAAGGAAAAGAGAGTATTCCGCACCAAAAAGGAGCGAAAATTAATGAAGGAACGAAAAGCGGTTGAAAAGGAGATGGTTCAAGCAGATGCAACAGTCAGTCACGAAGACCGCGAGAGAATGCAGTCAGAAACCCTGAAACTAGTGTTTGTGACATATTTCCGCATTCTTAAAGTACGTTCACCATCTCTCATGGGTGCTGTACTTGAGGGTTTAGCTCGATACGCCCATCTCATCAATCAAGATTTCTTCGGTGATCTTCTCGAAGCGCTTAAAGATCTCATTGGTCATGCCGAGACAGGAGATGATCTTGAGGAAACCGAAGCAGAAGACGAGGACTCCGAAACCTCTCGCAATCTCACCCGTGAATCTCTCCTCTGTATCATTACCGCATTCGCACTTCTAGAAGGCCAAGACGCCCACAAAGCTCAAGCCTCGTTAAGCTTAGATTTAAGTTTCTTCATCACCCATCTTTACCGCACTCTCCACGCTCTATCTCTCAACCCTGACATCGAACTCTCCTCCAAATCCCTCCATCTACCAGATCCAAACGCCCCCTCAACAACCGACAATAAAGTCAACATTCAAACCACGACCGTTCTTCTCCTCCGCTCGCTCTCCTCCGTCCTCTTACCGCCCCTCGCTGCCCGCGCTGTCCCACCCCTCAGAATCGCGGCTTTCACTAAACAACTCATGACATGCTCTCTCCAACTACCCGAGAAATCCGCTACCGCAATGATGGCTCTGTTAGGCAAAGTTGCTAAGATTCACGAGACCAAGGTGAAGAGTCTCTGGAATACAGAGGAGAGAAAGGGTGATGGAATGTTCGATGGATGTAGTACTGAAGTGGAAGGAAGTAATCCCATGGCAAGCACTATCTGGGAAGGAGAATTGTTACGACTACATTATTGTCCTGCGGTTAGAGATGGGATGAAAGTGGTGGAGAAAAATGTAATTGGGTTGAGATGATCACCTAGGTTTTGCATTAAAAAAATTAAGCAGAGTGTGGATAATGTGTACGAGATGAGGTTGAAATAAAATGCATATTTCTAGATCATTTTTTGTTCTGTGTGGTATCCTAAATGGGGATTGTGAATTATTAATTAATACAAATGTGTGAAAGAATTTGGTAATATAGTTATACATGTTCGCAATCCCTCAATGTAATCTAGCCATCCATTCTCCCAGGTATAAGGCTCCAACGCCAAAAATACACCCTTGTCTATCAATCTGTCGTTATGAGGCGCCCACCTCCAATCCTCATTTCCGTCGAAGTCGAAAATGTGGATAATGTCTCTCTCTGTACTGTACCTCCTCACAGATATAATCAAAATACTTGAACATCCATACTTTCCACCACTCCATTGCATTATTCACCAAAGACATCTCTCTATTCACAAACTCTCCCAAAAATCTCAAAACGCCTTCCCTATCCCCATCCCCCCTCTCTCCCCCATCAACCTCTCCTCCTCCTCCCTCCCCCGTCCCAGAACCACAATCCTCCCTCCCTCCTTCCCCTCATGCACATGACTAATCTGACTCAACATCTGCGCGAATTTCCGATCCGTCGTCGCCTGGCTTTGCCAATCTAGAGAGGTGAGCGCGGACAGCGTAACAGAGAGTGCGTTGATGATTATGCTGGTTACTATTAGAGCTAGGAGAGGTTAGTTAGGGGCAAGGAAATAAGGAAATGGGTGGGTAGGGGGAAAGGAATGATAGACCTTTCATATCGGCAGCGGAACTGGGCTTTAAGGATGCGATGGAGGATATGACGAGAGAGGCGATAGAGAGGATGACGGAGGCGTAGACGGAAAAACGTTTCCAGAATTTGGCGGTGACGAAGAAGGGTTCCTGGGAAGGGGTGGGGTTAGTATGTTTGTTTTGGGGGGCTTGTGTAGATAGGGTGATGAGAAATAAGAATCGCTTCTTTGGGTGAATGGAAATTGGAGATCTGGTAGATTTAAGTGGTAGGGTGTCTTGATATCATTGTGGAAGACTTTTCGCCATGCGATAATAGAGACAACTCTGCCTCTCATGTATCGCCAGCATCATCCTTTCCGTTGTAGACGGCGAATTTCTCAAAACCTTTCAATTCCCTTTCCTAAATAAAACTCCTTCTCTCTACTATCCCTCCAAATCCCATCGCACCACATCCCAACATAAAAACAATCAAACAAATCAAAACGTGACATCCAAGTGCAATCCATTCTCTACAACAATAGCAACAACAATATAAAAAAAAACCACAAACCTTAATAGGAAACAATCCCGCAGCATCAAGAAGCATATCCTCATTTTTCACATCTGAAGTGATCCCCAAGCTTTGTGGCTTTACGCGTTCTTTCCTCTCCAGTCGTGCCTCGAACATTTTCTCGGGAGGGAATGCTAAGGTTACTAGAATAGCTGGAGCTGGAGGTGTATGCGATGCTTATCTTATCTTTCTTTCTCGGTAGTTGATTGATTGTGGCGTTTCTCGTGTATATGTTAAGGTAAGGTTGTCTGTGTTTGTGTGTATGTGTATGCGCAATAGGTAAGTCGAACCAAAGACGGAATTTTTGATGCGTTGATTTGATGGGTGAGATGGATATGGATTGGATATGAATACAGATAGACGACAGAAAGAAAGAGCTGGACTATAACATAACCGACACTGGGAGAAATCGATGACGTGGATGCACGACTACAGTGCGATAGGAGTGAGATACATACATGCATACATACATGCATGCATGAAAGGCAAAAGAAAGTATAAAGAGTTGCGGGGAAATTCAATATGTGATTCAGAAGTCGGATCGCGGATATGCAGTGCAGGGTCGTGTGATGAGGTTGGGGAGGGATGCACGCTGCGTGTTTGTCGGGTGGTTGGGAGAGGGAGAGGTTTATTGGTCGTGGTGGAACTTGAATGAGATACGACCGAGTAGGTAAGCGTTCGACGGCCATGCTGCATTTGTATATGCGTGGAAATTGTGAGGTCGGTAGACAGATAGATGCTTACTGGTGATGTATGCACGAGATGGGGTCGGGTATCGCATACTTTTGCATTGAAAAGGTCCTTGCAATTTCAAGGTTTATCGGATTTTGGTGGTTTCGAATCGAAACGTGAATATCATCATGACGAAAATGTTAATCTGCAAGTCATCAAGATGCGAGTGTGATGGGACAATTGTTCAATCTATTCGTATGTATGGTATTGAAGTGCAAGTATATTTTGTATTGGTGATGGTGGGTAGGTATCTATCAATCTAACTTCCGTCCTCCAGGTCTCCTCCGATCTTCAAAAAGTCGCAACCCTTGACTTCAAACTTCCGCCCCGCCCTCTGGTCCCGCCTTCTCATTCTTCCCATTCTTCCCATCACTCTTTCCCCCAATCTTCTTCCACCCCATTCCCCACACAAACAACATAACTCCCGCCGCCAATCCCGCCGCCAAGTAAAAACAATGATTAATCGCCGGATTATACGCCGTCACCACATTCATCACCTGATCCTTCGGTATCACATTTCTATACGCCGTCGCGCCCGCTTCAATCACCAGTTGCGGATCCACCGTGGGCGCATAAACTCGCAATCCGGATTTGAGTTTCGCGGCGAAGATTGTAGATGCGAAAGTAAGACAGAGTGCCCCGCCGAGGTATTGGAAAAATATCACGAGGGTTTGTGCGATGACGATTTTGGTCCCGGTGAGGTTGTTTTGGATGGCTATTATTACCTGTTTTTTTTTTATCAGTGACGGAATTACAGATGAGATGGGAGAGGATTCAAATAACCATTTGCATAGAGAGACCACGACCGATTCCACCAAGGATCTGATAGCCGATCCATTTCGATGCTGGAGTGGAGGGTGTGTAGGTGGATATCAAACCATATCCTATCGCGGCAAAACATCCGCCCACGATACTGAAGGGAAGATAGTAGCCTATTCTTTGCACTACACGGATGTCAGATCACCGATTCCAATCTCAGAGATAAGATGGGGAACATACCAGCAAACCCCGAGATAATCGCAAACAACATTTGTGATAAAATCCCCGGTAAAGTATACACTCCACTCATCGTCGGTTGTACACCCCTCACCCCCTGAAAATAAATCGGCAAGTAATAACTCAATGTCAACATACCTGCCATAAACAAAAAATTCGTACAGCAGCATGTCCACACGACAGTGTTTCTCACAAGAGATAAAGGAATCATAGCTTCATCTCCCGCGCGATATTCGCGGTAGAGAAACAGGAGAAAATTGAAGAACGATCCAATGAAAAGTCCGGTTATGTGAGAGGATGACCAGGGATACATTGTTCCGCCCCATTCTAGAGCGAGAAGAAATTGGATGGCGGTGGGTGCGAAGAGGAAGAAGCCTAGGAGATCGAGGTGTTGGATTCGTTGGAGAGGGGTGAGGGTTAGGGCGGTGGGGTGGAGACGCTCTGGGATGGTGATGGAGAGGAGAAGAAGACTGACGAGGAAGCCGCATGGGAGATTAATGTAAAAGCCTGGCATTGTCAGTTATCGTGGGACTTTCATCTTCAAGATACAGAATGAAAGTAGCATTATTCTTGGATTTCAAGCTGATAATCAAGAATAATCGTCAGAGAGTACACTCAAGTGCAAACTCAAGACAGCAAAAGAAAGAGATATCATGTATCTCCAGGGAAAAATTTAAAAATCACAAAATCAAACCTACACCATCTCCAACTAGCATACTGCGTCAGCGCCCCCCCAATCAACGGCCCCACCGCCAACGCCAACTGCGCCGTCGAAATCATAAATCCCAAATAAACCGGTCTCTTCTCAATCAGCACCGCATGCGTCAAAATCGTAATCGCACCATTCATCAAACCCGCCGAGCCCATGCCCGCAACCGCTCGTCCCACAATCAACATATCCGACGAAACGGCCGTACCACATATCAAAGAACCAAATTCGAAGAGGAAGAAAAAGGAAAGGAATACATATTTGGAACTGAAATATGTGTAGAGTTTTCCCGAGAGAGGTTGAAGTGAACAGTTGGTGATCAGGTAGGCGCTTCCGTACCAGCCGACGTCGGGGAGGGAGTGGAAGTGCGAGGTTATGCGGGGGATGGCCTGTGTTCGTGTTGTGTTGGGTTAGTTTTTGAACTTGTTGCTTTTGGTGTCGGGTGTGTATATGTGGAAGTCATGCTTTCAGATCCTCAGATGAAGCATACTTCTTCGTTGATGAGCATCACCATAATCATCCCAGCTTCGAGTGCAATGGCATTGCTGGCCACAGAGTAGTCGCATGATCATCATGTCTAGCGAATAACACCAGATCCAAAACGACATCAACACAAACACCAAAGAAGAATAAACACCCTCCCCCTCCACAAACTAAATTAAATCAAAGAAAAAAACTAAAAACTCACAGTAGCAACAATCGTCGTATCCAACAGCGCCAAAAACGTCGTAAGTGTAATGGCAGTCATGACCACCAAGATCCTATATCCAGAGATATATTCATGATTTTCATCTCCATCTTCTTCTCCCCCATTTCTCTCATCTCTTTTATCCATCTTGTCCGTTTTTTCCGAAGAAACATCTTCGCTTTTGAGAGGAGACTCCATACCTGCGATCTCTCCTTTTTCTTTTTCTGAAGATTTGCTGACGGGTAGAATGTAAAGTGTATGAGCGGATTTGGAAATTCCAATGTCATCTGAATTTGAGTTGGATGTAGTGTGTAAATTCGAGATTCCTTGGACCTCTTTTTCCGAATCTTTCACTCGAGACATCGTATCGTATCGTATCGTATCGTGTATATCCAGTGCAGCTGAACTTTATTTTAATATTTCTTGTCTATCTTTCAGGGGTGATTCGATTCGATCTGATCCGATCCGATCTGCTGTATGTACCTATATATGCAACTCGACGATTCCCCAATCTTCAAACGTGCTCACCGGTAAGAAATTTACACGCACACTCGAGAAAGAGACACAAATTACTTGAAAAATAATCGGAACGATTGATCCCCTAAACTAATAAATAAATAATTGATTATATTAACGAATTTATCAATGAATGCTCAGAAAATAAAGTTTAAGAAAAAGTCCTTCATTCATTCATTCATTCATTCATACATCTATTTATTTATCTATCTATCTATACATATATATAACCCACCCAGCTGGAGATATAAGAAGCAGCCTCAAAATCTGACTCTGACTCTGAGCCTGATCGGGAATTTTCAAAATACACAATTCCCGAGCCGATTGTTTGGTGAAACTCCGATACCTACCCGGTCTTTGCGTCAAGGGGGCATGTATATGATATGCGGCTTATTTTTATAGATGGGATGGATTTGGATTTGGATTTTGGGTGGGTAAGATGATGGATGGGGTTTCGGGGGTTAGATAGTAGTGTAGTGTGGTTTGATGATGGGTGTGTTGAAGTCAATGGAGATTATATCGAGGGAATTGAATTGAATTGATTTTCGGCTGCTATGTAATTATGTGGAGTTTTTAAACGTGTGGTATTGAGTTGAATGTGCGAATTTTATCTGTCGTGTTGTTTTACAAAACTTCAGAATATAGGGACTGATTTATGGGATTTTATTCGTTCTCTCGAGATTGTTTCGTTGATCGTTTGTTTTTAATATTATACAGTACGTGAATATTGAGATGAGAAGCTCGATCCATCCAGCCCTGCTTTTGGATCTTCCTTGAAGTACCATTCTAGAATATCCCATTTTCTTCCGAAATTCCTCGAACACCTGTAAATATCATTCGTTCCCTAGTGTTAAATTCAAGTTTAAGCTGGAGCCGGTCCAGTTAGATATCACACTGAGCTCCCCACGCACCAAAAACATCCTGCCACCATCCATCATCCCATAACTCCATTCCCATATCCAAATTAAATGTTGGGAGATCGAATCCCTGACCCTGAGTCTGAGGTAAAGATTCCGTGCCCATATTTCCGTTTCCATTCTCACTCCCGTTTACATTCGCAAATTTGTCACTTGACACATTACTCGAAGCTTCTCCCGCTACCTTAGCATCCCACCACGTCTTGATCAATCCAATTCTCTTCGCGTTAGAAGTGTAAATATCAACATCGTCTACCTTGATGACTCCAGCATCCAGTCCAGCTTCACCTTTAACATTCTCCCAAATCTTTATGATTTGATCTAGAACGAGCGAGAGATCAAGTTGTTGACGTACAAGTTGGACATCCCATTGCGGATCTTCAAACACTGATAGACGATAGAGAGCCACCATGCAGTGCGCCATGTGTGTATAGATTGGGAAAGAAAATGACGTGTGATCTCTACATGGTGTGGAAAAGTAAAGTTCAAACCATGATTTGACAGATTGAAAACAGATGCAGAGGGATTCTAGGCGTTGGGAATCCGGCATATCAGCATGAGGCTCTTTGGAGAGAGCGACTTCATGGATCGTAAGTTCAGTGTTGTAAAGATGCATCAAAAAAGTACCTGTGTGTGATAGGTTAGCACTGGACATGCATGGACAACTTTCATTTATTCACTTACAGTTTTCTCGAACTTCATTTGGAATTTGTTGTCTGAATGTTTCCATCTGATTTTTTAAAGCCTTTAGATAGAAAACGGCAGGTGCTTTGAAAGCGGTACTCCCATCGCCTGCCGTGTCGTACCACGGAGCGTCCTTCACATGCTCTTGAATGAGTTGTAAGCGCACGATTTGGGTCATGAGCATATCATGAAGAGACTCCGGCTTTTCCGATAGTATCTTTAAACATTCATCTGCGTATGACGTCCATCGGAGAGTGTCAATCTTTTGGACATACAATGAAAAGCTAAACAAAATTAGAAACGCCTCATAAATTAGATCGAAAGAAAGTACCTGGAGCTTAGAGAGTACAAGCAAAGTAAAGCTCGTTTTTCTTGCTGTGATCCTATTGCAGATATAAATGGCTTCGGGCATCCTCGGGCGTCGAAGTTCAAGAGCAAATGCGGTGCCTCTTTCTGTGGTGCCTTGTTTAATCCGAGATCGAATGCTAGTCCCATAGCAAGTTGGATCATACTACTCCACTACAGAGCAAAGGGTCAGAAAATGTTTCATACTAGAAAATTAAAAGATGACTTACCACTGGTCTCTGCTGATAATGGCATTGGCTCCTACTCAATGTTAATATTCAACCGTCAATCAGATATTCAGCTCACATACCATGCAATATAAGTCAACAATCCCCACAAAAGATCAAGATTGCGCTCGCCAGAAATAAGCAATTTTTGGCCTAAAAGCTGACGAATATGCATCCCTAATGCGACTTGTCTCGAAGTACTCTTTGCCGTAGCCATTACAATAGCCAACCACCAAAACGGATTCTCTTTCTTGAATTCATGGACATCTGTATCTGGTGATATGATGATAAATGGTAGATACCTTACCGAGTTAGTTCGAAAGTAATAAAGTGCATTCTCTTCTTCTATCGGAGACAATGCTAGACCAGTGGGAATGAGAGACGTAGGTGAAGTTGTCGTAGGTATATTGGTAGCACAATAATCACCACTAGTATCACGGAGAGATCTGCCAACCGCCGGTCCTGGTAGAGGTGGGTGAATAGGGATAGAGTTCAAACTGTAGGAACTATTGGCCGGAAGTTTTAGGTCGACAGCTGCTAGTCCTCTCACGGGCGGGTTACTAACGTTTGATCCAGTCTGATACTTGCAAGGCTGAATATCATCTCTCAGATTCGATGACACAGTATGATCTGATACCGTTGAAGAAGGAGGGGTATTTTGATCTTGAGTAGCTGCAGTCAACAACGAAACTAGCCCATCAAGCTTTTGCTCGAGCTCGGCAGTTCTCGCAGCTGCAGTTCTCTTCACCGGCTTTCGTCTCTTTGTTCTGGTGATTGGTTGGCAGTCTTTGGTGAGTCTATGGCATCTAAAGCGTATCAGCTTACCTCTTGAATAGCTCAGTCGTATAAGGGTTGAGATAGAGATATATCATGCCAGTAAACTGTCGCACCCTTTTCCGATCGATACATGAATTCTAAATACATTGTGCTGTTTGAAGGTTGGACAGCATTTCCATTTCAAACCCGCCAAACTCGAAATAACAATGAAACGACACAGTTTCCAAATTTTAAAATCGGCAAATTGACTCGGCATTCTGAAAAACACAGACAGAACCGGTATATGCAGGAAGAAACCCACCAGCAATCCCAGTACCATGGAATCGGAACCGCATCACGTGATATAACCTTAATCGTACATACCTTTCGCAAGCAGCAACACCATTCTTTTCTACACATTTAACCTTGGCTTTTGCACAATTGACACAAGCTTTTCCATGTTTAGATATCTTCGGCGTTACACCGTTCTCCATGGGAGACTCCTCCATTTTCTTAGCACTACGAGCTAGCAAGCCGTTCGACCAATGAGAAGGGCGAGTGATAGTGCAACCAAACGTATGAAGACGGGAAAGGGAAATGCTTTCGGAACTTGATGATTGAGATATCCTATCGTACGGAGATTCAGAAGAGGATACTGGAATCACATTTAATGAGAAGTTGTTGTACAGTAGATCAATAAGCAAATTAATTATAAGGGTCTTTTCAAATATGAAGCGGAGTTTAGGTTGATTTTGAAACTCCGTGTCCGAGATGGATACGGAACTTCGATCTCATCAAACGTGCTTTATTGGATGTGCTTACCTCCACCACCTCAACATTTATAGTTGTCTGTTGATTTTGACGTGAAATGTTCACGTCAGTCAGAGAAGAAATCATGCTTCTATCTCAACATTCAACTTGTATATAGCGTATTATACGAATCATTTTATTCAAAACGATATTAGATGATAATAATCAGATTTTTATTATTATTATGGATTTGTAGAAGCAAATCAAGTGATTATATACTCTATATATTTATCACGGAGGTAATAGCTATATCTAATAATCACTTTGATTAGGGAATAGGTATATAGAGTGATAATAAACTAAATTGACTTAAGATATGATTCTAATAATCATACCTGCTTTATATACCCTGATTAAGCAAAGTACTCGTCTAATTAAATATATAAGGTATATAAATAAAATGAATAAAATAATATTAATAATTATGAAAATAAATATTCCAAAGAAATACTAGGATTAATACTTGTAAGATTATATTATACAATGAATTCTATAATATACCCTCCAAATCGCTAAATACTTTAACAATTATACCAAATAATCTATATAATAAACAAACAAAAAATTCTTAAACAATAAATAATATAAATATCAATAAACATTTTATTTAAATAATTGCTATAAATTTACCTATTAAACAAACTTATTTATCAAATAAAGAAATATAAGATATATAAATATATAGAGTTTTCTATAAAAGAAAAAAATAAATTATATTATTGATTCAAATAATCTATAAAAAAGTAATAATATTAAAATAAAAAATTTAATCCTTTGAATTAATATATATCAGGAAACCTAAATCATATTAATTATTATTAATTAAACATTTATATCAATTTATTTAATTAATTTATATATGTAATACTTTTATAATAATAATAGAATTAAATAAAAATTGATAGATTTTAGAGAATATAATAAATCGAAATGATTATAAAAGGAAGATAGTTTTCTTTTTTTAATTTTTATATTCAATAATTCAATATATTTTTTAAATAAACCTTCTTGTATCAGAGAGTCCCCTAATTCCATTAATATTTCTACTCGATTTATAACCACCTTCCTGTATAATATATCGAAAAATAATATTTAATCTAATAAATCAAATACTCAATATACTTCTATTTAATTATTATTTCTTATTAAAATTTAATTATTTTTTAATAAAAGAACTTTATAAATGAAACTTTCTTTTAATAAATTTCAATAAAATCCTGATAATAATTTTTTAAAAAAAATTAAAATTGTTTATAATCGCTAAATTGAAATAAACAAATATTATATAATAATTACTTTTATAAAATATAATAATCCTTTTATTAATAATATAAATGAATATCATCTTTTCAATCTTTCTTCTAATAATAAAAATTCCTTATCGAAAACCTCTTCCTCTTCGAATAAATCCACCCTTATATTTAAATCAAATAAACCCCAAATATCTATTTACAAAACTCATAATAAACATAAACAAAAAGATTCTAAATATAATTTTAAAAATAAGAATATATAAAATTCTATTTTCTATATAAAATATATTTATTCTTTTTTTTCTAATTATTATAAAAAATATAATAAATATTTCAAATAAAAAAATACTTTTTTTCTTTAATATTGAAAATATATTATATATACTTGTATACCTTTTTTAATATATTTGAAACTTTTGATTATTCAGTTATTAGAATTTTGTAATCCTAAATTCGTAATATTTTCTGGAAAAATATATTCTAATCTTTTTATATTATTATGATTTATTAATATATTTTTTAAAGAATTATTCCGAATTAGAAATCGATTTGTATTATGATAATAGTTATATTAACTATAACTAAAGAGAATAGCAAATTTATTAATATAAATTGTATTTCCTCTTTCTATTCAATCATTATAATTATTCATTTATTCTTTCCCTTTATTAAAATCATTATTTCTTTTTTCGATTAAAAAACAAAAATCCTTTTTTATTTCTAAATCCTTTATAGCTAAATATACAAAGATCAAAATATACATTCCTATAACAAATCCAAAAACTCGATTGCAGTTTACTTATTCTATTTTAAAAAATAAAAATAAAATAATATTTGATATTAATAATAATAATAATCTTGATAATAAATATAATACTATTAATAGAAATAATATAATTAATTTTAATAATAAGTTAATTAATAAGAGAAGATAGATTAATTTAATAAATCTCGATTTTGAATATATTAAAAAAAAATATAAATTAAAAAGAAAAGTTTCTATTTAATTTTGTTAATCCTAATGCTTATATCTTATAAATTCAAAAAAGATATAAAATAATTGAATTTTTGTTATAATAAATTCTTGATTAATTTATTTATTATTATTTTTACTATAAATAAATATATAAAATAAAAACTTCTCTTTAAATATTCCTGATATAATCATATATTCTATATATTAATATATTTTAATTTAATAATAATTCTTTTATTTTTTCTTATTACTAATTTGATTGTTTACTGATTATTATAGAAAATCATAATTAATTACTTGATTATAAGATTAATTTTTTTAAGAAATTATAATATAATTAATATTTCTTTCAATATATATTCAATACTAAATGTCAGGGAGCGACCACCTGACAGGGTATATATAGTAAATCCACTGTTCCGAACGTATTCGGAACACTCTATACTTTTGTGGGTTAGTAATAAAATGAATCAACCCTAATATTGTATTCCGAATACAAAGATGCCTTATTCTAAACTTCTTATTTAATAAATCTAAACAAGGATAATTGTACTTTGAATTCAATCTCAATGATTGATTCAGCTGCAGTTATATACACTTCTAGCTATTTCTATATTTATAAAAACTTATAATTATAGGAAACTAGCTCCTTCCTAATTAGTATATATTGGATGGGTCTGTACAAAACAGGAATGAATATCAGAGAGTAACCACCTAACAAAGTATATATAATAGATCCACTATTCCAAACATATTCGGAACACTCTACACTTTTATAGATTAGTAGTAAAGTGGATCAACCCTAATGCTAAATAAGTCGACTTCAGTAATAAATATAATAACTATATCTTATCTTAAAGCTTTTTATATTATTAATTTATTAAATAATAAGATTACAAAACTTTAAAATAATCTTTATAATTTCTTATTGTTGGTAAATAAGATATTTAAGAAAAATAAAAATTGTAAAATCTATTCTCAACTGTATATAATTGAATAGTATCTCGTATTCCAAAAATACTATATATAATAATCAATTATTTTTATATAATTCAGAAATAAATTAATTAGAAAATAACTAAATTACAAAGCTGCAAATACAATATTTACTCTAACTATAATTGCGATATATTGTAAGGAATCTGGAAAACGAAAGAAGAGTGTCAATTTGAATGATGTAATTATTAATAAAAAGCTAGAAGGAAGTTGGAAGTAAAGCTTTCAATTTATATTTGAAAAGCTAGCTAAAATGGTTAGTGTAGTTGGTTATATATCCTTTGGGTATGTGTACCCTTATAATTATTTTTGTTTTGCAAATAAGCCCCTGATCATTTTATTAGGAAAAAGAAAAAACTAAAATTAAAAAAAAAAAATCCTGTAAAAACCTTATTAAAAACTTTTTTCAATCTAATCTATATTTTTTTTATCATTTTTATATAAATAAAGCCTTATAATTGTAATACTTTATATTCCAAATTATCTTTATAACTGTAATACTTTATATTCCAAAGTATATTTATAATTGTAATACTTATAAGTTGCTATTATCATAAAAATATTATATAATATCGATATTATTATATTAATAATTGTTTAATGAAAAACCAAAATTCAGTTATAAAAAAAAAAAAAAAAGGAAATTCGTTAATTGATTAGAAAAGATCTTATATAATATTTAGGTTTTTTCTAATTACTGTCTAGGTATAGTTTTGGTTGTATATTATTTTAAGGGAGTTTGTTTGATATCAAATTTTGTAATATATTCTTTTAGTATTAATAATAATAAATTCTTTTTTTTACTGGGTAATACTTATTATTTCTATTGATGTTATTTAAACTTGATTTTTTGATTGAATAGCCAATGTATTAGTGTTATGGTTATTATTTCTTAGCGATAAGTTGAATATTATAGAACAAGTTCAAAATGGTTTGATTAATTCAAAACCCTTTTTTTTTTAATAAATAATATATAATCTTTTTATTAAATGGTATTGTATCTTGTAATTGATATCAATTATACAAACAGTTTTGGATTAGTTAAATAATAATTTCTATATTAGTTATTCTGTAGGCATTCATGTTCTTTATATTATAATTTATTAATACTTTTTATATATAATCTCTATAAATAAATAGACCATTTATAATAACTAAATCATTCTATATAAATTTCTATAATCTATTAATAAAACTTATATAAGGGGCTACTCTGCCTAAACGGATTTTGATATAAATTAGGGCTTTTTATTATAAATCTTTATAATATAATTTGAAATTTATAATCTTTAGGATTTTCTTTATTTGTTTAGTTAATTTTCTTTTATTTTGTATATAAAAATTCGCTTGTAAATAATTATAAATTATATTTACATTATTATTGATTCTTTTTAATTTATTTAATTTAAAATCTAATTTATATATAATATTTCATTAATAAAAAATCTATTAAAAGAAATCCTATTTTATAAAATCGATATATTATTGTATAAATTGATATAAATCATTAACTTTATTGTAAAGGTAATTAATATTGTTTCGAATTAATTTTTTAGTAGATTTTAATATAAATCAATCAAATTCATTATTCAAATATTAATATTCAAGATTTCGTTTTCTCATAGTTATACCTTGATTTTTTGATGTACTATTTTGACTTTCCGCGATATAATAGATATAATTATTATTGATTTTGTAAAGTAATTTTAGGTTGTTTTTAAATTCTGTTCTGGCAATATTTCCATCTAATAATTAGTTTTATTATTGCTGAATATAAACAATTTCTGCAAAATTATTTAGTTTATTAGGGGTTAATAAAACAGATTCTCAATATTAAATAAGTATCTTATAAATTATATAAATTATTATTTAAATAGATTTTAGGAATGTTCTATCATGGAGGTAATAGCTATATCTAATGGTTACTTTGATCTAAGAATAGATATATAGAGTAATAATAAACTAAATTAATTTGAGATATAATCCTAATAATCATATCTACTTTATATATCCTAATCAAATAAGGTACTCATCTAATTAGATATATAAGATATACAAATAAAATAAATAAAATAATATTAATAATCATAAAAATAAGTATTCCAAAAGAGTATTGGAATTAGTATTTATAAAATTATATTATACAATAAATTCTATAATATATCCTTCAAATCGCTAAATACTTTGATAATTATATCAAATAATTTGTATAATAAATAAACAAAAAATTCTTAGAAAGCAAGTGATATAAATATTGATGAATATTTTATTTAAATAATTATTACAAATTTATTTACCAAACAAACTTATTTATTAAACAAAAAAGTATAAAATATATAAATATATAAAGTTTTTTATAAAAGAAAAGAATAAATTGTATTGTTGATTTAAATTATTTATAAAAAAGTAATAATATTAGAATAAGGGAATTAATCCTTTGGATTGATATATATCAAAAGGTTTGAGTTATATTAATCATTATTAGCTAGATATTTATATCAATTTATTTAATTAATCTATATATATAATACTTTTATAGTGGTAATAGAATTGAATAGAAATCAATAGATTTTTGGGGGATATAATGAATCGAGATAATTATAAAAAAAAACAATTTCTCTTTTTAATTTTTATATTCAATAATTCAATATATTCTTTAAATATATCTTTTTCTATTAAAGAGTCCCCTAATTTTATTAATATTTCTGATTGATATATAATTATCTTCCTATATAATATATCAAAAAATAATATTCGATTTAGTAGATTAAATGCTTAGTATATTCTTATTCAATTATTACCTTCTATTAAGATTTAATTATCTTTTAATAAAAAGATTTTATAAATAAAACCTTTTTTTGATAAATTTCAACAAAATCCTGATAATAATTTTTTAAAGAAAGTTGAAACTATTTATAATTACTAAATTGAAATAAACAAACATTATACAATAATTATTTTTATAGAATATAATAATCCCTTTATCAATAATACAAATAAAGATTATTTTCCTAATTTTCCTTTCAATAATAAGAATTCCTTATTAGAAATTCTTTTTTTCTCAAATAAATCCATTTTTGTATTTAGATCAAATAAACTCTGAGTATTTACTTATAAAGCTTATAATAAATATAAATAAAAAGATTCTAAATATAATTTTAAAAATAAAGATATATAAAATTCTATTCTTTGTATAAAATATATTTGTTTTTTTTAATTGTTATAAAGAGTATAATAAATATTTTAAATAAAAAAATATTTCTTTTTTTCAATATTAAAAATATATTACATATATTTATATACTTCTCCCAATATATTTGAGATCTTTGATTATTTAATTATTGGAATTTTGTAATTTTGAGTTTGTAATGCTTCCTGAAAAAATATATTCTAATCTTTTTATATCATTATAATTTGTTGATATATTTTTTAAAAAACTATTTTAAATTAGAAATCGATTTGTATTGCAATAATGGTTATATTGATAATAATTAAAGAGAATAACAAATTTATTAATCTTGATTCTTTTTTATTATTAATATAAATTATATCTTCTCCCCCTATTTAATTATTATAATTATTTATTTATTTATTTTTTTTATTAAAATTATTATCTTTTTTTTTAATTAAAAAACAAAAACTTTTTTTCACTCTTAAATCTTTTATAATTAAGTATATAAAAATCAAAGTATACATCCTTATAATAAATCCAAAAACTCAATTATATCCTATTCATTTTATTTTAAAGAATAAAGATAAAATAATATTTAATATTAATAATAATAATGATTTTAATAATAAATATAATACTATTAGCAAAAATAATATAATTAATTTTAATAATAAACTAATTAATAAGAAAAAATTAATTGATTTAATAAATTTCGATTTTGAGTATATTAAAAGAAAATATATACTAAAGAAAAAAGTTTCTATTTGATTTTATTAATCCTAATATTTATATCTTATAAGTTTAAAAGGAATATAAAATAATTGAATTTTTGTTATAATAAATTCTTAATTAATCTATTTGTTGTTATCTTTGTTATAAACAAATATATAAAATGGAAATTTCTTTTTAAATATTTTTAATATAGTTATATATTCTATATGTTAATGTATTTTAGTTTAATAATGATCTTTTTGTTTTCTTTTATTACTAATCTAATTATTTATTAATTATTACAAAAAATCGTAATTAATTATTTAACTACAAGATTGATTTTCTTGAGAAATTATAATATAATTAATATTTCTTTCAATATATACTTAATACTAAGTAATTTGACTTTGATAATAAATGTAATAATTATATCTTGCCTTAAAGCTTTCTATACTATTAATTTATTAAATAATAAGATTATAAAATCTTAAAATAATCTTTATAATTTTTTGTTATTAATAAATAAAGTATTTGAAAAAAATAAAAATTATAGAATCTACTCTCGATTGTATTTAATTGAATAATATCTTGTATTTCAGAGATATTATATATAATAATTAATTATTTTTATATAATCTAGAGATAAATTAATTAAAAAATAATTGAATTATGAAATTGTAAATATAATATTTGCTTTAACTATAATTATAGTGTATAATATTAATTCTACCTTCTTTTGATAGATTTATATAAATATAATAATTGCAATTTTATTATATTTTACAAATTCTATTATTGGTAGAGGTATATATGTATTATTATTATTAAAATTAAATTTTTTTGTAATCTTTTTAATATAGATATTATATGCTAATCAAAGTTTTCTCATTTTCCAATTATAAATAATCCGGATATTCAAAAATTATTCTATATCACCTAGATTTTTCAATTTATAGATAGTTTTGATATTAGAAATAATATTATTAATTATTAATATATTCTTATAATGATATACAATCTATATATTATTTATAAAAAATAATATCAAAATAGTTTGATTTGGATTTGTAAAAAGATAGAATTTCTCTTTATATTAATTTAGATCTAAATTCTTAAGTATTTTATTAAAATCTTTGAATTATAATATAGGGGAATCTTAGAGATTATATAATATATAATCAAAAATTATATATTTATTTGATTTCTTAAATCTATTTAATAAATAGCAAATTATAGGTATATCTGATGGATTTCTATAAATATTAATAAATACATTAATAATATTAAATTATTTTATTTCTAGGTTATATTTTGCTATTAATATTATTACAATTTTGAATAATCTTTCAATAAATGTTGTAGTATAAGTTAATTCAATTATATCTTTCATTTGAAGATTACTATAAATAATTAATTTAGTTTAATATTGTATTAAGAATCTCTATTTATTATATTTATATATAAATATCTATTGTAATGGTATTGGGGTAATTGGTATATTTTGTGTATTGATTTTATATTATATTTTGTAATCTTTTAAATTATTAATTTCAATTTTATATTTATATTTAAATCATTTTTTTAAGAAGTAATTCTTAAATTGGTAATAGTATTAAAATAATTTGGGTAATTCTGATAGATATAGATTGAATAGTTTCTTTAGAACTTTTTTTTTAAATATATTAGAAAGATTTAGTTTTGTTTGTATAATGAAGGTAATTATATTATATATAATAATAAATAAGTGGATATTTCTTTATATATTTATATTTGAATAATTAGATCAAAATATTAAATAAAAATCTTTAATATAGGAATTATCCTCTAACAATAAATTTGTAATAAAAGTATTTATAAGTATATAATTATTTATAAAGAGATTATTTTATAATCTCTTTTGTTATTAAATTTGATAATAATAATTTGTATATATATTAATATCAAAAATTATATTATTAAAAGTAAAGAATTAATATTTAAATAAATTAAAAATTAAATAAGGAATTTCAATCCTTATAATTCTTTATCTTTTAAATTCTTAATCAGGAAGAAGTAGAATTTTATTTTCCTTAAATTAATTAATTGTATGTATTAGAGGAAATAATCTTTTCGATGATATTATTTTCTCTATAATATAGATATTCATAATATCAATAGGATAAATATCGAAATTGCTTTTATACTTCCTGTATATAATTTGAATAGTATTATTAGTATACTTATATTCCATATTTTCAGATTAATTATTATAATTGTTTAATATCGGAGTAGAACTTATAAATTCCTGTAATTAATCAATAGTAATTGTTTATTCTTGAATTCAATCTTTTATTTTTAGAATCTTTTTAGAATACAGAACTTTGTATGTACTATTACTTTCAGTATTTCTGTATAAGCTTCTATTCTTTAGAAATATCCTCAAGTTCTGCTTGTGTTAAGGTATATTTAAAATATATATAATAATATTAGTAAAACTAATAATAATATATAAAAAAATCATTATATTATTCTTTTAATTAATAATTATATTATTGATATCGATTATCTATTGAATATCAAAAGCTAGTGTAAATTGCTATAGCTCTTAATCCGTGTATATATCAATAATTTTGTTTAATTGATTTATTTTGTATATTCTTTTTTTAAAGAAAATAATATTTCAAATAACAATAACTCATTTAAGTTTGGGTATCCAGATACAATAAATTGGGGAATCTGGTATATATCCAATAAGATATCTAATATTTACTTTAAGATTAATCTTATAAATTTTTTTGTTTATATTTAATTCTTTTTTTTTATTTAGAGGGTATATTTTACATTTATATTGATATATTCTATTTTAGTTTGAGTAAAGATTGATAATTAAGTAATTTATAACTATTAGGACAAATAATTATAAGTATTTCTGGAATCAAGTATTTAGTATTTCATTTAGGGATTTAAACAATCAAGTTTTAAAAGGATTAATATTATATAGATAGATAATAGCTTGTATTACTTTAACCTATAAAAGATTAGATATACCTACAGAGATTTGTATTTTGATTTATTTAATAATTATTTCTTATCCTATTTGTTTTGATTTATTATTTGATTTATATATATTTAATAAGGATAACTTAAATTCTATATCTTTGGTTTTAATTCAATTTTTGAATATAGTGTTTTCTATAATATCAATAACTAAAATATTATTATTCTGTTTGATATAGATTATTAAAAGACTGTACTTTCTAAGTACCCAAACAAGAAAGTTCTGGATTATATTAAATACTTTAAAATAAGTTTTTTAATATAATAAAAAACTAAAGATTTTTTTATTAAATATATCTTTGATTATTAGAAGTTAGGATACTTCTATATATATATATAGGAAATTAAATAAATCTTATTATATTTTGTAAAAGGGATATAATAATCAGAATTTATTAAGAATTTGTAATATTATTTGCTTTACATATATATATAAATAATTAATATATTCAATTTTAAAAAGTCTTTTGATTTTTATATTCCTTATTGAGAAAATGAAATATTCGAAAGCTTTTTTACCTAAATATCCTAATCGTTTATATCAGAATTATACAAAATCCTCTCAAAGTTTAAATAGATCTTTTAATCAGCAAAATGATTTTTTGATATTAAAATTAAATATAAAATATATCAGAAAATTTGAATTTACAGGTATTATACTTAAATTAATCAAATAAAAGAAAAGTAATTTGTATTCTAGAAATAAAAGATTATTTTTATAAATATAATAAACAATAATATAACTATTCTCAAAATTATTCTTTTATAATATAGAGTTTATTCCTAAAAACCATATTCCAATATCTAAAAACTTTATTTCTAAAATAATATTAATATAAAATCCAGAAATATATACAATATTAAAGAAAACCAAATCATCTTTTAAATTTTAAGGTTTTTAAAGAATATTCTTAATCATACAAATACCTTATTCAATAATTTGTATTTTTGATATTCCTGTTTTAATGTAATTTAATATTGGTAAAGGTATATATTTATATTTATTAAAAAGATCGATATTATTGATAAAATATATTATACTATTATTATCAAGTATAGTGCTATTAAAAAGTTAATAAAGTAAATTAGAGATAATAATATAAATCCCATGACTAATAGAATCTTGAATAAAATAAACAACTATTCTTGATTCAGAATTTTATAAATTATAAAATTAAAAACTATTACTTTTTGAATTAATCTATTCTTTCTATTCCTATACTTTATATATATTTAATCATTAATTATCCTTAATCTTTTTTTATATATTATTATATTCCTTTTTTATTAATAAAATCAGATTCTAGAAATTGTATTTTCTGATAAATACGAATTCTATTATTCAATATATCTTGAGACAATAATTTCTATTTGTTTTTTTATTCTTTTAATCAGATTCTGATTTACAAAAATATTTATATTAATCATTTGCTTTTTTGAAATCTCTTTTTCAAATATTGTTTTACTTTTCTTACGGATTATTAGAATTCTATTTGAATTTAGAATTGATAATTGAGAATATATTTTTATCTTTAAAAACTAAAAAGTCTTAATAAATTAAATCATCAAAAATATTCTTAAATTACTTCAAAAAGTAATTAGGAATTCCAAATTAATTATTAATCTTGATTTAAATAAACATAATACTTATCTAAATAAGGAATATATATACTCCTACAACTTAAAGAAAGTTAATAATTATTAAATCATTTTCTATTTCGATATAATACAACTTTATAGTTATATATACTCTGGTTTATTTATTATATTATTTAATTAAATTAATTCAATTTATAATTGCTTGCTAAAAAACATTTCGATATTCTTGAATAATAATAGATTTTGTAATTATTATAGTAGATACAAGCTTATTCTATAACTTCTAAATGATTGTTTTGAGTAGTAAGGCTTTAGTATTATTATTTTCAAAAGTAAATTCTATAAGATAAGATGTATCCACTATTTCTGTAATCCATTTATAAATATTCTAATACAATTTATATATAATGTTATATTTATCTCTCTAATATCAGTATTCTTCTTAAAATACAAAGTATTTAACTAAAATATCTTAAAAGATAATTGCTTTAAGCTTTATAAGTTTAAGCATTAACTTCTTAAAAAATAATAATAAAATTATCTTAATATCTTTTTTCAAATCTTTTTATTGAGATTATTTATAAATATTAAAATCAAAGAGATACTTTACTTAATTATTCAAATTATATTTTCTTATAAAATCTATAATCATAATGAATTTAGGTAGATCCTTAATAAGTCAATCTTCATTATAAATATAGATTAATTAATGAAATTTTTTTTCATTTTTTGAGAATTTTTTAAATTAATTGAAATAATCGAAATAGATTTGAAATTAAATAGTTCAATTTCTTTTTAGATACTTTTCGATATATAGAAATATTATAGATTTAAAAACTATCTTGACTAATATCTACAAATAACAAGTTGAATGACTTTTAAGGAATTAGATTTCGATATAACGAGGTTATAAAGAAATATAGGAGAAAGTATATATAAATTAGAATAATCAAAAGATATATATATATAATAAGAATATAATATAAATACCAATTGGGCTTATAATTATTATAAAGATAATAGCTATATCTAATAATCATTTTAATCTAAAAATAAATATATAAAATAATAATAAATTAGATTGACTTGAGATATAATTCTAATAATTATATTTGTTTTATATACCCTGATTGAGTAAAGTATTCATCTAATTAGATATATAGGACATATAAATGAAATGAATGAAATAGTGTTAGTAATTATAAGAATAAATACTCCAAAGGAGTATCGGGATTAGTGCTTGTAAGGTTACACTATACGGTGAATTCCGTAACATGTTCTTATTACTGTATTCTGATCCTTCTAATTCTATCAATTCAGTTTTTTATATTTAGATTCAAATAAGTTTAAGAATATTACATCTATTTATATTTACCTATAATTAAATAATAAAAAGTCTAATTTGAATCAAACCTAAATTTTTTTTATATATTTTGAAAATCATTTGTTTTATTATTTTTCAATACTTTTTATTATTTCTATCGAAATCTTTATTAAATAATTATTCGATTTTATTATTTTATATTCTAATCTAGGCTTAAAATATATATAATAAGATTACTTTTATTTTCGATTTCAAAATAATACCCAATTTGTTTAGATTAATTACTTTCTTTATCTTATCTTTATATTAAATATTATTTAAAAAAAAAATAATAAAGATAATAAGAATTAAAATTAAAAAACTATTTATATTATATTAATATTTGTAATCCGTTTTGTTATATTATTAGCCAAAATTATAGTTTTAATTAGAATTCAAAATTCTTAAATTGATAATAATAATTGAGATCCGTTAATCTATCTGATTGTATTAAAAAAGCTACAATTTTTTATTTGAAAATGAAGTTTACTCCATACATTCTTATCTATATTATAAACTCTACTCCAGTATTTCCTAATCACTATATATCTCTTATCTCGAAATTATATAATTAATATTTACTTTTAATTTAAACAAGTTTAAAGAGTTTTTTAATAAACAATTATATTATCATTCTGAATTATAGCTATTAATTAATAGATAATTATAATCTAATATATATAAATATATTTTTAGAAAACAAGAATTAATTATAATTCTTTTAGACTTAATTGAATTTCTTTTCTTTTTTTTTCTGTTTTTGAAAAAAATCAATATAATTATTCTTTTATAATTTTGTTTGAAATAAAAAAATATCTTTTATAAAACTTTGTAATCCTTTTCTTAAAATTCTCTAAATTTTTTAATAATTATTAATTATCCTTATTTTGAAAATAATCTTTTCAGTACATTTAATATTATAGTTTTCTCTAATATCTGTATATTCTTAAATTTAAAATTCTTTCCATTTCCCATTTTAATGTTTTATCTTTATAGGTTTTATTTGTAACTATTTTTACTATAAATAATTTCATTATATCTTCAGATTTGTTTATTCTCTTTATTGTTTTATATAATATTAATAGACTTATATAAAAGATATTATAGTATTTATAGAATATTGGAAATTTGATTCAATAACTCTATAAACCAATATTTTCGAGTACTTTGAATAATCCTAATTTTTTGGAATCTAGTTTTTTATATTTTCAGCTTATTATTAGATTTTTAGAAAAAAGCTATATCTAATCTCCAGTCTTGAATAATAATAAACGATATTTTACATTATAATACTTTACTTGTACATTTTGTATATATATTAAATCTTCTATAAATTACTAATATAATTCTTTCAATTTCTCTACTAATTACTGGATATTTCCGGATTTTTTGCTTGTAATTATTTGAATCTGGAATAATAGAATGTTTTTCCCATTTACTTTGAAAAGAGATAACTTGATATTTAAAATAGAAATCGAATTATATATATATTCTATTAAATATAATAGATTTACTTAATTATTTTATTTATAATTAATATACATTTTAAAATATATTTTTATAATCTGGTTTAACTTTTCAGTTAAACTATTTATTTATAGATAGAAAGTTATAGATAATTTCCGGGTTGTATTTAAATACTCTATAAAAATCATTTAGAATACATTTGTGAATAAACCTACTCTATTTATAATAATAGAATCCAGTATTTTATATTTTATAAAAACTTTTTTTAGAAAAAAGTAAATAAATTGAATTAATATTATATTTTTTTTATATAATAGGAATTTTGTTTCTTTTATTATTCTATAAGTTATATTTAATATAGTATTATAAATAGGGTATAATTATATATTTTCTTTAATTTTATTATTAAAATCTGCTTTGGATCTTGATATTGATAGATTTATAATCAAATTCAGTATTATATCTCTTTACAATCTATTTGGAATAGATATTGAAGCTAGTTTTCTAGTAATTATTATATATAATAATTTGTTGTATTGGTAAGCTAGGTATGAGTGTATATAATCTTCAATATCCGTATTTATTCCTTGCTAGTATAGGGTTTTTTTTATTATTCTAATTGTTCTGTTTTTCCCGAAATATTCTGTAATTAGGGAGTTATAAAATTCCCTTATTAAATCTTTTTACAATATTTTATTTGTTAAAATAAATAGTTTTATTTTTTTGTAGTATTATAATTCATTTTTTAAATTAAAATGAATTTCTATTGAATTAAAATATAATTACTGATAATATCTAATTGAATCAATAAGATTTAATTGTTGTTTTAGGCTTTTTTGGGTATTACTTAGATTTTCTTTAAATATCTCCTTAATCTGGAGTGTAATAAGTATTTCAATTTTTTTTATATCAATACGATTTTCATTTATTTTTATAATTCTTTAAATATATACAATACATCTTTTTCAATTACCCTTTTTACAGTATTTTCAATTAAATACAATATATCAGATTGGCTGTTTAATAATAATAACAAATCTATAATTTATTCTTATAATTTTAAAAAAGATATTGATTTTACTATCTTGTATTAATAATCCGCTTTTCTTAAAGAACTATTAATGGAATTTCTTTTTCTCGATTTATATATAATAATATAATTGATTGTTGATAATATTATTATCTATTTAACTTGTCTTTTTGTAAAAGTTTTAGAGATTGTAAAATACTTTAGATTATTATAATCGGAAATAATTATTACTTGATATTAAGCTTTTTCCAGAAAATGATATTAGTGTTTGATAGATTCTATTATTATAAGTAATTCTTAATCAAATATTATATAGTTTACCTTTGCTAATATCAACTTTCAGGAGTAAAATACAATTAAGTATTTGTATATATCTTTTTAGATTTGTAATAATATTCTATATAATGCTTTAATAAATATATTTGTTTTTAAAAAACAGATTAATATTATAATAAAATAATATAATAATAAAACCTTAATAAAAGTATTCTTAAATATAATAAAAGCTTTTTTACAAGTTTTAATTTATTTGAACTTTTTTTCTCCTTTTATATTATTTATTATTGATAATATAATATTACTATAACTGAATATAAAACACTTATAGAAATTATAAAATTCTAGAAATAATAATATCTTTTATATTGAATTTAGTATTAATTATTTTATAATTAAATTAATTCTAATTTAATTTATAGTGATTCCTTAATTTGAGATAATATAATCTAGAAATTCTATTTCTCTTATATTGAATTAATATTTTTCGAATTTGTAGAACAATCTTTATTCCAATAATTTCTCTAGGATTTGCTTTATATAAGATTTATAATCTTTTTTATTTTCTAAATAAATCAAAATATTATTTAAATATATAATAATCGATTTGTTGATAAATTCTTATAAATATTAATTAATATATATTTGAAAAATAATTGGAATATTATATAAACTAAATAATAATATTAAATATTCAAATAATCCGAAATATATACAAAAAACTATTTTTTATTTATTTCCTAAATAAATTCTTATTAAATTATAAGCTCTATATAAATTAAGTTTTATAAAAACCTTTATTTTTTTAAAGTAATTTAATATCTCTAAAATAAATGGAATGGGATATTGATTTGATATTATATTACTATTTATATTTCTAAAATCTATATATAAACATAACTTATTAATATCTTTTTTATATATAAATAAAAATAATACTCCTACTTCTGATTTTAAAGATTTTATAAAATTTAATATAAATATCTTTATAATATATTTTTTAAATACTTTAAGTTTATATTTAAATAGGTTATATAATAGCTTGAACTTTAATTAATAACTTTTTTAAAAAATGATTTATAATTAATTTTAAATTTATAGAATAATAATTTCTCTGCTTCTTTTTTATTAAATAATAAAGTATATTTCGAATATATATCTAGGATTTTCCTAGATATTACCTGAATAATTATATAACCTATCCTGCTATTATCCATAAATGTTAGAAATAATAATACTATAGCAATCGATTCTTTTTCTAGTATATTTTCTATTTTTTCCACTATATTATATATAAGATTCAAAAAGTTAAATATATCTAATATAGTTTATAATTCTGAATTATTATTATTAAATATTTTACCTAATCTCCAATCTATTTTCGGATTATACTATTGAAGCTATAGAAATTCTAATATAATATTATTTATCTTTAATAATATAATTCTGAATTTTAATATTATATTATTTATAACGTCTTGCCTTAGAAGAACTGCGAGAGCAGGGTACAATTTGTTCTTAGAATCTATAATTACAGAATTGGGAGCAAAGCACTTATCGAATGCATTTATGTTAGGGTTGATCCACTTTACCACTAACCCACAAAAGCGTGGAGTGTTCCGAATGCTTTCGGAACAGTGGATCTACTATATAAACCCTGTCAGGTGGTCGCTCTCTGACACTCACCCCCGTCTTGTGCGGACCCACACGGTATGCGCCAATCAGGAAGGAGCTGGTCCTATAAACATAGGTCTATAAACATAGAATTATACCAGAAGTGTATACAGCTGCAGCTGAACCAATCACCGAGATTGAATTCAAAGTACGATTATCCTCGTCCAGATTCGCTCGGCGAATAAGAAGCTCAGAATAAGATACCCTTGTATTCGGAATACAATGTTAGGGTTGATCCACTTTACCACTAACCCACAAAAGCGTAAAATGTTCCGAATGTTTTCGGAACAGTGGATCTACTATATAAACCCTGTCAGGTGGTCGCTCCCTGACAATTTATATATCAATTATGTATACATGATTGTATATATGTATATATATATATATAAGCAATCGCAATTGTAATTGGGTACCGATTTGTGATATTACTCTTTTTTTCGAAAAAGCTTGCTCTTAAGCTTTATAATTATCTGTTTTAGTTATCAAATTAGTAATCTTGAAATAGTATTGTTATTATTTGATTAGAATAGTATAATAAATAGGCGTGTATATAGGTTTTTCTTTTTTGTGATAGAAAGGTATATATAAAACAAAGAAAATCGTTTTGTAGTTTAATAATTAATTGAATCCTATAAAGTATATAAATCAATCGAATTTCTCTTCTCTTTTAAATTTTTTCTAGTTAATCAACCCTCTCATATCTGTTAATCAATATACCTTCGACCCTAAAAAGAAAATGCAGTAATAAGAGTAAGCTGTTATTGGTATAGATTTAGTAATAGAAAAATGTATATACAGTAATAAGTTGTTTGTAGTTTTTTTTGTATTTGTTTTACTGATTTATTCTTTTATTTAGTTTGTAGAGAAGAGAGTAATTGTTTTTTTTGTTATATAAGGCAAGCGGTCTATCGAAAAAGAGGAGTCCAAGGAGGAGGAGCCCTATTGTAAGAGTAATTGTAATTTTGATAAGGCGGATAATGAATTGGATTTTGATAAGGAATATAAGTAAGATTCTTTATTTGTTTATCTTTGGTATATAGTTAGCTTATTTAATAAATATGATTATAGTTATTAAAAATGATATTTTTGAGAGTGAAATTGATTTTCGATTTGCTTATTAGATATACTTATTCTATTATATTCCCAAATAGAATTTAAAGAAAGAATATGATTTTTTGATTAATTGTATTAACAATTATAAAAGGAAGTTTGTTAATAAATTAATTATAGTAATATATTATTTTAATAATATTAAAAATAATAAATAGAAGATTATCAAAAAGAAGATTATAAAGACCTTACATTAAAGTTAATCTAATTACAAATTCGATATACCCTATTACAAAAGTATTAGCTTTATTGATATTAATAAACTAGGATTTCTAAATAAAAGATTATTAAAAAAGATGATACTATAATAGAAATAATATATTCAGAAGGATAATTAAGTTTGTACAAATTATATATATAATTGTATTTTTGATAAGGGGAATAGTATATATTATCGAGTTTTTAATTAATTATCTGGTTAAGCTTATTGTTTACTTTATTTTATTAATAAATATAAATATAAATACTTACTTTCCAAAAAGATTTATAAAATATTTCTTTAATATTAAATAGTTATTATTAAATATAGTAATATAATAAAAATAAATATAATTTTATCAATTTTTAATAAAGTTAACCTTTTTTTAATAGTTTGATTTGTAGGAAAAGTTGAGAAATTATATTTTGAAAGAAATATTTTTTGTTATCCTTATTTGGGAGAATATAGAATATTATATAATTGAAATTATAAAATAAGGAGATAAGTTAAAGTAATAGTATCAATTTGTTATAATATAGGTGGAAATAGAGCTTTTAATAATTTGTAAATAATTATAGGCGATTGAGTATAAGCTTAGTTTTATTATTACATATATTATAATTAAAAGTTGTTTTGCTTTTTGATTTATAATTGTTTTATATATTCTTATTATTATTATTAACTAGATATTCAATTAATATTTTGATTTAAATTATTTAGTTTTTACTTTTGTGTTTTGTTTAATTGTAATTATTAATACCTATAAAGATTTTCTCTTTAATTTATTTTAAAGCTGTTAAGATAAAGAAAAAAAATTCTTTTTATTATATTGTTTTAATAATTCAATCTTTATTTAATTGCTTTTTTATTATTTATAAAATTATAATTTCTTTATTACTTTAATATATAAAAAAAGTTTTTTTAATCTTCTTTATTTATATAGTAATTATTATTTATAAAATTATAATTATTTTTTTTATTCTTATAGAAATAAATCTATTTGAATAAATATATAGAAGATTTTGATAAAAAGGAATTTTGTAAATAGAAATCGTAAAGAAAATACAAAACAATTTTAAGGTCAAAGATAGAGTACCAAATAAAGTTATTATTAATATTTAATCACAATATTCTATATTTAAACTATCGATATACTTTTTTAATAATTAAAATATATTTTATTTCTTATTCAATATTACTAATAATATTTATTAAAAACAATAATTCAATAGTTTATCTAGAAAGTGGATTATTTATTATTTTACAAAATTTATTAGATGGAAATATGGGATGAATTTTTATAATAAATAATAAATCTAATTAAAAAGAATCTCTAGTTCAATTAATGATTTTGAATCTATTTTAAATTAGGTAATCCAGTTTTTTCGAAGATTATTATATCGGAAAATCCTTTATATTAAGTTATATATAATTTTTTATATCGAAATCAATTAAACAATAATACAAATTAATTAATTAAAATATTTTTTCTTATATATACAAAATATTCTCTTTTACTCAATCAAATACTAATTTATTATATTTAATATACTCTCTAATATTAATTATATTCGAATTATTAATAGATATAGTGAAATCGAATTTCTAATTTTAAAGATTACAGGATAAGTAGCTATATAAAGTTTTATATAAAGATTAATTATCTAATAATTTATAAAAAAATATAAACTGAGTGTAATCTATTATTAATAAAAATTCAAATTAATTATCTTAATAATAGTTTATAAAAGGTTATAAGTGTTATTAGAAATATTAATTATAAATCTTAATCTAACTATTAGTTTGTAGATGATGAGTGATTAATCGCTTAATTTATATTTCTAAGATATTATTAAATTCTTGTTAGAAGGTTAATATAAATTAAAAACTGTAATTAGAAATTATAAACTTTAAAACACTATAATATCTATATACATAATATAGATATAAGTAAACCTGATTTTTTAAATCAATTGACTTATGATAGAATATCGAAATAATCTATTTAATTAATTAATTGATAATGATAAATATATTATCATAATTATATTTATTTTTATTAAAATTACAATAATCCATAATAATATATTGCTATATTCTTATAGAAATAGGGAATAAGTGAAGTAAATCGGGGATGTAATTTCTGGGAATAGAGTTATACTTATATTTATAATAATTCTATACATATTAATCGATTATAAGAATTATATTTTTCTAATAGTATTATTTAGCTAAAAAAGAATAAATCTTCTTCACATTAGGATATATAATAGAAACTGAATTGTAAACTTTGTAAATCAAATAAGTTTGTAAATTATCAATATTTGAAATATATAAATAATTATTATAAAGCAATAATCCTTTTATAAGAGTAAAATGCTTGTACAATTTGATTATATAATTATATAAAGCTTTTAAATTCAAATAGAATCTGTTTACTTTAATAATACAATTAATTATATTAAAAAGTAAGAATATTATATTTATATCGAGATTTATAATAGTATTTAATTCTTATTGAAAAGATTTATATATAATTCTAGTATTTATCTGATTATTTTTTATAAATTGCTATAATCAATTCTTTTTCTTAATATTATTCTACTGATTCAATTTGTTAATATAATGGGTAAACATATTTATAAGCAAATTATTCTTTTTAGTGTAATATATAATAATAAAGTTATAATTAGTAAATAATTCTGTTTAATATATTTATTGAGTATTTAGTTATTTAATAAACATAAAATACTTGAGAGCTTTATAATTGGTATATACTTTAATCTAATATAGGGATTCAGTAAGTTTGATTTTCCAATAATCTAGGGATTTGATAATCATAAGTATTTTTTTATTATAAACTTTATAGTTCAATTTGGTAATTACTATTATTTTTGAAAAATAGATAATTAATAATTATTTATTATTATACTTTTGAAAAAATATACTAGTAATTATATTATCGAATATATTGATTTTTAGTATATAGAATAATATATAATTGTAATACTATAAAAGAAAAATAAAAATAAGTTTATCTTTAAATATATTGAATATATTTTGATAGATTTTATTAAAATGGAGTTTAATATTTGCCTTTATAAATTTATAAAAAGATTTTATTATTATATTGTAATCTTTAATAAATTAGTAATAAAAATTATAAAAATCTAAAAATAATTAAATATCTTTTATAGTGGTAGAATAAGTTCAAGTAGTAATTATTTCGATTTTCTTTGGATTGATTTGTACTTTATTAGTGGAAATAATAAAATCTAAGTATTTAGTATGTTTAATATTGAATTTGTATTTCTTAAAATCTGTTTGTAGTTTAACAAACTCAAATTGCTTGAAAATATATTTGATATGTTTTTTATGTTTGTTTTCATTTTTAGAATATATTAATATATTATCGAAATAGGTAGTATAAAAGTTATCTAAATAATCGAATAGAATATTATTTATATATTGTTGATAAGTTATAGGGTTATTTATTAATCTAAAAGGTAGAACTTTATATTTATAAAAATCATATTAAATGCGAAAAGTAGTATATTCTTTGGAAGTAGAATCTATATATATATAGTGAAATGCTTATCGAATATCTAATTTGGTATATACCTTTATATCAATAAATCATATAAATATCTTGTTAATAAGAGATAAAGAATATCTATTTTTATATATTAAAGAATTTAGTAATCTAAAGTCTATATAGAATCTTAAACTTCCATTTAGCTTTTTTATAAAGAGAATTAATATTGTGAATAGTACTTAACTAGATTCTATAAATCTCTTAATAAGATTTTTGGTGATATATTCTTTAATAATTTCAAATTATTTGAATGATATCTTATATAATAGACTGTATTTAAAAGCTTTTTCGCTTTCTTTTTTAAGAATAATCTTATAATTATATAAACAAAAGAAAGGTAGAATATCGAATTTATATTTAGAGAATACTTAGTGATATTGCTAATAAACTTTAGGGATCGGAGGTTTTATTTTAATATTTGTAATAATACGATTGAAAGTAGTAATAGTTTTTGATTTGGAATTATTTAGAAAGGTAATTATAACTATAATTCGATAATCATTATTCTAATTAGATTTGTAACTTAAAATAATGTAATCGATCTCTTTATAGATAATTATAAAAATCTCATAATTCTTACTTCTTTTATAAATAAGCTGGAATTGAATTAGTTTAAATATATATATATTATATATATTGGAAATATATAATAAAAGAAATTCATAAACAAATTAAATATAGACTTAATTGAGAATAGGTTTTTTCCCTAAATTAATTAAAATCGGAGATTTAACTACATTAGGGATTATTATATTAGACTTCTAAGAAAATATAATAAATATTATAAATATAATTAATACTATCTTTTATTATCCATTGTCAATATAATAATATATTTTTTCTAATCGGATATTCTGATTATCAGTATTTTTCTGTTTCAAATAATCGATTTTAGATTGTTATAAACTATTCCTAGTTAAAAATATATTTTTTGATAAAGAAATAATAAAAAAATATTCGGAAGGTTATTTAAAATATTATTTAAAATAATTAACTTTGATTCAAATCTTTATTAACTATTTACAATCTAGAATTATACTATATAAACTCAAATTGATAATAAGAAATAACAAATAGAACTATTATTGAGTATTAATTATAAAATTAAAAAAGATTAAATAAATAATAGTTTTGCTTTTTGTATCATTATAGCTTTTGATTTCAATTAATAATTCAAGTAATATAAAACGGGGTTTAAATATAGAAAATAATGATAAAAGAAATATTCTATTAATAAAAGTATAATTATTTATTCTAGAATCTATAAATACTTAAATATAATATAAATATTTATTTCTCGAAAATATATATAATAGATTTATAAAATCATTTCTTATTAGTTTTATTAAATTGAGGAATCTTATATTCTAGATTATACTTAAAAGAGAACTTTTATTTAAATATTTTGATTTAAATATTGATTTTTAATAATACAAGTGGATTTAATAATTTCTGTTTATATATTTAAATTAATATCCTCCTTGATATTCTTTTTTATATTATAGAATTCTTTATTTTCTTTAATCTCTTAGATTTCGGTTATAGTATTTATATTACTTATATATAAAGTGAAATTGTGATTCATTCCCAATACAAAGATAAGCATATTATAATTGAAATTGTTTTCTAGAGATAGGATATTATTTGATTTAAAGATTCCTATATAGCTAATAGGAATATAAGGGGAATATAAAATCTAAATAAATAGATTTAAATTATTTAATAAACAGAAAGCAGTTTTAAATAAAATTGATAAGGGGATTCTATTAGATAACTTTCTAAAAAGAATTTCTTTAGTTATTTTATTATGATTATATTTTCGAAGTATAATTTCAAATTCATTAATCTTAATAAGCTTATTAACTAGATTTTCTATAATATAGTATTATTAAATATAAAAACCAATAACTTATTAAAGAAAATCGGAGATCTTTTTTTTTAGATTGCAAAAGAGAATTATTAGATTAATAATTCCTGTTTATATAGCTAATAGCCTAAACTTGTAATATTATATCAGAAAATTTTTGTATTATATATTATTCAATATAATCTAATGTTTATATTCAATATAGATATAATTAGCTTTAATTAGATTCTTATAAATAGCTATAAGCTAATTAATTAATTGCTAATTTGTCAAGCAAGAGATTTGTATATATAATAAGAATATATATTCTTATATTTCTTCTTTAATTTGTTCTATTATATAGAATTATTATTATAATTTCAAAATAAATGAGTTTTTGTAAAATTCAAATCGTTTTATAATTAATAGCTACCAAAAACTTATTTTTAATTCTATACTATTTTTAAATTTAAATAAAAGATTGATGGGCTTTAGAATATACGAATACTCTATTATAACAATAGAGAAGCGAGAAAGAAATATTTATTGAATTTATAAATTAATTAATGAAACAATCAGGATTAAGGAAAATCTATTATTAATATTCAAAAAAGATTATTACAAAAACTGATTCTATAAATAGGATTTTTTTTTATTCTTTTTTTTTTAATAATAAAAAATACTTTTTTAATAAAAATAATTAAAATATTAGAAATTTAGACTTTATAATCCTTTAAAGAATCTATATAATATTGCTATCAGGATTGGAAAGGTTGAAATAAATAAATGATATTAGGATTATATTATAATAATTCTTCTTTGAGTTTTGTTATTTCGTTTTATAAAGTTTTATAGTTTACAAGAGTTAATAATTGTTTTTCTTAAAATAAATAAGCATATATCGGTATATTATTTTTGAGAGTTAATTTCTCAATCAAAAAATTATTTTCCAATTATTTGTTCTTTTTATATTTATTAGTATTTATATTCAAATTAAAGAGATTATATTTATTGCTTTATCGAGATTAATTATTATTAACTAAAGGAACTTAGCTGATTATAGAAAAAGAGTAATGAAATCCTTTTAAAATAAATAAATCGAATATAATAGTAATACTTGTAATTCAATATATTTAAAAGAAACATCTTTATTAAATCTTAATTGAAATAAATCTTCTTTTTATAAATAATATCGATGTATAATTTATTCAAAAAGATATTATAATTATAAAGTATTATTTAAATAGTTATTAAATAATTGTATAATTGTATAAAAGTTGTAGATAATATAATATCTTATTTTAAAAGAATTGTAAGAGTAGGATACAATTTGTTCTTAAAATCTATAATTACAGAATCAGAAGCAAAGTGCTTATCGAGTATATTTATATATCAATTATATATATGTAATTGTATACATGCACGTATACGTATATAAGCGATTGCAACTGTGATTGGGTGCCGATCCGTGATATTATTTTTAATTAACAAATATTCAAAATTGATTTTTTTATAAATTAAAATAGATATTAATTCTAGGATATTTATATTCATATCCCTAATTAATAAATAATATATATTTAATTTCTTATATTGAATTTGTTTAATTATATTTAGGAAAATGAAATTTGTTATTATAATAGAATTAATAATTATTATAAATAATATTTTGTTTCTATTTATATTCAGATAAATAATATTTATTATTTAAAAAAAATCTTTTATATTCAATACCTAAAGAAAATCTATAGTATTTTTATAACTATAATATTAATAAAATTAATTCTTTATTTTTATTAATAATTTTATATTGTATAATCCTAATATTATTAATTGCCGTGATTTTCTTTTTTGTATTAAAATTAATATTAATAATATCTTTTCAATTTGATTTGAATATATTAATTATATAATACTGGATATTTAATATTAAATTGTTATTTTTTATATTAAATTTAATAATCAATAATTATATAAATTCTTATCCTTTTTTTATAATAATAACTAGGGATTTTTTTAGATTTTTTTTAATTTAATATAACTTTCTTCGAAATAATTACCCCCTTTATATTCCAATACTTTTATTATTAAAGAAAATTATTATTTTCCGATTATTTATTTTCTTTTTTTTCGATTAATTAATTCTTATAATTATTAGTCTAATAATCTACTTCTCCATATTTGAAGTATATCTTGTTTTTTCTACATCTCTTTTTTTATTTTATTGAGATTTTAAGAAATCTTATTTCTTTTCTCTTTTTTTTATATAAATTGTTATTAGATTTAATTAAATTGAAAATATTATTTTATATATCTTCATCTAATTTTTTTCCTTTTTCAAATCTTATTTATTTATTATTAATTAAAAACAATTGTTTTTATATTTATAAAAAGTTTTCTATATTTTATATTATTATTTTCAATTTTCTGAATATTGTAAGTAATATCTTATTATAATTTATATAGATATATAAAAGAATAAATTTAATCAATTTTATAAAGTAATATGTAGCTATTATTTGATCTTTATATACTTATAAAATATCTTAAAGAATTAATTTAAAATAATTATTGAAATCTTATATCATTTGCTTTTTGAATATAATAGCTTTTATTATATAGAAATTAGCTTTTAAATCTATATCGATAGAATTATATTAAGTAAACAATTAATTCTTTAAAAGATTTCAATTCTCGAACTTTATAATAATTGAGAAATTACTATATAATTATATTAACATAATTTACTTTTTAATATTTTTATTAATATAATTTCTTATTAGCATTATTTATTATATAATATCTGAAATACTCTTTAATACAAAATAATCTTTTAACTTTATAATCCATAATCTAATATTAATCTTTCCTTCTTCAAAGAATAAAGATACTTTAATTTTAGATTTATTCTAAAAGAATTCTATAAATAATATAAAAAGAGTATTGATATTAATAGTAATTAGTATATTTCGGATATCTAATAATAATTATCTATTTGATTTAATATTTGTAGAGATTTTTTTATTTATAAAGGATTATAGATTATTAGATTTTATAATATTATTAATCAATATATTATATGTAAATATTATTAATTGATATTCTATTACTAATATCTTTACTTTTCTTTCTCTATCCTTTTTAGCTTATACTTTCAATTATCTTTTTTGCTAAACTATAATTTTTTATAATTTTCTTAATATATTTGAATGGGGTAAGGAATCCTCTTATCTTATAGTAGCTTGATTATTCATATTTTTCTGTAAGATATTTTAGTGATAACAATTAGCAATAATTGATTATAATAAATAAAAATATATTAAAATAGAGGTATTATTTAATCTGGATAACAGAAAACTTTTATTTTAATTATCTATTCAAAGACTTATATTAGCTCTTTTCTTGAATCGATTTTGGAGGTTCAAATAGTTTATTCCTTTTTCGTTTTGATTTATATTCAATTCTGATTATTTATCTCATCTGATAACTTCTTTCGCATATAATTTTTCGATTATTGTTTGTTTTGACTAAAAGATTCTATATCATTCAGGGAATAATGGATTAGATAATACCTCTGGTTTCAATAATTCTTGCAATCTTGTATATCTAGTAATCATCTTGTTAACTTTTCCTTCTTTTGTAATATATAAAGCCTACAAATAATCTAGAATATACCTAAATAATACTATAAATTATTATAATAGTATTTCAGAAAGTAAGTTCGGTTTAATTCGTATAATTAACAACTCCTATTTAATTTGAGAATAAATCAATAACTCTATAAAGAATCTAGAAAACGAAAAAAGAATATCAATTTGAATAATATAATTATTGATGAAAAGCTAAAAGGAAATTGAAAGTGAAGCTTCCAACTTATACTTGAGAAGCTAGCTAAAATGGCTAGTGTAGCCGGTCACGTGCCCTCTGGGCACGTGCGCCCTCACATATATAGCACTAATCCTATCTTCTTTTAATAAATTCATATAAATATAATAATTACAATTCCATTATATTTCACAAATCCTATTATTAATAAAGATATATATATATTATTATTATTGAAATTAAACTTCTTTATAATCTTTTTAATATAAATATTATATATTAACCAAAATTTTCTTATTTTTCAATTACAAATAATCCGGATACTCAAAAATCATTCTATATCATTTAAATCTCTCAATTTATAAATAGTCTTGATATTAGAAATAATATTATTAATTATTAATATATTTTTATAATAATATATAATCTATATATTATCTATAAAGAATAATATTAAAATAATTTAATTTAAATTTATAAAAAAACAAAATTCCTTTTTGTATTGGTTTAGATTTAGATTCTTAAATATCTTATTAAAATCTTTAAATTATAATACAGGAGAATCTCGGAGATTATATAATATATAATCAAAAATTATATATTTATTTGATTCCTTAAATCTATTTGATAAATAATAAATTATAGGTATATTTAATGAATTTCTATAAGTATTAATAAATATATTAATAATATTAAATTACTTTGTTTCTAGATTATATTTTACTATTAGTATTATTATAATTCTAAATGATTTTCCAGTAAGTATTATAGTATAAATTAACTCGATTGTATTCTTTACTTGAAGATTATTATAAATAATTAATTTAGCTTGATATTATATTAAAAATCTTTATTTATTATATTTATATATAAATATTTATTGTAATAGTATCAAAGTAATTAATATATCTTATATATTAATTTCATATTATATTTTATAATCTTTTAGATTATTGATTTCAATCTTATACTTACATTTAAACTATTTTTTCAAAAAGTAATTCTTGAATTGGTGGTAATATTAAGGTGGTTTGAATAATCTTGATAGATATAGATTAAATAACTCCTTTAGAACTTCTTTCTTAAATATATTAAAAGAGTTTGATTTTGTTTATATAGTGGAGGCGATTATGTTGTGTATAATAATAAATAAATAAATTTTTTTTTGTATATTTATATTTGAATAGCTAAATCAAAATATTAAATAGAAATCTTTAATATGGGAATTACCTTTTAATAATAAGTTTATAATAAGAATATTTATAAATGTATAATTATTTGTAAATAAATTGTTTTATAATCTTTTTTATTATTGAGTTTGATAATAGTAATTTGTAGATGTGTTGATATTAGGAATTGTATTATTAAAATCAAAGGATTAATATTCAGATAAATTGAAAATTGAGTGAGGAATTTCGATTTTTATAATTCTTTATTTTTTGGATTTTTAATTAGAAAGAAGTAGAATTTTATTTTCCTTAAATTGATTGATTATATATATTAGAAAAAATAATCTTTCTAGTAATAGTATTTCTTTTATAATATAAGTATTTATAGTATTAATAGAATAAATATTTAAATTACTTTTATATTCTTTATATATAATTTGAATAATACTATTAATATACTTATATTTTATACTTTTAGATTAATTATTATAATTACTTAATATTAGAATAAAACTTATAACTCTTATAATTAATCAATAATAATTATTTATTCTTAAATTCCGATTTTTTATTTCTAAAATCTTTTTAGAATACAGAACTTTATATATACTACTATTTTCAATATTCTTGTATAAGTTTCTATTCCCTAAAAACATTCCTAAATTCTACTTATATTAAAGTATATCTAAAATATATATAATAATATTAATAGAATTAATAATAGTAATATAAAGAAATTATTATATTATCCTTTAATTAATAATTATATTATTAATATTAATTATTTATTAAATATCAAGAATTATATAAATTATTATAATTCTTGATTTAATATATATATCAATGATTTTATTTAATTAATTTATTTTGTATATCCTTTTCTCAAAAAAAGTAATATTTCAAATAATAATAACCCATTTAAGTTTAAATATTTAGATATAATAAATTAGGGAATTTGATATATATTTAATAAAATATTTAATATTTATTTTAAAATCAATTTTATAAATTTTTTTATTTATATCTAATTCTTTTTTTTTATCCAAAAAATACATTTTATATCTATATTGATATATTCTACTTTAATTTAAATAAAGGTTAATAGTTAAATAATTTATAATTGTTAAAGCAAATAATTATAAATATTCTTAAAATCAAATATTCAGTATTTTATTTGAAAATTTGAATAATTAAGTTTTGAAAGAATTAATATTATATAAATAAATAACAATTTATATTATTTCAATTTATAAAAGATTAGATATATTTATAAAAATTTATATTTTAATTTATTTGATAATTATTTTTTATTTTATTCATTTCAATCTATTATTTGATTTATATATATTTGGTAAGGATAATTCAAATTCTATACTTTTAGTTTTAATTCAATTTTTGAATATAATATTTTCTAAATATTTAAGTAAAAAAATTCTGGATTATATTAAATACTTCAAAATAGATCTTTTGATATAATAGAAAGCTAAAGATTTTTTTATTAAATATATTTTTGATTATTAAAAGCTAGAATGTTTTAATATATATATATAGAAAATCGAATAAATTCTATTAGATTTTGTAGAAAGAATATAGTGATTGGGATTTATTAAAAGTTTGTGATATTATTTGCTTTGTATATATATGTGAATAATCAATATATTTAATTCTAAAAAATTCTTTAATTTTTATATTTCTTGTTGAGAAGATGAGATATTCAAAAACTTTTTTATTTAAATATTCTAATCGCTTATATTAGAATTATATAAAATCCTTTTAAGATTTAAATAAATTTTTTGATTAGCGAAATAGTTTTTTGATATTGAAATTGAATGTAGGATATATTAAAAGATTTGGATTTATAGATATTATATTTAGGTTGATTAAATAAAAAAAAAAATTTATATTTTAAGAATAAGAGATCATCTTTATAAATACAATAAATAATAATATAACTGTTTTTAAAATTGCTTTTTTGTAATATAAAATTTATTCCTAAAAACTATATTCTAATATCTAAAAGTTTTGTTTTTGAAATAATATTGATATGAAATCTAGGAATATATATAATATTAAAAAGGATTAGATTATTTTTTAAATTTTGAGATCTTTGAAGAATGTTCTTAATTATATAAATATTTTGTTTAATAATCTATATTTTTAATATTTTTATTTCAATATAATTTGATATTGGTGAAGATATGTATTTATATTTATTAAAAAGATTGATATTATTAATAAGATATATTACACTATTATTATTAAATATAATGTTATTAGAAAATTAATAAAATGAATTAAAAGTAATAATATAAATCCTATAGTTTATAAAACTTTGAATAAGACAAATAATTATTCTTAATCCAGAATCTTATAAATCATAAAATTAAGAATTATTATTTTTTGAATTAATTTATTCTTTTTATTCCCATACTTTATATATATTCAATTATTAATTGTTTTTAATTCTTTTTCATATATTATTATATTCCTTTTTTATTAATAAAATCGAATTCCAGGAATTATATTTTCTAATAAATATAAACTTTATTAATTAATATATCTTGAAATAATGATTTCTATTTGTTTTTTTATTTTTTTAATTAGATTTTGATTTATAAGAATATTTGTATCGATTATTTATTCTTTTAAAACCTTTTTTTTGAATATTGCTTTATTTTTTTTATAAATTATTAGAATTCTATTTGGATTTAGAGTTGATAATTGAGAATATATTTTTATCTTTAAGGGTTAAAGAGTTTTGATAGATTAAATTATTAAAGATATTTTTAAATTGTTTTAAAGAGTAATTGGGAATTCTGAATTGATTGTTGATTTTGATTTGAATAAATATAATGTTTGTTTAAGTGAGGAGTATGTATGTTTTTATAGTTTGTAGGAAATTAATAATTACTAAGTTATTTTCTATTTCGATATAATATTATTTTGTAGTTATATAAGCTTTAATTTATTTATTATATATTTGATTAGATCGATTCGATTTATAATTACTTGCTAAAGAATATTTCGATATTTTGAGTAATAATAGATTTTGTAGTTATTATAATAAATATAAGTTTATTCTGTAGCTTTTAAATAATGGTTTTGAGTAATAAAGCTTTAACATTATTATTTTTAAAAGTAAATTTTATAAAGTAAAATATATTCATTGTTTCTATAATCTATTTATAAATATTCTAATATAATTTATATATAATATTATATTTATCTTCTAATATTAATATTTTTTTGAAATATAAAATGCTTGGTTGAGATATTTTGAAAAATAATTGCTTTAGGTTTTATAGATTTAAGTATTAGCTTTTTAGAAAATAATAATAAAATTATTTTAATATTTCCTTCCGAGTTTTTCTATTGAGATTATTTATAGACATTAAAATTAAAGATATACTTTGCTTAATTATTCAAGTTATATTTTCTTATAAAATTAATAATTGTAATAAATTCAAATAGATTCTTAATAAATTAGTTTTTATTATAAATAAAAATCAACTAATAAAAAGTTTTTCTATTTTCTAAGGATTTTTCGAAACTAATTAGAATAATTAGAATAGTTTTGGAATCAGATAGTTTAATATCCTTCTAGATACCTTTCAATATACAAAAGTGTTATAGATTTAAAAATTATCTTAATCAATACCCACAAATAACAAATCAAATAACTTCTAAGGAATTGAATTTCGATATAATAAAGTTATAAAGAAATATAAAAAAAATATGTATAAATCAAAATAATCAAAAGATATATATATATAATAAAAATACAATATAAATACCAACCAGACTTATAACTATTACAAAGATAATAGCTATATCTAATAATCATTTTGATTAGGGAATAGATATATAGAATAATAATAAACTAAATTAACTTAAAATATAATCCTAATAATTATATTTGCTTTATATATTTTAATTAAACAAGATACTTGTCTAATTAGATATATAAAATACATAAATAAAATGAATGAAATAATATTAATAATTATAAGAATAAGTATTCCAAAGGAGTACTGGGATTAGTGCTTATAAGGTTATACTATACGGTGAATTCCGTAATAATATTGTATAATCATATATCTCTATAGCAGGCTATTTTTGTATTTGTAGATTTATAAAAAAAAATTCATTAGTTATAAGTTATTACTAATATTAGAATAGGATTATTTCAGCTGAGTAAAAAGAAAGTCTTAAGGAAAACTATACGAAATTATTTTAATTCAATAATAAAGAAAAATTATTATATCATCTATTACCTCCTATTTGAATTAGTTTCTAAAATCTTTCAAAATAATAAATTATCGTTTCGAATAAAGAACTAATAAAAGATTCTCTTTTGAATAAAGAATTCTTTATCTTGAATTATAATAATATTCCTCTATATATAAAAGGTATGAAGAATATATAGAATTTTTCCTATAATATCGAATTTTTATTATTTTATTATAATAATAGAATTTTATTACTATAATTAGTTCTCTTAAAATTATAATAATATTAAGTGATTTAATTAATATTTATTAAAGATAATCGTAATTAAGTACAGATCAATTAAGCTTTTAAAAGATTATCTAACAAACGATAAGGTTTAGCTTGAAGACATTATATAATACTTTTGACTTCTAAGAAAAATACATCTAATACTATATATAAATAAGAGAACAATAATCAAGATTATATATAAGGTTGCGGGTCATACTGAATAGCAATTGTTGATTCGAGAAGGATACGAAAGACGTAGCACTCACGTATTCGAAGCTCCTAAATGTCTAATTGTATTCTATCTAAAGAGCTAGCTATGTAGAAAAGTAGTAGGCCTTCTATAGGCACTACTGAAAGAACTAGTCTCTTTCTCTTAATCCCTTTAATAAAGTAGCTATTGAATTGAAGTCATTCACTCTGGTTCATATAGCGATGATACTTTTTATAATTGCAAAATCGAAATAAAAGACTCAAATAAAGATTTAAAGGAAATTCCTTTTATAAATACCTTTTATAAATAAAATAGATCTCGTATGAGGTGATAGAGTTATTTTCCTATACAAAAGACATCCGAACTCTCCTTTTATGACATGAAAGGGCCCGCGCATAAGGGGTAGGATTCTTTCGTTAACTACGGATTCTACTACTATCTATAAGGACTGTTCAAAGTATGTCTCGTATGAACTATATATATTTTATTATACTAAAAGAATATATAATATAAAAAGAACAAATGAGCAATGAAATATATATATAATTATTATACTGAAAGAATACATAATATAAGGAGAACAAATGAGCAAATGACTAAGTATTGAATTAAAATTGAAAATGTTGTAGTATTACGCATAGATCAATTCCGACCGCTTTTTCCTCCTACGAATAGACTACTATTCTGTACAGCCAAATCACGTTATGCGAAATTTTCAAGTTTTGCTTTACAAGAGACACAACTATGCTCCGATGTTAACTTGCATCAGCCTTGCACCAGTAACAGCCGTCATAGTCGCCCAATCCATGCCTCCACTCGTTGTGACATACAGAACATTTTTTCCATTACTTTTTCCCAGAGCAACGCCTGTTGGGGTAATAAAATCTGTCTGGTTCTGCACCACGATTCTTGCTGTGCGCTTCTCAATATCGATCTCTTGCAAGGCGTTGATGAAATTGGAAGACATCCAAGCTTTTTTCCCGTCTCTTGAAATGGCAAAGGAATGAGCATCTAACGTCGCGATAATCTCCGAAGGTCCAGTTGCGAATCCAGTCGTGTTTGAAATTGGAATTCTGCTTAAGTTTGAACCCTGATTGTTGTAGTAAACGTAGGATTCGTAAGTACGCAAAACGCTGACGCCGTTGGGGTTAGGGGCGATAGCACGTAGGGCAGTATCGTTGATGACTCGAACATATTCACCGGTAACAACGTTTACTCGGATGATTTCTGCGGCGATGGGATCCGAGATCAGGAGATAAGTTTCGTCAGTTGGGTGAAGGCGAGCGATGCCATTAGCGAGCCGCACGTCTGGTAGCGCTGTGACAAGTGAGATAACCGGGTCTGCTTTACGCAGATCAATTTTCCAGACCCCGTAACTCCCCAAGATTGGGCCGGTGGCGACAGTATAATTTCCTCCATTGACATAAAAGATGTCCCTCCCCATCTCGGTGATACCGTTGGCACCGTTGCCGCCAGGAATACTAGCGACAGTAATGGCTTCTTCAGGGCTTTCCGGATTCACAAGACGGATTGCGCTTGTTGTTGCAGACGTGACAAGTACCTCTCCATTGTGTCGGACCTTTTGCGAGCACTGTTAGAGTACATGGAAAAACAGTGTTTATGAAAGGTACTGAGATTTTAGACTTACGGCATTACTGTCAAGCCAAGTTGGATTGGAGAACTCGTGGAGAACCTTTATCGGGTATTGTTGCGCCGAGACGAAGCCCTCAGAAACGAGGGGTATCAAGGCTAAAGCTTGAGTAAGATGGCAGAGGCGCATTGTGGGCTATTAATAATTGAGATGAAAATGATTGAAAGATGTTCGTTGTTTTGATATACTTGAACCATAACACTCATTGAGTCTTTATACCTTCCACTCCGGGAAACTCGGAGTGTGTAAAAGGTAGATAAAACTCTATTTGTAGTTAAGAATTCATAGTTTGTTAATAATCGAGCTTACAAAGTTCTCTACAAACTACTGAAATCGTGTTACAAGAAAGCTAATCTCTCGAGTAATATGATCAAGTTTTTGTTATTCATTGTCTTCTGATCAGAATGATATATCCATGCTTAGAAAATTATACATTACGCTTCCAACCATCATAGAGAGAACAAGAAAATGCCGAAAATAGGGGTGTATGAGACCCACTGCCTACCTCCTTTGTACCTTGCATGCACAGCACATCAATTAAGGTTTGCCAAGCTGATTACGAAGTAAATAGCTCCATCGCAAGCGAATTCTTACCAAGCATGACAGTGCAGACTGGTGGGAGGAGGGGTGCCGTGCTAAGAAATAATGGATACGTCGGTCGCCCACATTCTTGCCCCATGCACTAGGTCGATATTAACCTTAATCTCACGGAGATATTCTTTACCTCGCCCTCCATATGTCAGCAACAAGACTACCTCTCACTATATTTCCAACGGCATTTGTAAAGTACGTTTGGTTCAGCTCCCTTCCATAACAGTGCTGCGTAAGCGGGTGGCTCCCCTATTCTATAAGCTGCGGCCATAGCTAACTTTCAGAAAAATGGGTCATAAGCGAGGGGATACAACTACCTAGGTAATTATATGGTTTTATTCTGCTAGAATTTAGTGGGGAACGGAAGCTGATTCTAGCCGCAGCTTATTAATTAGTTTGCTGTATGTATTCTATAATATAAGTCGTTTATTCGAGTTTTTATACCCTGGTTTATTGATTATAATATATAATTAAATTAGAAATTATATTAGATCTGAATCAAGAATTACTTAAATTATTCAAAAAAGAATATGATTTTTTTTTAAATATTTTTATAATAGTATTTTTGAAAGGCTAAAGTCGGAAATTCGAAAAATTTCGAAAAATTCGCTTATTTTATATGAGAAAAGCGTTACAAGTTAAAAATTCTAAGCTTTTTCAATTAAAAGCTTATGTAACTTTTTAATAAAAATATTTAAAAAGAAATTAGAAATTTTACAGATTCGTAGAAGCTAATCAAGTGATCATGTATTTCATTATATAATCATAAATTCTTATAAGCAGGTTATTCTCGTATTTGCAGATTTATAAAACCCCTTTTAATTGATTAGGACTTAGTTGTTCCGACTGGGCAGAAAGGAACTTAGTTTTTTTCAGCCGAATGGAAAAGGGAAAGCTTATGAAATCATTTTAATCTAGTATATAATCTTTAAAGAAAAGAAACTTCGATTAGAAAAGAAGTGATTAGATTAAAGCAATTGAAAGCTTTTGAATGCTGTCATTAGTTTTAGGGTAGGCCCTATAATAGTGGTGGATTCGATTGATTGACTTGAAAGGAGGTGTATTTGAAGGTGCATTTGTAAGCAGGGACAAAAATATCAAGTATGTACGAATGAGTTGAAGGTTCAATTCAATGCGCAGCAGTTAGAAAATCAAGTAGCTTTTCATTGCAATCTACAAAAAACCATATACAGACAGCTGAACCTCAAACTATTCACAAATCATCCAGCGAACTCCCTTGCTCCTGTTAATATGCCGAACCACAAATAAGCATCAATACAAATGTACAGGCTGATATAGTCTCCCTCCAAAACTATCTATCAACCACTACCAACAACCTCCCCAAACCACTGTCTCAATACTCCCGCCAACACACCTGGCAATTCTCCTACATCTCCGACTACAACATAATATCTGAATGGGAAAGTATCCAGATATCTCTCAATCTTCACTTCACTTCTTCCTGTCATCTCATTGTTCACAAACTTTGCTTCCTTGAGATCCAAAACACTTTCTCCCTTCTTCTTAGTTCTCACATCATCCACAATCACAAATACCATTAGTATTCTTTCCTCCTCCGCTTCTCTCAATAATCGTCTGATATTATCGTGTTCAGAAGAACTACAAACGCCATCTGAGATGATCAAAGAAATTTGCCAAAGATCCGCTGGAGATGATGATGCTTTTTGTCTAGCAGTGCGGAACAGATTGATACTCTCGCGAATGAGTCTTGTAATATCTGTTCGCGATTGCTCGAATCCGAAATTCTCGAAAATAACAGGTCCAGCCTCAGAACTAAAGGGCACATCAAATTCATGTGCCACCTTAACGTTCTCTCCAAATCCAACAACACATATCTCGCCAACCTCAAGCATAGCGAGAGATCTTGAGATCATGACTAATGTCTCCATTGCGAGACTTCCGGAACCGGATTCTCCCATAGATTTGGAGTCGTCGACGGCGAGCATGATTTGGTAAGAACGTTTGGAGGGGATACTACGACGCATCCAAATCTTATCGCGCTTGAATGAAGAGGCAATGTAAGGAATGATCCGTTTGATGTTAAGACGTTTACCAGTACGGAAATCACCTCGCATTTTAGTTGCCAAGGTAGGAGCGAGGATTAATCGAAGTTGCTCAGTCAAGGAAAGGGAAAGTGGTCGCGTGATCGATTCGTAATGAGTCCATTGGGCCCGAGCTTCGGTTGCAGATCGAACAGAAACAGTAGTATTAGGATCAAGATGAGTGTTGTCGAGTTGTGTGTCAACTTCTTCGATATCTTCATCCATGTCCTCATTGGCTTGAGCGCGAGTATTGTCGTCCATATTTTCATCCATATTGTTATTGGCTTGATGGATAGAAGCTCCTGCTCGACCTTCATACGCGTTGGAGGGTTCCTTTGGTTCTAGAGTATCATCTTCGAGATCCATAACATCTTCATCAATGACATCTTTCTCAACTTCATCTGGCTGGAATATTTCTGGCATCTCTTGAGTTTCCGGATCGACAGCCATAGATTCATCAAGAGCATGAGCTTGTTCCTCTGTAGCAGTACCTAAGGCTTGAGTGTCCGCTTCAGCGTCTTCGTCTTGCAAATGTTGGAATTCATTGCTTTCTGTTCCCATATCAATGTTCTGATCTTGAGCTTGGTCTTGTTGCTCAGTAGGCTCTCTGATTTGGGATTGTTGACGATGCCATTTCTCGAGAGCATCTCCAAGCTTCTTGAATGGCTGCGCAGTAGGGCTATCTTCAGTATCATCTTGAGTGTTCTGTGGTGCATCACCTGCAGCTTGCCGACCCTTTTCACCATCTTCGGCAGCTGATTGTTTGTTCTCAGATGAGTCGCCACCTTGACCACCATCATCTCTTTGAGCCTTGCTATTGGAGTCGGCATTTTTATCGGCTTCATTATCGTCCTGATCCTCGCCAACGCCTTGAACATCACTTGGAACAGCGTTCTCGGTATCGGCTGTTGCTTCATCCTCGCGATCACGCAACAAACCTTCTTGATCTTCCGGTTGTTGTTCCTCTTCTGGTTCTTGATCCCCTTTCTCGCCGGCCTCTTCAGCCTTATCCCCTTCTTCATCTTTCTCCTCATCCAAATCAATAATATCCATCTCATCGCGCATATCTTGATCTTCCTGGCCATCGACATTTTCAGCATCAGCTTCTTCCTTTCCATCATTTGCAACTTCATCTGTTTCTTTGGCCTCGTCTTCCATATCTGGAAGATCATCCATCCCGTCATCCATCCCATCATCACTACCATCGCTCCCCTCTTTCTCTTCTCCATCCAATTGCATATCATCAGGTAAATCCAAAGCATCTCCTTCATCGGCATGTGGGTCATGCTTTTCTACATCGTCTTGTTGCTGAACCTCCTCGCTTTGCTCAGCTCCTGCCATCTCCTCCTCCTCTTCTTCCCCATCATTACCCTCATCGCCCTCTCCAGATTCTTTGTTGTTTTCTTGAGCCGCAACTTGTTCGTCTTTGGAAGCCTTTCCTTTGGATTCATCCCCTTCTTGATCTTTCTCAGCTTGCTCATTATCACCATCCCACATCTTCTCATCTACTGCGTTAGGATCCAAATCATCCACATCTCCAGCTTCCTCATCCATCTCATCACCATCTTTCTCTTCATCTCCTGAGCCATCCTCGTCTTCTTTCTCTTCAGCTTCTCCCATTTGACCTTCCATCTCGCCATCAGCCATATCAACCGCATCTTGTTCATCTTCAATTTCTCCTCTCTCTTCCTTGTTTGGTTCCTGAGCCAACTCATCAAGATCTTCATCTTCTCCAATATCTTTGCTTATATCCTCAGCACCTTCTCCATCGCCAAGTCCAGTTCCCCCTTCCAATTTCTCGGTCTTGCCATCTTGCGCATCTTGTTTCTCTGATGGTGTACAGAAACCTTGTGATGCGATTTGTGTAAAAGTCTTGGCAAGAATGTATGAAGTCTTGCACGTTGAACGATGTAAAGTAGCGTATCGAGCAATGCTTTCTTCCAATGTGTTGTAGTATTGTTGGATGATTGGAAGGGCAACTGCAAATATCGCACCAGCGCTTCGACTAACATTGTTATCTGCAAGATTGAGGCGTTGAAGGATAGCAAAAGACTGCCTGATTTGCCCAGCAACATTGTCACAGTGGAGAGCTTTGATGCTGTTCACGAGGGTAGTATCGCTCTTGATGAGCCAACCTTGATCTTCAGTTGACGTCGGCAGATCACCAATGGATTTGTGATATTTCTCCATGGCGGCTAAAATTGTGTTGCAAACAGTGGAAAGCTTCTGGTCGAGATCTTCCAGGAGAGCCTCTGTAGAAATAGCTGTAGCCGATGATGAGTTGATGACAGTCCAAGGTAAGATCTGATCAAGAATGAATCCTAAGTCTGGACGCTGCTCGATGAGATTACCCAAATCAATTGTTAGCTGCGCAGTGGCATCATTGATAGCCATCTCGAGCTCTAGGCGCTGAGTTGACACAATGCCAGATGGCAGAACAGACGACGAAGACCATCTGGTCCGAAGGTCAACGAGTATATCTTTCCACGAGGACAAGCTTTCCACAACTGGCTTAGCATCAACCTTTCCAAGTTTTGCATGCGTGTTAATAAGCTCCAGTCCAACACTCAGAATATTCGGTAACCACTGCAGGACATTCTCGTGGTTAGAGATTGTGCTAGCTGTCTTGAGCTCATATGTTTCCGGAGCCCAAAGACCCTTCGCCATTTTGATGATATTTCGCAAGACCTTCATGTTTGTCATTGCATTTGAGAGACTGTTGCGTTGGTCCAAGAGAGCTTGCAACAGGCCTTCCAAAAATCCAGTACTTCTAGCTACCTCTGCGCCACTTAGATCGTCAGAATGTTGTCTTGATGCCTCTCTTGCTCTTGGAGCGAGCTCCACTGTCTTGTGAAAGTAGTACTCTAGATCTTGAGAGCCGTTTGGAGAGATATAATTCGTGTTTGCCAGAACGAGAGACAGTGAGTCTTGCTTGGCAAGTGCGTTGGCACCCAAGTTATATTTGATTCCCATTTGACGAAGATCTTTCAATGTATCTGCGAAAAGTTTGCGTTTTTGAGATTTAAGATGTTTAACAGTATCTTTGTTGTCTTCCGTAAGGATCGATGGGGTGGCCTTTTGTAACTCCGAAGTTGATGTGATGATGTTCTCGAGGAACGACTCAAGGTAGCTTGATCCGTCCACTGAAGACGCAAGCAATTGACTTTTGTCTGCCATCATACTGACAGTGTTAGACACATTGATAAATCTCTTGGGTTTCTGTGTCCAACTAGGAACCATGGAAGCACATAATGCGAGGGCAGATTGGTCGACAGTTGGAAATTGTGTTGGGGGGATGTAGGTTATGCCGGCTTCATTGGCAGCGACTTCATCAGGGAGTCCTTGCTTGATAAGTGAGTCCATAGGTTGGCCAAGGAGTGCTCGATACTTTCGAACAATTTTGAAGAGCTTGTGATGAGACCTCTTGGCACTGTCGCGTAAGGCAACAATATTTGTGTCTTTCCAACTTGCAAGAAGTAGCACATCGCGCATGGCTTTCTCTAGCGATACTCGGCCCCTCTTCAAGCTATCCTCTACTGATTTTTCGTACCTCGAATAAAGAGAGATGAAATTGGCCAGAGCGCTCGCAATTATAGAAAGGTTTGGATAGTCCAATACTAGGAGATCAACGTGTTTCTCTAGTTGCTTCAATAACTTGAGACGTTGCACATATTGACCCATTATAGCTGTTGAGAAATAGGTGCCAAGATCTTGCAGGAGCTTTTGAGCATAAGCTTTGAGTTCTTCAACAGACTCACAAATTGTGAGTGGACCGGCAACAATTGTCTGGTATGCGACGAACCACCAGGATCTTGCATCGTCGTCGCACTTTTTGTTTTCCATGTCAAACAATTTGGCCCATGTTGATAATTCGAGACGACGCCAATTTACTATTGTAGCAGTCAAATTGTCGTATAGAGGGAGTGCAGAATTTGCACGACTGGCCCATCCGCCAAATTGCCATTCGTGCATGAAGCTATGAACTTTCTCTACCTTGGTGATGATCTTCGCAAGTGGCTCTGTGTGGCGAAATTGAAGCAATTCTTTACATGAGACCATGACATCTTCAAGGGGTTGCATGTGTGCAATCTCATCCACAGCTTGGAGTTCTCTGAATCTTGTTTGCACTTGATGAATCAAAGTGACTAACTTGCGAGTCTCCGGAAGATTTGCGTCGGTGTAAAAATTGTAATTTTCCGGTACTGTGGCGGAAGAACTTAAAGCGTCAATTTTATCACTCAACAGCAATAGCGAGCCTGGCAGGAGTGATTTAATCCTATCCTGATCCCCAAATCCGGCGTCACTTCCATGGAGCTTGCCCATATGGGTAGAAATGTGCTTGATCAAAGACATGATACTTTCAGATGGTAATGGCCCACCCAAGAAAATATCTTCGTGCACTCGAGCTAAAGAGACAGCAATATCTCTGACATTTTGTTGCTGTGGTGTAGCAATTGACGCGCTTGAGTTCTCCTCATCATATGAGGGGAAAAGCTCATTAAATTGTTCTTGGTCGATCTCGTCTTCGTCTTCAGCACTTCCGCGGAATCTGTACAAGCCCGACCTTGTTTCTCCTTCAAGTCTGTCGGCGTCAAGCTTCTTGGTCCATTGCTCGTAACATGAATGAATGGACGTAAAGAGTGATTCACGAGTTTTTGAATCTATGGAATCAACACTCTCGATTGTCGTAGTAGTAGCCATCAATGTCAAGTATTCTAATGGCTGACCAGATACGACCTCTTCATCGATAGACTTAGGGGTGCCCCCTAAGAATGGCGTTGCTTTACTTAGAGCCAAAGCTGCCTTGCTGTTATTTGATGGATCCTTCGATACGAGTGCCGCCATGTACAATCCTATTTGGAGACAGCGAAGAATGTTTATCACAGGTGTGGTAAGATCGCTATATGCATGGAAGCGTTCTGAAAGACGACGTATAATTTGAAGGACGTTGTTCTGAATGAGTTTGATTTCGTTCAAGACATCTTGATCGTCATTTATCAAATATTGATAGATTTTAGACGCAATAGCAGGTGAGGGTAGAACAACTTTCAAGAGGTTCTTGAATTCACCCTGAAGCTTGTCCAATTCGGAAACTGCTGGCCGATAAACTTGCTCTGATGCCTCTGGAGGGGCACCAATTTCTACCATATCTGCTTCAAGAAGTTGGCAGCGGAGATTCGATTCTTGGCTAGAGAAGAGACGCTCGAATTTCTGCAGGGCATCGAGCTTATCTTGCAACTCCCGGATTAATTCTTCGTGCCTCTGTTGCTCAAGGCGCTGTCTCTTGTCGGGATCAAATGCTCGATCGGGGACGTAAAGGGAAATGCAGCCCACAGCAAAATGGACCCACGCCAAAGCTGAATACTGCATATTGTCTCTAGGCGACTTAATCGCAGCTTCCATGGCGAAAACTGACTTTTCAATATCAGAATTGATATCTGTATCAATTAATGGCTGGCCATTGAAATGTTTTGCTTGGTGAGCGGAGACCGCTTCATAAAAGCCGTCTAGAGTGATTTTGTGCCAGGTTTCAGTAACATCCTGCGAAGCAAGACTTTCTTTTCTGTTCAGATAATCATTTGTGAGTTGCTCACTGTGTGCGCCAATAATTGTCGACGTGAGATGAGAAAGGACTTGATTGATAGCCACCAGTTGGCTGCTGGATATTATTGCACTAGACTTTGCAAGCTTTTCTGCCATGACAGGCAGCTCGGACTCGAGCAGCCTCAATGACTTGAGGTCAACTTCGCTGATGATATTCATTTGATGCAGGAAATCTGTCGAAAAGCTGTTTGCAATAGGCTGAAGGCCATGATCACCAGACCATAAATAGTCGATATTCTGTAGCAGCCATGAAGTTGTGCTTGATGTGTTCAGACGCATTTGTGATGTGATTGGATGATCGGCAAGAACGACGGTTTCGATGTCTACCATATCACTAGTTTGATGATTGGATGCCAGAGCTGCAAGAACTTGAAATTGTCTCAGAGCTTCGAATTGGTCATGTAAAAACGGACGCGGACTATCCTCCTCACTGTCAACACTCTTCTCGAGGGTTTCAATCTCCGATGTCAAAGTTTGAATGAGAGCAGCTCCATCCACATCCGAGGATAAGAGAAGTTGATGTGCTTTCACGAGAGAAGTCATAATACCACCAAGCTCAGCGACTGAGATTGATGCTTTCCATCGCAGAGCATCAAACCTCGCAGCCAATTTCTCCATTTGATCCATGATTTGCATGACTTCAAATTTGGTGGGAACCATAGGCCGGAGTTGCTTCCAGAGCAACTCCATGCTTAGTCCCGTCGTCAACTTGAATCCGGAAGCGAAACTTGTTTGTAAATCCGAGACAAAGGTTGTGATTAGCGACTTCTGCTCATCAACCAGAGGATTATTCTTGAGAAGTTCCTCCATGACTGTATTTCCGATTGCCAAATGGGACTGAAATGTCGCTTCTTCAAACGTCGAGGCAGTGACAAGATTGAATGTACTCCACCAATAGCGAATTAGAGAAGTGATGATTTGCTTTCGAAACTAGACTGGGATTAGAAAGAGCGCAAGCAAGTACAATGATGTTTGTCTGAAAACTTACCTTGCAACTGTCATTTGCCTTGACGTGAATATTTAAATAAGAATTAATGGATTGAAGTGTATGCATCAAAAAGTGGGAGACTCGTAAGGTGGAGTCCTTTGCTACTGAAGCTACTCTGTCACTAACCATAGATCGTTGGAGGCGATTCATTTGGGAAGGCTTAAGGGTTTGAATGACAGATTCCTGTTCTTGATGGGCTTCTAATGCAGCTGCAATTTGAAGTTTATACTCCAGGCATGCTGCAATCCAATAAACCTGCGATTCATTGGAAGTGGATTGCAGTAATGGCACCAATGGCGAGTTTTGGAGAGGATGGATGATCTACATTTTTTAATTGCGCTATCAGTACATTGTTTAACTATGAAAGGGACTGCACGGTCACTAACCTGTGCGTCACTGAAGCCTGCGGGTAAGAAGGTCTTCTTCGCAACTTTATTTAATAACTCTCCCACAGCATTTCTTAATTCGCGGCTGTCTTCGGACTGGTATAACTGCATATATTGTCGAGATGTTGTCGACAATCTTGTGGTAGGTATCCCCTGTCGCTCAAGACTTTGGGCCACGCTTTCAGCATATCTTGTAAGAAGAGGCAAATCGGACCAAGCCAAGTTGTCGAGTGCGATACGATTGATAAGATCTGCCTGGCTAAGATCTGAACATTGAAGGTCTAGAACTTTTGACACTTGGCGATATCTCTGAAGTGTGGCTTCTGGCAAAATAGAAAATTGAGTGCCGGTATTGGGGTCGTTCTCTGATGAGAGCGGCTCCAGGAATATCTCAACCGCACGATTTCTCATAGCACGCGACAGCTCCCCAAATCGAGGGTCCATTGTTAGGAAAATTCTGAAATCGGCATGTGGTTTGACAATCTTTGGTTCTCCATCTGGTCCACAATGTTCATTGATACTAAGAAATCCATTCGGTTCAAGCAGCGAATTAAGTCTGTCCAATACGGAAGCACTGCATAAATTAGCATTATCAAGCACTAACCATTTTCCTTGCTCCAATGCCTTGATCAAGATGCCATCCACCCATTCAAACCTGGCATTCTCGACGGCCATAGGGCGACTTGCAAAAGTTTCGCACGTCTCTGCCAGTGCTCCAAATTCTGGTAACGAGCTTGCTTGTTCCAGCTGTCGGAGATGGATAGAAATCTCTTGGAAGGAGAAAGAGGAATTCATGGCATCATTTCTCAAAACATCGAGAACTTTGATTGCATCTTCGGGAATCTGCTGGGGAATTGTGCTAAGTATACGACTTTCCATAAACTCAAGAAGTTCTTGTAAAAATTTGCTAGCGGCTCTTCGCGGATCGACTTGCTCAAATCCACCTACTAGATCCATGGTATCGATGTCTGCATTCAAGGGGAATACCGTGAGAGATTTACCACTAGCAGCAGCAACATGCTGAAGAAGTGTAGACTTTCCAGAGCCTGATGATCCTACTAAAATACAAGGTAGATTTTGTTGGACACACATGATTAGTGACTCCAACTCCGGAAGGCGATTAACAGGGTCAACTTGTGGAAATGCCGTGCGTTGGTAGAGTGCATGTCGTGGCATATATGCTATTCCTACCTGATAGGCGGTCGAGCTCATGTTTTGATAGAATTGACGGAATGGTACATCTGAGCCAAACGCCTGCGCAAACACTCCATCCAGCTCTTCTCTGTCTCTGGTAGTTCTAAAACGCTGTCGAAATATTAAATTCAAAAAATCTGCTGGGCCTCGATTAGCAAGGAATGGAGCTGACGACGTCAACAAGTGCAACCATCGAAGGATATCTCGCAAATTAAACTCCCAAGGTCCGCCTTGGGAGCCAAACTTCCGCTTGTGTACAATCTCGTCTTCTAGTCGGGTGACAAAATCGATGATGGTTGTGATTAATTCCTGTGGCATAGAAGGGAAATTATGCTGGCAAATTAGTTTCATGTCATCATCTCTAAAAACATCAGCATAGACAACAGTAAATCGATTAACAAAAGAACTGGGGAGACCCTTTCTGCCGCCACCTTGGTGATGAGGATTTTGAGCGGCAAAAACAGAGAAGTTCGGATGGCGCTTGAACGTCTGATCCAACTCTGAGATATAGACTTCTCCACGGTGATCAAGACAAGCATTCAAACCTTCGAGAACCGATTGAGAGGCAAGATTCATCTCGTCCAGAAGTACCCATTCTCCTCGTTGCATTGCTTGAAGGAATGGAGCATCGCGCCACGCGAAATGTCCGGCTTCGGCACCTTCAACAGGAACGTCTGATCCAAACAAATCCATCAGGTCGGTTTGCTCTGACAAATTGATACGCGTCAGGGGTCTATTGCAAGCACGTGCTAATGCTGCAATCAAGGTCGTCTTGCCAACACCAGGGCTACCTTCGATAAGTATGGGCTTTTGAACTTGGAGAGCACGAAGTACCCGCATGCCGTTGAGTTTCGTCGTAGGTGCATCGAAGGCAAACCCTGGATCGCTGTCAGAGCCAGCCAATTTTGGAGCATGAAAGCCGCCCATGGAGATGTGACTATCTTGGTCTTGAAATTGTATTGGTGTATAGTATATGGCATTGACATCATGGTTGAGTAAAGCGCCCAATTGATGGAGGCATTTTGCACGTTCCTCATGAATCGTTTCCGGATTAATTGCCAAGAGAGCAGCTGGATTTGCTCCAAGGGTATCAATATAAACCATAGCCGCACCATGAAGAACAGCGTAGTGGGGATTGGCAGTCGAGCATTCATTCATGAATTTGATCCATGCCAAGATATCACGAACAGATATTGAGGTCGAGGATGTAGATCGATATGTTTCACCAAACCATTCTGCAAACTTGACCATGGGCTCCGAGAATTGTTTCATCTTGGAATTTAACTTGGCTTCCACAATTTGAATGACATCTGCATGGTCTGATAAGGCTGGAACCCAGATTTCCGTAAATCTGTTTCGAAGAGCGGGTGATAATTCCCTCTTACCGTAATCACCTCCAGGGTTCATAGTCGCGAAAAATTGGAACCCGTCAGCAGCCTGGACGAACGAGTTTTCTACACCCTTCTCTGCCAGCAGAATTGTTCGATGTGACTCCAAGACGGAGTTTAATCTCTCCAACACTGAATCGTCTGCGAGGGATATTTCGTCAAGTAAAAAGAACTGTCCTTCCTTCAATGCTTGCACGAGACTTCCATCAGACCACTCAAAGAGTGCCTTGGCCTTAATTTGATTGAGTTGAATTCGCGATGACAGATCGATTGGTATCTGAGACAGGGTTGTTTCTGGAAGAGATTTATATGTAGCCCACAATGATTCGAGATTCTCAGAATCCGATTGACGTTGACCAACCCCATCCAACGACTGCAGAAGATCTTTTTTGAGCTGCTCCAAGACAGCGGCTCTGTTTCGCACTGGTCTTTGAGCTCCAATCAGATCTCCTGTCTCTGTATTTTGATGTGCGTTTACGATGTGAAGGGTCTTTCCAAATGCTTCAGCTAGCATCTGGCATACTGTAGTCTTACCGCAACCGGTTTCACCCACAAGCAACACAGGCTCATTGTTGCGGAGAGCATGAGCAACTAATACATAAAGCCTGCGCATTGCCTGTGTCCAAACTACACCTTGGGAATTCGTGGTTGAATTGTAGGCTTTGATTTCTGCAAGATTGTTGCTGTAAAGATCATCTATATCAATATTGACCTTCATGACTTTCTCGATGATTTCCTTGACGGCTGCTCTCTCTTCCGAATTGCGAACACGTTCTGCAAGTAGCATGTACCCATTAGCGGCAAGCTGCTCCCTATTGTCAGCATCTCGTAGTGCCCATCGGAAAAGATCACGAAGGGTAGCAAAACTATCCTTCTGTTCGAAAAGTCGTGTAGACTGCCTGAGGCGTGAAAGCTCCTTGTATACTGCGACGATTCTTCGGCAATCTGATGGCGCAACCTTTTGACTTCGTTTCTCAAGGATAAAATCGAGTTCGTCTTCTGGAATGTCATCAAAATGGAGCTCGAGGAAACGATTACGGAACGCCCGAGATAGAGTTTTACGACCACCATAAAGTCCTGGAGGATTCTGTGTTGCGAAGAGCATGAAGTTCTCATGGGGACGAACAATTTCCTGCGTTTCTGGAATGAGAAGTTCACGGTTGTCATCCAGAAGACGATTGAGTGCTTCCAAAACATCGGTAGGAGCTAAGTTGAGTTCATCAAGAACAATCCAGTGGCCTTGACGAAGGGCCTGAACAAGCAAACCTTCTTGAAAGCGCAGCTTTCCATCCGAATCAGAGACATAAGTGCCCAAGTACTCTTGTAGATCAGTATGTTCGTGATTGTTGATTCTCACAAATTTGTTTCCGCTAAACTTAGCGAGATACTCGATCATACTAGTCTTTCCGGATGAAGTTGGACCTTGAATTAAAACTGGAAAGCGACGAGTTGAAGTTGCACGGACCAAGTTAAGCATGTTACGCTCGACAAATGGCGTGATAATGTAGTGAGGTTGCTCTTGAGGGGTCTCATAACCTTGAAGCATCCAATATTGACGATCTCTTTTCTTGTTCATGAATCGTACATATTGTTTTCCATCATCTGGGTGTTTTGGTGTTTGGGCCAAAAGAGCTTGTGGGTTGCCGTGGCTGTCTAACAAATGGTGCTCAATAAGTGGCATAAGCATTTTTTCGGATTCTCGATCAAGAAGAGTCAAGAACCCCATCGCAAACCCTTCGTAGAGCGCCCTTCGTAAGCCATAAGACGGAGCAATTTCGGTGACGTAGGAGAGAACACGTGTCAATGTTCGCAAACTGAAGTGCGGTACTTCATTTGCCCCATCAACCAATCGCTTCTCTTCGGCGAGTCGTTTCGTGTTCATATAAAGACGTGCAACATCATGAGCAGCCCTTTCGTCATTGCTACTTGTCCCTTTGAGATATGCTTTGATGACAGCTAAGAGATCGTCAAGATTCTTGTCCGGACTATCGACATAAAGTTCAGTAAATCTAGAACGTAGTCCCATAGGAAGATCACGTTTTCCAACATCTGTTGCTGGGTTCATGGCACCGAATATGCGGAAGTCTGGGTGTGCTTGGATCCGTTCTATTTCACCAGTTTCAGAAAGAAGAATTGAGGGAGAACCAGTACCACCGTGCAACAGGTCAGCTATACTCTCAAGGGTATCTGGAGATGCCAAATTGACTTCGTCAAGAAGTACCCACTCTCCATTGCGAGCTGCTTTGACAATGTTACCTTCGACGAATGAGAAAGCAAACCCTTTGGAGCCTGCAGACAACTGAATATCGAATTGGTCCAAGCTCTGCGAGAACCTTGACCAACGAGACTTCAATTTCAACAGTGACTGTAATTTTGACTCGGTCTTTCGTCTCTTTGTTGGTTGCTCAGAGGTTATATGCATACTTGCTTCTTCTTTTTTGGCAAGCTCAGAAACGATTTTTTCAAACATTTTAGGGGCCTCACGCCACAATTTCGATGCCTTGCTCCATTGACTCTTTGCGACGCACTTTCCAAGTTGATCAATGTACTTCTGATTCTTTGTGGCAGAAATACCTGTCGACGCAAAAAGATCGTCGAATTCATCTTTAAGTGGGATTGCAAGACTCCGGACATTCACAGGTTTGAATCCTCCGAGCAAATCACCGACCTCACTTTGTTGCGATAAGTTCACAGCAGTGAGTTTGAAACCCAACGAATCTGCAAGCTGCTGTACGACAGTAGTCTTACCAATACCTGTCTCTCCAACTAACAAGACTGGCTCAGCCATCCGGACCGCTACTCCGACTTGCTCAAGCAGTTTTTTGGCATGCGTTGTATTCGCAAAGGGACGGCTCTTTTTAGTAGGCTTCATAACACGACTACTTCGTTTCTTAGACAATCGCACTCTACCAATCAAAAGCTCGCTGTCGCCGTCATCGTAACGTGGAATATGGCCAGTGAGAAAATGTTCCATAGTCTGAGGATCAATGTGCATTTCCTCAGCAATGCATGAAACCACCGATCTCCGGGATTCCTCGGACTGTAGACTTCCTGCAAAGCAATCGGCGGCTTCTAAAAACATCTCATATTTTGTGCTGTCAGTTATAGGCTCGCTGCCGGTCTTGGATCCTGATGATGTAAGAACACTTGCTAGTCTTCTGCACCACTTCAGAAGATCTCGAGGACTTATTGGGCGGCCTATCGAAGTTCGAGTTTTGGATGCAAAAGAAGGCTTAATAGAGAGTGTGTAGAGCCTTTCGTAAACGCTGATAATTCCAGGTAAAAATTGGCGCAATATTGGGTAAGTACCTTCGATGATTTCTCGAAATTCGTCTCGATTTGGCATGTGAATAGGAACACGCTGCCACATTCGTGCTCCGAGCATGTGTAATGCTGGTGGAATCTCTCCGCCACTTACATTCAAAGAGGTTCGAATGCTCGCAAGAAGCTTAAAACCTGCCTTGGCCTTGATAGTTTCACCTCGACTTGGTATTAGAAGCTCGCCTCTCTCAACGAGTGGCAGTATTACGCTGATTACTTCATTGGGAGCGCGATCAAGATCCTCGATGAAAACCCAACGCCCTTCCTTAACAGCTGTAGTTAGAACACCTGCTCTCCACGTAAAAGATCCAGGTGTAGATCCTGTAGCGTACATGCCAATAAGCATTTTTGCATCAGTCTGCTCATTCAAATGAAGTGTAACCATGCTTGAATCCATCCCAAGTTCCCGTGCGAAGTCATTGACCAATGAAGTCTTTCCTGCACCAGCCAACCCGTGGAGTAAGATTGGCGATGAAGACATAAGGGCCTTGGCAAAGGATTGCCTGTTCTGCGAGGTTGTGGTTGTTGATATGAGTTTAGATGGCTGCGAAGGATAGCCGTTTGGCCGTGGTAAGAGTATATCTGAATATCGCACAACCAGTGGTGAAAACTCCTGTAATACCTTTTGAGATTGAAACATCTCTGTTTCAGTGCTCAAACCCAAAGCAGCATTTTTCAGCCGCTGTTCTTCGAAAATACTAAGGAATCCATAGTCCACCATTTCGCCGTCGAAGTCCCCCATTACTGCCATTGTATTTCCAACGAATTTCGCAACCATTGCCTCCAACCTATCGTCCGAGGCGAATTGAAGCTGGCAGAAGATTCTCACCGCAAGATACCGAACTGCTAAATCAGTATGTCCAAGAAGGCTCTGGATCGCGGAGCTTGAAACTGTCCCAGAGTAGGCCTGCTTATTGAAGTTGAGAAGTCTCCATGTTGCCAGCAGAATTCGTTGCAACGCAAGGTCAGACAGACCGTTGCTCGTGACGGTTGCGCCATCTCCCAGGCATATTATATTGCGAGAAGGGCCATTCTCTGTAGAAGGTGTGGTTTCGGAGAGATATTTTTCGAGAAAGGTGTTCAGGTGCGGTGCAAGGTATAGTATTCGTGAGAATGCTTCAATGACTTCATTTTTTTGGGTACCAGGATACGAATTGGCAACCCATCTTGCAGCCGAGTCCGCGATTAAGGTATTAAAATATGTGAATAATTTGAGTGTTTGTTTGGGCTTCAATGCAGATATGGCGAGAGTTTCGAGGAAGTGAGGGGATTGTTGGAGGTTAACGATTTCCAGAATTTCCTCTGGAAGGTCTGCTTGTAGTTTGCTTTCCATGGTTATATCAGGATTATTTCTATCCTGAATAGCCTCCATTTCGTTCAATCATATAAATCGTGGGATATCAATTGTTTATTTCAATGCAACTATCTTGAACTTTTTTTCTTAATCGCAATCAACTTTTTTTGACCGTGCCGAGGTTTCACCGACGCGCTAGAAATTTAGCTCCACAATGCAGAAAGTCTACAAAGTCCTCATCAACAATCATAGATTGTATTATCATATCGCCTCTCATACCCACACACGATGTCATTATCCTGCCAGTCCGCAGCTCGCAGCTGCATACGATCTCTCCGATCATCCTCGTCCCTCCGCGTTTCCACAGCTTCTCTTGCACAAAGAAGAAATCCTTCTGCGAGATGGGCATCAACAGAGGCAGCGTCAGCGAACCCAAAGATCTCCGGGATTGTGGACCAAATCAGTCAATTGACTTTATTAGAGACAGCTGATTTAGTTGCCAGCTTAAAGGTAAGGATATTTCCGCCAAATATATGCGCCCGAGGAAGTTTTTCGCAGTTACTGATCAGCCTATTCTCCAGTCACGACTAAATATTCCCGATATGCCAATGGGGGGATTTTCTGCTGGTCCTGCCCAAGCCGCTGCACCAGTTGAGGAGGAAGATGCCGCACCAGTACAACAAGAGAAGACTTTGTTCAACCTGAAGTTGGCTTCGTTTGATGCGGGGGCAAAACCTAAGATCATCAAAGAGATCAAGAGCATGTTGGGATTAAGTTTGGTGGACAGTAAAAAGTTCGTCGAAAGTGCGCCAAAGATGATGAAGGAGGGTGTACCAAAGGAGGAAGCCGAGAAAATTATTGCAACATTGAAGGAATTGGGAGCTGTCGTTAACATGGAATAAAAACCTCTACGAGAGGGATTGCATAAGCCGCGGGGTTCGAAGAAATTCGGCATGTATCAATAGAGATGTGTACAAAATCTACTTCTCATCCAGGCATACATAGAGAAACTCTATATAATCTGCTGCGGCAGGTTTTGGGACAGGAAGACTGTCTAGTCACCAGAGAGTCCTTTATGTCAAACCGATTTTTGTGAGGACGACACCGAAGTAGAATTCAGATCACATCGAGTGCCCCGCACTTCAATGACTTCAATGAGTTTCTGTTAACTTTCAAAAAATCATTACAAATGTGGAAGCAGACATTCATGAAAATCTTAAACAGAAGCAGAAATCCTACTCATCTAATCGTTAATGGGGCTAACACAACCTACGCCCCGCTTCTACTTGTTTAAACATGGTTGCATTTCTAGCGAACGCCCAGATCAGCAAGTAGCTCCATGCTCCAAGAGTTCAATAGCACGAGGTGTAAGTAGAGTGCGTCAAGAAGTAAGTCTATCAAATGTCTATCAAATGTCTCCAAAATGTCTCTCCGGAAATCCGCAATTACTGTCAAAATGTGAAATAGAAGACACGAGTACCACTCTACTGAGCACTGTGTACCATAACGAGCACTATATAAGCAGATAAATACCCATTCATAAAGAATCCTTCAAGCGGTTCAAAAGTTCAAATTGGTCTGAACATCCTAGAAAGCGTACTTTTCTCAAATAGCCAGCAATTCTTATTCTTACCTTGATCTTAACTTCCCTAGTATCAAAGCGGTTATTCTCTTTTTATGATGTGTTGCTTTGGTATGTCCAGTGGATCTCCTCCGCTCCACTCACGTCCTCCTGTTCCACCCCGGGTCATCGCGTAAGCCAACTTATCCCGAATCCGTTCATATTACCCTTTTCAACTCGCTATCCACCATAGTTTGCCTACTAATATTCCTCTCATTTTCCATAGCATACTTCCCCCCACCTATCGCTCCAATTGCAACATTGCCAGCATGCCAGTTATTGTCGAACCATACATACATAGAACTATTGTGCCCACGCCGCATGGTATACATCTACCACATCAATCTTCGCATCACCCTTTACATCATGGCAATCCAGGATACCAAAGGGAACGAAGCTCGTCGCTTCATCGTGGGTTGAGGATACATCATGCAGAAGTATCTAGTGGACTCGGTAATGGATTGTTTAGGACACATCATTAAGGTGGGAAAAGGGGAAGAGTGGACAAGTCGCTTAAGATGTAAAAGCAGGTGGGGCTTTCACATTTATATCAAGATCAAAGTTCTTGTGATGAATCTACTCCTATACTTGATTTCCAACTTTTCAATTGTTTACATCAAGGAGAATCAAAATCACATCTTGTACCAATGTTCATGAGGTTGAACTCAACTTGCAGGCCAAATTCTGCATCCAACAATTTGATACCCAGTGAAGATGAACTTGTAAACCATGAAGTATGTAAGGGAAGGAACACAATGCATAAATTGAAAGCATAAAGAATCTCTAGCTTTATTTCTCAGTCAGTTTTTCAAAGCCCAGGTGGTCCACAATTCCAAGTTATTTAAGCAACCTTGGAGTTGAATAATCCCATGAATCTTCCTAGAACAACTTCGAACCCAGAGAACTGCCACTTTCCTCCCACCGCCCTAGTTAGGTCCTAGCCGAGGACACAAATTTGATTCAATTCTCCTCGATCTTTTACATTTTTCAACAATCTTTTCCAAATTAATCCAGACAATTGATCTGCAATATCTGCAATACCTCAACATTTTGTGCTGCCATATTTTGCTAGCCTCAATAAGCATACCTTACCCAAAGTATTTTATTATGTTCCTACAAATCTTTTTATCCCAGGATAGTTTTCAAATCCCAGAACTTCGAATTCTTTCAACCTTTCCAGAGCTCATTGGAATGTTAGCTGAATCATCCAGGCTCTCCGTTGGCAATGTCATCGTTGCTATCAATCTGAATCTCAATGATGATTGGCGGCCTTGGTGAAAGTGGTAACTCCAATTGGAAGTTCGGAAAAGTCGTACACCAACTCTCGCTTTGTAGGAATGTAAAGAGAATAGAGCTTGGGGAAACTGAGCGTGCAGAAAGGATCACATTGCAAGAAGCTGCCTCTCCATTCAGATAACAATCACCAAATTTTGGAACTGGATCAGAGAGTACCAGCTTTATTTGTTGAATGTGGCACCACTTTGAGCGCGAGATACGTTTAAACGAGGACTGTAAAAGCTACATGTTAGAGTGATAGTGATGTCAGATTTGAGGCCGATTTAATTGTTGGTCAATTGGCATCAATATAGCTATTCATCAGGATAAGACAAATGTGAGTGATAGAAGTCTTTGAGGAGGTGATGCAAAATACTAACCTGTCCTAGGTCAAGCAAACTCTGGTGAAAAAAGCGCTAGCCCTCACGATATCGATTCTTGCGCATCGAATCAAAATTTATACTTTGGAAGTATGCGACGGGTATTAGAATTTATCTTGGTGCATCCAAATACTTTACACGGTCCAAACGATTTATTGGCAAATTCAACGCTGCGCAGTAGTCTCGTCATTCTTAGCATAGGCATCTTGAATGCCACTCAGGAGATATACGTAAGCGTATGTTTTAGTCTTGAATGATAAAACAATCCATCGCCGATTATCAAGGGTTTTCAAATGATATTGAAGTCTTATGGAGTGACAACACATACCGGGTCAGGTCGATAGCTAACAACCCATGCACCTTGAAGATGCTATCGGCTGACATGTCCGTTAAGAATGTCCGTTCTTACCGAGAGCATATACGATGGAAAGAGGTAAGAAACTACCCAGAGAACTGTTGTTTCATGTACTAATTCGAAAAGGCGTTCGTCTCAATGCTGAAAACCAACTTCCACAACGTTAGTTGAGTGGCGACTAATGTCAAAAATGACAGTTTCGTCATCCACTACTTCGCTAATACACAACAAATTCAACTGACACACAACGGATAGTTTTAGTTCTCACATAGAAATCAGTGAGAATGGCTATGATATTCAAAAGAATTAAGATCACAAGTATTCAATGGCTGTCAAAGTTAAAAATCAACGAGAGCTATCACATTGAGGTAGAGAATTGCACCATGCTCGTTGACATGAGTCTTGTGCTGATTTCAATTAGCTCTAAGGATGGAATAAGCTTTCATTTCATCACGGAAGCAATTTGAGACCCTCTCGTAAGGTTCATAATCCACGAATGTAGGGCCTGTGAAGTCTTGACGCAGGCAACTTATCACACTTCCCTTTGGTGACCATTTACAACACTGAAACAAAGTTGAAAGAATATTGCTTGATAAGGCTATTGTCAATGCTGTTTGCACAAATCACTTGTTTGATAGGCAGTCAGCCATCTGCAAAACAAATCGGAATGAAAAATGTCCTCAAAATGTCCTCAAAATAAAGGAATAATAAAAGATACCACAATCAACACCAGCCGAGCCCCTGAAAGGGGTTTTCATTAACAGAAACCAATATCCCACCGTTCAAATGATGGTAAGAGACTCTCTCTATTTAAAAGGTTACAGTGGTTCAATCCAACGACACAATTTGTGCCAGAAAATTCGAGATGTGAACAATTCATATGTTCTCGAGGCCGCAAGGCACAGAAATGGTCGCCCTGCCGATGCCAAAAATACAAACCACTAGCTCCCATCACCAGATAAAAGTTCTTATCCTGGTTACATGGGATGAAGTGAGGATTACAAGCGACTTCAGATTTCAGTTTACCAAAGATAATTCCCATTGATAAACTCAGACTAAGATCTTAATTTTTTCAACGAAGAAAATTCTCGATTCAAAGTACCACCACGACCACTCGATCTCATAATCAATTTTTAAAGAGCCTCCTCATATTTCCATAACTCTTTCTCCATACCAACTTGGTCCAGAGATATTTTACAGCGGAAATACATCGCAGAGAGTCTGTGGAAGGAAGCCACAGCTGGTCAATATGGATTCAATTGATACTAAGAGAGACCCGACAACTCACATGGTGGAGGTCAATTTGGAGTCGCACGCTGAAGCCGAGACTCTCGACGTCTCGCATGTAAAATTGAGCAACGCATACCCGGAGCCAGGATCAACTGGTAAATCACCACGCTTAACCTTCGGTGTGGAATTGGAGATCGCTGTTGGTACTTTAAGGGACATCTGCCAAAACCCAACACCAAGAGATGGCCGTAGAGTCTACGGGGTTGGTCGTTCTGCCAACTCACCTCCGTTGCAGTATGATCCAAGACCAGCAAACTTTGGCGAGAGTTCCCTCCCAGAACGCTCGTATAGAGCTAAGGGCCGTTTGTGTGTGTATGAAAATATTGCACAAACCCTTAACTGCGCTGGGTTCCCAGCTATACATATGGAGGATGCAGAATATCAGAAAGATGGATATACTACTGAAATGACCAGCAAGTGGATCATCGGGACTGACATCAGTATTGACCTCCCAGATGAGTCAATCTATGACTACCACAAGCTCGAGATCAAATCTCCAGTTTATTACTTCAGCGAGGAAGCGCTAAGCGATGTTAAACGGGTCTGGGAGATCATCGCCTCCACTTATAAAGTCGTCACAAACGAATCGATGGGCTTGCATGTTCATGTTGGCAACGGAGTTGATGCTTTCGACGGCGATACTTTAAGGAATTTGTGGGGCATTCTCTGGACTACAGAGAAATGGATCGAGACTATTCACCCTCCGCATCGCAGAGTTAATTCATTCTGCCAAAGCTTCCATCGCTGTTCCAATTTGGGACGCGAGATCGGAGAACAATCTCTCAAAGATCCAGAAGAAGAGGTACTCGAATGGATCTTAACCAGGACGCCTCCAACAGTGCGTGAATTCCTCGACACTATCTGCTTGCAAAGCGGTGCCTACAACTTTGTAAATTTACAGCCAAGTCAAAACGTCGGAAGTATCAAGCGTACGATTGAGTTTCGCCAGCATGAAGCAACGCTCGATACAGAACGAATCACACAATGGATCAGGGTATGCGTGGGATTAGTCAAAGCATCCGCAACTGCAGATCCCTCAGTACTGGATCCATATCTGCGACTCTTGATTCAGACAAAGAGAGAAAAGTTACGTGTATGGGATATTTTTAAAGAGCTTGGGCTTGAGAGTTCAGGAGTTTATTTCAAGACTCGGATGTTGAGAGAGAGACCGGTGGGAATCGTAGTTAAGAAGTTGTGGGAGAAGACGACGAGATTTGTCAAAAGATAAGCGGTCTCTTTCTTATAAGATATTTGGAGCCTCATACTATACCCTCAAATAATCCGTTCTATTTTAAACATTCAATTTTCAATTTTTGAATCAGCCTTTAATCGTGTCCTGAGATACCCAACTCCACTTCCAACTTTCGGCATACGATATCCCATAGAATCTCAAATAATACAACGGAATTCTCAACTTCGTTTCAGGCATTCGAAGTTAGTTACACACTTCCTTTTGAAAAGGTGACTGCCAATCTTCGTACCCATCATTTCAGTCTTCAATACTCCAAATCGCATTCGGACATTCAGCTTACAGCATTCTAAGGTGCCTGAATCAGTCTCCAAGTCTTCAGACGACCTTTGACCATTAAAAATCCATACTTAGACTGATGCAGAATGCAAGGAAGCCATGGGTTGGGGGTTAGGATTCAATGGTAGTTTGTAGGATTAAGTCTGATGTCGTTGGGAATTCTGATTACATAATACAATGCATTATATAAGCCTCGAGGTTCTGGCCCCACAAGCTTCAAGGTTATTTATTATGCTTCACGCAAGGTACTCGAGTGTAGAATTTGAATTGTCAGATGATAATAACTTTGCTCATTAATTTTGAGAGAATAAATAGTAACTGTATCTACCTCGTTCTTTACACTTGATATCATACAAATCATTCACCTGCCCCAGTACCACGCCCCCTGCCGTCGCCGATCCCGTCCCTAAATCCACGATTTTGCCATACCTGTATACATTCAACGTAATATATGAATCATATTATAGACAAAATCATCCTCGTTGGGTTTGTTTCTTTTGAGCCTTTCTCATCTCTTTTTCCTTTTCCTTCTCGAGGTACTTCTTCTGTGCCTTGGCGTCAAGACCCTTCAATTCAAGATCCCTCTTCAATTTCTTGGCCTTTTCACGTTCTAGTGCACGCTCCTCGGCCTTTTCCTCTTCATCCGCTTTTTGAAGTCTCTTGATAGTATCTTCACGGGTCATGCGTACTTTACGCATGACTTCCGGTCGGAAATGAGCGCCAGATGCAAGTTGATCCGTGATTCTGATGAAGTATTCAAAGAGAGGAAGAACCCGGGTGTAATCGTCACCAGAAGGAAGTTTCATGGATAGATAGATGCGTTTCTTTGGGACAGTATCATCAAGTCTGTGAAGATTGTAAGTAAAACGACCTTTCAACGCTAGGGTGTAACATGTGGGGTACTTACTTCAAAGGTCGATCAATTGGTTGATCAGTAATGATGAGATGCTCAAGTAGATCTCCGGCCAATTCCACTGCCTCAATCAATGCGGAAGTAAGCAAAAAGTCAGTGACCTCAGCGCTCTCGCTCATGACGGTAGCCCAATTTGGAAGCTTAGGACTATCCTTAGTGCTAGTGATGGAGACATCATATCTGTCATCGCGAAGTGACTTCATTGTCTCTTTGTTCACAATAGCCCAAACGAAGTTGTCATAGGTACTCTTGGTATCTTTGCGCAATTCATGTGCACCAGGAGCTTGACCAGGAACAGTAAGGTTCTCTCTACCATCAAAAGGATAAAGTATGGCTTCCATGCGCTCAACGGGTGCTGCAACGGTGTCAAAGAAGAGACTGAACGCATACTCAATAGCGAGTGCGAAAGGATTGTAACGCTTGAAAAGTTTGATGTTAACATCAAGGAATGCGACATTTTGACGACCAGTCGCATAGGTTGCGTACTCTTGTGGAGATCTCTCCTTCAACAAATCTTCGGGCAATTCGAGTTGCTTAGCCAATGACTTTGCGGTTCCTTCGTCTTCGATTTCCTGAGTCGTTGGAGCGCGACCACCGAACCCAACTAATGCAAATTCCTTGCGTAAAACTGGCGCGTGTGCAGCCATCCATTTTTTTGCCTTCTTGCGGTTTGTGCCTGTTCCGAACAAGTGGATAGAAACGAGGACAATTAACAGTCCTAAAATGATACCTTCTTGCTTAAACTCGCTCAGAGAATGTCGCTCATGAACATTGTACCATTTGGTGTAAGGAACCGCAGCGCCAGTAGGAGTTGCTACTGGCCCAGTGTAGTCAGCCGCCGAAGGGATTGCGGAGAAAGCTGGAGTTGGATCTGGAGCTCCAGCGAAATCTGCGAAATCTGTTGATAGAAAAATTTAGTACATGTTAGGTACGAAGAAGCATTGAGTGCAGATTTACCAGAATCTCCAGCTTGAACGGGAGCTGCAGATGGCTCGGAGCTTCCGAAGAGACCATTCAATAATGCCGCCATTGTTGGTGAAATTGATCTTGAATTGATGGTGAGCTGGAGCTTTCGTTTCGAAGCTTGAGATTGTGGGTAAATTACTTCCGATATCCATGCTAACTGTATCAAGGCTAACGTAATGCGGTGTTGTTCTGCCGTCGAACGCATTTTGACCGCCTTTTGCTCGTCTCTTGGACAACCACAATCCCGAAGTTTACCCTTTACCAAATATGGTGATATGAAGTTTTACGCAAAGCACGTTCACTCAGACAGATATTGATCCTAATGCTTCCAAGCACATATGTTGAGTATCCATATTTGAATCACTACTAGGGAATGAGAAACTATTGAATTAGTCACTACATTGTAAGTGCATACTATGGGTGGGATCTAGGAACTTCTCAAGCCAAGGCCATGAACGAACTACAAAATGAGGGGACCTCGCAATGCAAAATTATAAATAGATGGTGTCTGGTAGTTCCTTGAGGCCCTCTATATTTCATAAAGCTGTGGGATGTATCGTATATCTGAGTACTTTCGTTTGGCGTTCATGTATCATACAGCTTTGGGAGATATGCTGAAGTTCAAATTCCAAATCATGAACCTCCACTTTCATCAACTTGGTACTCGGCCACACTTTATATACATCTATTCGTGGTAGGAAATCGCAAGAAACACTCACTAACTCTAAATAGTGTCATGACACGAAAATATGGGAAAAAGCGCCCTGCTGCAAGTGCGGCAGCTGTAGCCATTTTTGGATCCACGACTCAATCAGTTGCTTCAGTAAAGACGGATTCCACTACAACCTCCAAATCGCAATCTCCACAGAGAGATCTTGCAGAAATCACGAATCTATTAGAAAATACAAATCTCTTAGAAGATACCGACGAGGTGACTGTCCTTCTTGAGAAGACAAGTCTGGAAAGTCGTGTCAACAGTCTTAACAACTCTCTTGACCTCGAAAATATTGATCAAGACTCTTCTCCCAGAGATGACCTAAATCCCTCAGACGAGACAAGTCTGGACAGTACTATCGAAACGATCGTCAGCTTAGAGAAAACTTTAGCACCAATTGAATCTAAAATCGAAGTCTCAATTCCTCAGACACCCGTTTCCAACTCCTCTACGCCACTCCCTATCAATCCACGCCTCGCAGCCTCTCTCTCGCCTCTTTTGAACGCCTACGAAAAAGACAACGGCTACCCACTAGCTACTAAAAACTGGGACGATGTTCTGGCACCAGGCTCGAGTATCCAGAAAATTGCCGAAGCATCATATGCAGAAGTGTTTCGCATAACAAACCCAGTCGGGTCCTCAATTCTCAAACTTCTACGCCTTAAAGTTCCTACAGATCCCACGTCAAAGAAATCAAATACCGCAATCAAGGTGGACACTGTCGTATCTGAGATGCGTCTTATGAACGCCCTCACAGAGATCCCCGGGTTTGTAAAGTTCAAGGACGCGCACATAGTAGAAGGTAAACCACCAGCAGCGTTCGTAAAAGCATATGAAGGCCATTTAGACGCTGGTGGGGAATCGTATTTTCCACACCCGAACAAGATCTCCAAACACGCGGTTTTCTTGGCTATTGAACTTGGTGATGCGGGACACGTTTTGGAGAAATATCCAATAAAAAATGTCGATCAGCTGTGGGACATATTTTTAGGTGTCGTCATCGCTCTTGCAAGGGCAGAAATAGAACATGAATTTGAACACCGCGATCTTCACGAAAACAATATCTGTATCCTCGAACGCACACCCCCACTGTCTGCTCCTAAACCGAATTCAAAATCGAAATCAAAAACCAAGCCCCAAATTCTACCATCACCCCACAAATTTGGCAACTCAGGTCTCGAAATAACAATCCTCGACTATGGTCTGTCCCGCGCCACCATTTATCCTGTCTCCTCCTCTTCAAATCCTTCTCCAGTTCCCGAAACAGTTTTCTACAACCTTGAATCCGACACTGCTGTCTTCTCTTCTTTTGAACCCTCCACTATTGCCGGAGTTCAATTCGATACCTACCGTCGAATGCGAGCCTATCTCTTTTCTGGCGGCGTGTCAAACAATAACGCCAACACACCTTCAAAAGCTATACGTGATGCTATCAAACAAAAGAAACATTCCTGGGAAGAATATATGCCATATAGCAATGTGTTGTGGTTATACTTTTTGATGGAGTATCTGACGGAGGTGGCGCCAAAGGGAGGCAGGGGGAAACCGGGAAGGCAGGCATGGGTGAGGGAGACGGAGGAGTTGAGGTGGCTTTTAGATCCAGATTGGGTACCTGGACATGGTGGAAGTGATGGCAAAGGAGAAGATGAAGGCGGGGGTGAAGAGGAAGAAGAATTAGGATTAGGCTGTGCGGGAGATGTATTACAATATGCATTTGATATGGGGTGGGTTTGTGAGGAAGATTTGGGAGATGCAGACACAAGTCGTTTAAGTTTACGAGAAGATTCGTATGTTGGATTGGAAAAGGAAAAGAAATCTACGTCGCCTCCAGAATAGCCGAGGCTCTATTTTGTTTGGATGGGTATTGTGTTGGGGCGGCGCTTTGGATATCCAGGTATGGCATGGCTTTTGGTGGGATGGACCTGGATGGGTGGCGAATTATCTTTGTAGTGTCGATGACTCCATATAGGAAGGCTTCTATGGACTGCATGGAATGGGATGGCATGATAGAATAGTTCAGTTTGGCTAGATTTGATTCCCGCTTTGGTTCATGGAAATATATTGTCATATTGTATACGACGATGCCATTAATTGAATGGATCGATGCATAAATATGGACGCTTTCGCAGTTTTATGGTTGTGTATTGGAGATGTTCATCAAGTAAATAATCCGCGGTGGAGGGAAATTATCACGTGTGAAAGATTCGCTCCTAATGCCTTGAATACATGTGTATCCAAAGGAAAGTTTATCAAGAAATCTGCATCAAAACGTCATCAAATCATCTCAAGTCCTAGTTGATAAACACATCAATTGAGAAAAGGCCATAAAAATAAAACCGAGGACTTCTCAAGGGGGCTCATGCGGTAATCTTGAAATGTACGGAAATACTAGGCTCATATATTTTGAATACTGACGCGCTGTCTAAAGGCTTATACCTGCTATGAGCTACTGTCGGAGGCAATATTTCAACAAATACAGTACTTCATGTTCTGAGAAGGAGAGTTCATTGAAATATAAATTGCCACCAATCTCATCAAAACAGCCACGAAACCACCCTCAGACACCTTAGCAGCGCTCGATACCTCCGCACCCAGTTCCGCATAGAACAATTTTCTTCCCACCATGATACCTGTCATTCCTTCATACTACAGGGGGGACGATTTCCGTCATGCCACCGCTGGGCGTCCATACACCAGTAGTAGACTCAAGACTATAATCATCAGTAAGAAAACCCTGACACGACTCATGTTCACCTACACAATCTGCTGGTAAACACCCTTTGATTTCCTAGTAGTCACCGAAAACACACCAGGTGATGTGACTTGTACCTTCGGAGATGAAATAGAAGGAGCGCCGATGCATGTCCGCGTAAAAGTTCCAAGCTCATTTGCGGTCAGAGTTGCACTATCTCGATAAATATACCCATCAATACCGATTCCAAAAACGTCAATTCGGCCAGGAGATACCGAGATGGAGGTGGGCTTCATTCAGTATGAGCTTGAATCTCTCGCTGCACTCAAGGAGACTTACATCGCTTGCATAAGAGCCGCCAAGACTCCGCCCAGTTCCCCAGCCAACGCCAGCAGCTCGGTGGGACAATTGCCTCATAGTGCGATCTGCTGCAAGCACGAAGATATCGATACATGATGCTTTGCAACACACAATGGTGGGTTTACTCAAGCAATAGTCAACTCCAGCCCGCGGTTCCCAACTGTTAGCCCAGGAATCTATTACAGTCCATGTGTGAAAAAGCTGTCCTGTAGTGAGTTCAACGCCGACTACCGATATGGATTGGTCGTAGCTTCGATCCAGGGCTGCTAGAGAGTCACTTCTTCTTTGTAATGTTAATGATTTGATTTGCAAGCCGCAAAGTCTAGAGAGTTACTCACATCTTCTTAATCCCGTCACCGATGGCTGTCCAGGTGAAACCAGTACTGAAGTAAAGTTTTAGTTTCAAATTTAAATTCTCTACATTTGGTGATGAAAATCGAGAACATACTCGGAGGTACTTATCCCTCCGTACGGGATATGGTATAATATTTCGACATAAAGGACAGCGAATGTATTGGCAGTAGCAGTACCATAATGTGTGACAATAGGGGAAGAAGCAGTCTTTTTACCGGTGGAGAGCCAGCCTGACCATCCTGTTGATTGACTGTACCATTTGTGGTACAGAGTAAAATCGGTACCGCTATCAAAGTCAAGATTAATTACTGTCTTATAGCATTCCTGCAGGGTAAGGAGACTTACACGGCAAATGCATGGACCTTGCCGTTTGGCAGAGAGATAATCACAGGATCTAGGTTTGTTAAACCTTACCAGCTACTAGTACGTAGTGTTGACTGGATTACGTTCTTACCATACATAAAGGTCCCGCCACTAGTAGTCCAAAAGAATCAGCAAGGAAATCTAGATGTGGTAAGAGATAGAGAGGAATATGCTCCAAATAGATTTCAAAATTTCGACCATGGAATTGAAATGAAGCTTCTACTACCACCTTCCAAGGCCACAGCATTGAGATGAATGTTTCAAACGGGCATCACCAAATAAATCAACTCACGAAACACCATTAAGGTCAACATCAGACCACTTTTTCGCCTCCCAATCTAGGTTGATTAGCCACGTTAAATCGAGTTATGATGCAAAGAAACCAAAATCTCAGAATGATTTTGCAGGCCACATACTTTGCACCCAAAGAGCTCTGAGAGAATTCGTTAGCCAGAGGTTTTGACATTAATATGAATGGGGATCCATCGAGATTGGAGGAGGAAAGTGAAAATGAGAGATCAGAAACAAGGAAAGAGATGAAGAGAGGCAATTCTTTATATGAAGAAGAACTCACGAATCTGTGGCGACAGACTCCACCGTATTATTCGATGTTGCAATTGTGACTCCTTGGATAGATGAAGTAGTAGACATCTTATCTTGTATATATATTTGGATATCTTTCAGCTTAGAAAATTTGGAGTGTATCGATACTTTATGTCCTTACAAGCGTTTGTTAATTGGGGTATGATAAATTAGAGTTTGAAAGGTTGAAAAGCTAAACAAGAGACCACAGAACAAGAAGTTAAACGAGATTTAACTTATATCAATTTTCTTTTCAAGTGATATTGAGTTTGTCCCAACTAAAAAACATAATAAGATATAATTCGTGGAAGAAAACAAGTAACGGTGTAATGATTGACAAATCACGCAACTAGTGATTGCAACCACAGATGGCAGATAAATGAATCAGCTTCCTCTTTGTACTTGGTCTCATGCAATGTAGCAGATGCGTAATGCTAATGCAAGTAGCTCTTTCAGTCAAGGGATACGGGCCTTGTTCTTGTTGCCGAGTGCAACTGCAATGGCTGCATTATTGACCTGAGAATGAGTCGTTTATAGCGGAGTGTAGACGCCCGTTGGAAAAAAATTGGCAAAACGATGCACATCATGCCTATCTTTCTGCATGACGCCAAATGCAGAGCGCAGCGGGATAAAAGATACGAGAGCCACGTATAGTCATGGAATGTTTACAAATATGCGTCTTAGTACCTTGTTTAGCCGACAATTGATGCTTGTACTCAAACTACTTCCCCGCTTCACACCGATCTAGATTTCGGAACTAAGTCTTTTTGCCTTTAAACGACATCTGAGTTGCAAGGGATGTGACAGCATGGGAGTTACTACAGGACGGGAGTGAAAGCACGAAGTAATTAGTGCATGAGCACTCGTTTACGATTATGTTTTGCTTTATGATCGTTAGGCATTTTGAGATTCTTCAGAAAGTATTGTAAAGGTTGGATTTTACTACCCCAAAAGAGACAATCTAGATTAGCATGTTGCAAGAGGTCTGTGAATCATTTTTTCGTACCACCAAGTCTCAAAAACCGAGGATTTAATGTATCTTATGACAAAAGTATGAAGTGGCTGTTGGAAACTATGACCAAACAATATCAAAATGAAACAAAACATTCAACGAAAGCACAGAAATAAAGCCATAAATTGAGTAAAATTCAATCCATGAAGGAATTCCCTGAATTGATCCAGGAGTGATCAAGCGTGTGAGACTCCTCGTTTCTCATCAGCCTCTGCTTGATTAACAGTATAGGGAGTTGGATTTTGGCTGTTCGCTTTCAATTCCAACACCAAAAACGTAGTCGCGCGTCCTTGCAGTGGTTTGATTGCCCTAATACCTGTCCAAACTTCATCTAGTTGCACGACATAAAGGCCGGCATTCGATTTTGTATGAACTGGCCCCTTCAGTTTCAACGTGAAAGAGCCATTTGAAGGCACTATAAACTTGGATGGCAAGCCCGTGCCATCGTGTGCAGTATCGAGGACAGTAGGAAAAATGTTTAATTGGAGCCCAGCATTGACAATGCTTGCCTTCAAGTCGAGAGTTTGGGCCATCTTTTCAGTCGTAATTGACCAAGGCTTGACAGACTGACCGCTGGAGTCCTTCACGTTCCAATGCTCCAGTCCCGTGTTAAACAAGCTTTTGCCGTCTAATCCTTTCATTTTGAGGCAGACGAGGTTCATAGACTTAAAAGCTATTCCATTATTAGAGCTGTTTGAAGCAGTCAATGTTAGATCGATGGTTTGCGCGGCGGAGTCATATGCATTAACAAGAGATGTCCAATTTAGACGCGGGTGCAGGGTTGTCACGGAGGTGTCGGTGGTATAAGTTTCTATGACAATATTGTCTCCAGCGCCCTTTGTTTCCAAGGAAGGCCAATCAACTCGACTTTCTTTTGGGCTGCGTAATTTATGACATGTAAGTGACAAATTTACATATCAAGGGGACTTGTTGAACTTACGAGAAGTTGATAGTTGCAAATGCACTCAGATCTTCGTTGAGCATGGTGGGTCCGAATGTGAATTCGCCGTTTCCTCCATACGTGAGCTTATTGATTCCCTGAAAAAGCTTCAAATCGCTAGCCAGTTTGGATAAAGCTCTGCCAATGTTGACCTTCATCGCTGACCGTATCAGAACCCAATTTGGATCTGATGTGGTTCCAGTAAGATTCGTAGAGAAGTCATTGGGTATGATTATATCAAGTCCAGTGTATGGGTCTTTCTCTATCTTGCATCCCTCCAAAATAGCTTTAGGGTTGTTTAAGACTGCGAGATTACCCACCACATCCTGAGAGCCGCTGACACCAATAGTGAACGTCCAGGAAGCGATATCGCTAATAATAAGGCTTTTTTTGGTCAGTCTCTATTCGAAAGAAAATTGGTGTCATACCTACCTCGAGTATTCTCTCCGACAGGTATAGCCATATTCGCCACTTACCCTTAAAGCGGTCATTTGTGGCCCGGCTTCTATTGTTATCTTCGCCGTAGATGTTGTTCTAGTCTTTCTTCCTGCAATACCCGCTAATATACGGGTACTCGCCCCCGTATTATCTTTTACTTCTTCCCAACGATACGGTTTACCAGCCGTCAAATCTGCCGAGTTACCAACCACGCGAAGTCGTCGGCCAGAAGTTAGATAATTTCCACCAATTCTTGCCTCAGATCCGAATGGTATTGTCTGCATTGCAAGACAAAGATCTTGTAGTGGCGATAACAGCTGGAAAGCTCCGGAAACAAGGCGGCGGTCGAGTATAAAAGTTCCCAGATACTCACTACTTGTACCTTTACTAGGCCCTGCTAAGTTTCCCTGCACCATAGAGTCAGCTGCATGATCTATTGCACAAAACAAAGAAAATTTTGTCTCCAGAATCGGTCGGCCAAAGTCCTCAGGTCATCATCTTACAGTAAATGGTAGGAATTTGGTTGTGGGAAGGTCGACTCTGCTTCCCACCACTTCACAAAAGCAGAGACAATTATAAGGGCTTCCATTTACACCCTTCATAACTTGCCTACTGCTTGACAATTGTATCTGTCTCTCTTCATCTATGTAAGGGTAGTTTTGCATTCGCAGCGTCCTGGCAGCTTGATTCAAAGTCAAAACGACAATATCATGAGGCGCTCAGAATAGACTTACCGAACGTCACCTTCCCACTACTAACTTCAAAGGAGTTAGCGACAGCAACAGTCATTGCCATTGGACTAACCTTTTGCTTTCGGCACCTTCAACAGCATTCCTTGTGTAAAACAAGAGGCAAGTTTGTTCTCCAGGGTCCATTCTCTCAAGCATTGCTGGACCTCGTTGTAAAGAGCGTTATTTGCGGGGTCTTTAGCCCACTGCTCGAGAGAGACTTTCTGTCTACTCGGTTGCATCATGTATGAACGCTCCCATATGATGCTGCCCCATGGGAGATCTATATCAAAATAAATCAATTTTAGCTTCCGCGTATTTGTAGAAGCCCTCACCAGCAATAGCAGCAAATAAGCGATGGATTGAGTATTCTCCAGGACATAGCTTTGTTGGCTTGTCGGATCTAAAGACCACATTCTCTTCCGTGTCTTCCACATTTGCCGCCGCAGTAAGATCTCCGATTGTTGCATTTAGACAATCTGCGAAAGAAAGTGGCGTGAAAGCAATCACCCAGCCATCAATAGTCTGATAGGTATTTTGGCCAAGAAAAATTCTCCCCTGATCAAAGCGAAGTTGGAGCATAAACTTGGAGCTATCGCCAGATTCTACATCAAGCTCTGCAATATCATAAGTTTAGTACTCGAAAAACTGACTGCAGTAAAAAGTTGATTTTTTGACTAGGGATGACTTTTGAGTTATGTTTTACCTATTTGAGGGGGCAGCATTGTAGCCACCAACTGTCCATCAAAAACATCTTCATTGCTCCAGTGAATTGATCGTGCTGCAAGCGGCTGCTTTTCGAAAAGCTTTACAAAGCCTCTGTTGATGGCAGCTTGAGAAATGGCACAAACTTGATCGTAATGCTGCAACCCGTCGCCATTGCCACTGGTGTCGAGTTTGACAGGGCCGGAAGAAAGACTCAAAGACATTGTAAGATTTGTAAAGCGAAATGATCCGAAATGCAAAAGAACACTTGACTAGCTAGTAAATTGAAGGTTTTGGCATACTATTGTGTAAGAGATTTCATGAATTTTGAGCGTCGAGAGACTTGTGAAATTTTCAGATTTTTTCAACAGTAAGCTTGGTGAAGCAATAGCATGAGAGCAAACATAGAAAACACGTGAAAAGCTACTTGCGGACAATCGAGTCGAACAAGCATTACTGGCTTGATTTTGTCGTAAGGGATGCAAACTAGTAAACCTTGAGGGTACCGATATGCAACATTACCCGTCGACATCAAGATTAATTAACCTGGCACCGACCGGGTATGACTTGCACATCTCTCGGAATGGCTAAATGACATTGATAATCGAATTAAGTGGGAAGTTTTGGCTTACATGCATAAGTCTTACAAAACTGGGATACGGAAAAGAGACCCGAAAATAACCTTATTTTTATCAATCTTATCAATCTTACTTGCGGTTGACTGCGGCTAATGACTGCGGCTAAAATCGGTAGTCGATACTCCACTTGGAAAATCAACAGCATTTGCAATCCAAACGAAAATACCTACCTACCCATTACTACATCGTAAATTTTCAGACTTGCAATCTTCTGAACGAGTCGAATGTGCCAATTGAATCCGGGCAGCGACGCCTCCTGATCATCCGGGGTAGGACTGTTGGCCACTGGATTCGGAGGTAAGTTCAACGTGTTCTGTTTTCCACCTACCGTAATGCTATCCAGGTTCTCGTCGCTTTTGCAGATCAGTTCATGTACCTTTTTCGCGATGATCAATATCGGGCTTTGATTAGCCTTTCTTCTCAAGGTAGCGGGTTGTGTCATGGGGGTCTAGGAAATATATCAGAGGATTCACCGGTGACCTACTAGTTTCTAAAGCACGAACCGACGATCAAGACACAAATGCATGTGCAGCGGTACAAATTGCATAGGTGGAGCTGCAGAGCTAGAGGGATTTTCGATTTACCTGAATCATGTCATCGTATTGTTCTGCAATGCATCCTCAAGTATCACCGGATCTATTACGGAGCACATGTCTCCGCATACTCTTGCGGTTTGCATTGCATACAATCAATTTATGCAAATTGTTACAAGCTGAACAAATTGAATTAACTCACTTATCAGACAGCAATGCATTATACCCCTCGTTCTACTGCAGAATGTGACGCGGGGGATGAGGGGACGTGGGGTTCAGATCGGTTATGAGATCCTCGTACGAGATAATATCGGAACAATGATAGAAACCACGAGTGACAAACATCCAAAATCGTTGGGGAGAATAAACTTCAAAGTCGACACCAATTTGATCATAAACAGCTTCCTTCATTTGGTGTCGTAAAAAAAACCTACCAAAAAATCAAGATCAAGATCAAAAGCATACTGCAGTAACTAACAAATCCACCATGCCTTCTTTCATTAAGGCCATTGAAAATGGTCTTCTTCCTGGCGAGCTAAGGGATAGGTTGAATCATGCCATCAAAATCTGGCCTGGAGATCCTCGATCAGCCATTGATTGGTTCCTCGAGGGAGGAAATGTACCGACGAACACCATTGCCACCATGACCTTCGTGAGATCGCTCTTGTTTTACTTCGACGACGAGGAGTACGTTTGTGGTCAAATTCTGACACTCTTGAGCTCCTATACTCTTGAAGGCCTGGTATTATTGCTTTTTCCTCGCAATCTGTTGGATCAAAAAGTGACAGCAACGCCAGCCAACTTTCCATACAATTGGACAACCACCAATCTGACAATTACCAAATTGGAAGAAGTACGCGCTGAATTCCTCGATAATCACTCACTTATCGTGTTGCTTATTCTGTTGAGAGAGGGCAAGTTCTCCATCAAAGAGCGCCCTCGACAAATTGCCGATTGCATTCTGACCGCGATGATCGGTGATGAGCTTGAAATCGGATCGCCAGAGCTTTTAGCCTTTGTAAAGAAAGCCTTTCCAGACTTGAAAGACGCAGAATTTTCAGCCGCGATTGAATTCATCAAGACTTTGAAAATCTTCTCGAGTCTAGTTGAAGATCCTGAGGACGTGGTGCATCTCTATAACTCCAACTACCATTCTGTGCGAAGCATCACAGCCCAATCAAAGAGCAACTTTAAAAATACTTTGGTCACAGCTGGTACCAGCGTCGAGAGTTCACTCAAGATATATGACTGCGCAGAACGTGTCGATTGCTGGAACGAGCAACTCTGGCTACATTTGATGAATTCCCGTAGAGCAGATTCAGTCATGATTGACCCTTATTTTGAAGGGGAGATCACAAATGTACCAAGTGATGAAAGTTGGATGGGCAAATCCCATAACAATCTCACCGATATCTTCCGGCTTGAAGATACGACTTGTGAGGAATGCTGTTCTATCACATCCCTGTCCGCGTATTTCGCCGATCTTCTGAGCCTGCTCAGTAATACGACGCCGACGGGCTCAAACCCAAAATATGATGACCCGCCAGGCACTCGGAATAGTCTGTTAAATATCCTGTCACAACGGCGTCCAGACCTCAGGAACCTTGAACTTACCTGTGCAAATTCGCAGACTTTGATTCCGTACATCAGTCTTGTGAATGAGGTGCTTGAATCTTTCATCCGCCATAAGTGTCTTGGTTCGCCAGATTCTATTCGAGTATTCAATACTCCTATTGATGCCCAAGACAATGAGCATTCTCCTACACCACTCAATTTGCCAGGGAACACAGACTACGAGGTCTATTCTAAGATCATCTCAAAGCAGAGATTCCCCTTTACCTGCTTTCCATACGACCAGGCGCGTAACATGGTACTCTCTTACTTTGACATTTTCCAAGTAGCCCATTGTGACTTCGTTGAGAAATTTCAAGCACCAGAGACTATTCTGCAAACAATAACAGCAACAACTACAGATGAAGTGAGAAGATCGCTGAACTCGGGAGCGAAAGAAGTCTTGGAGAGGCAAAGAGCCGCAGAAGCACTAGGCCTGCACCAGATGGAATTTGCAGCTATTACCGGAGAAAGTTTCTACCCACAATCCTTCAGTGACCTCGTCAAAGGTCTTTCAAGTAACAACATTATTGATACGAGAATACAGGAGCATGAGTTCTGCCAGATGTGGGGTTATGAGGATGATGAAACCATGCTAAGCGCCGCAAAGGGCTTAACACAGATCAAAAGTCAATTGATGCAGAGGTCCGGGCTGGAGTTTCAAGATGTCCTCGACCTTGTAAAGACCCAGCTTTTCGACCAACAGCTGGTTATTACTAATGAAGCTGGGTCTAACGAATTCACCGAGTCACTTGCAGAGCTTCGACTGCTATCAAATGCATCGAGTCCACCTTTCCAGCCTCTTACTTCAAGCATATGCCGAAACATTCAATCATTCTTACGTCTCAAGGCCAGGATTGGGTGGTCAACCAAAGTACTCGATGCTGCTATCCACTGCTTACGCAACAGGGAAATGGAGAATTCACCATCTTTCAGATCGAACACTGCATCCCAAGTCGCTTCGATTTCCGTATACGTTATTAAAGGAATTGCCTCCATTGTCAAGCTGAGTGACCTATGCGGATTAGAACCTGCTGCTCTTATTCCCCTATGGGGTCTCATCGATTCATTTGGCGACGAATCTCTCCTTCATCGCAAATTCCTCAGCCCTTCTCTGGGAGAAATATTCGCAGTTCCCAAAGACTGTGCATACTTCCAACCCAGAGGGAAAGCAATTAAAATTCAAGAGTGCGGTGCGAGCATTTGTGCAAGCCTCAACTGGCGTTTCGAGTACTTTGATGATCTACTCGAAGCCACAAATCTTGCAAATGATGACCTGAACATCGAGAACTTTTCTGTCTTGTATCGATATGTGACCATATGTCGAATGCTTTCTGTCCCTCCTAAAGAATGTGTGCCATTCTTCAAGATCTTCTTTGACAAGGAAGATCCCTTGACAAATCCCAATAAGACGCTTGCTACTATTACGAATTGGACAACGTTACTGAACTCAGGCTGGACTATTGAAACACTTGTACTAGCTCTTGGGAAATCAACGAGTGGTGAAAGCAGTATTACTGGAGGAAACCCTGGACAAAAACTTGCGAGTGCGATACTAGATGGGACTAAAGACTTGAGAAAATCACTTTCATCACTTTTTAATGGAGCCATGCCCACTCATGAAACTATCGTCGAATGTGCGGGACGTGCCTTTGACTCAATTACGGCCAGTCTGGTCGTTGAATTTGTCGAGGGATCTCAGATTCGAACCAATACTGCAAAGCTTGACACACAGCAAATGTTACAGAACCTCATGAATATATCCAAAAACTGGCCAACTAAGATTTCTGTAATCCCTTCCTCAACAGCTAGTTCGTGGTCTGTCCAACTCAAACTCACAGGCATATTGACGACGAACGAAAAGCAAAAGATCATAGATGAATCTGCAGGACTTCCTACCGTGAAGACCGCACTACAAAGTCTCGTTGAGAACTCTCTCTTTCCTCAAGCTGTCATCAAGTCCCGTTTCCAGAGCAACATAAACGGGCTTAAAGATGATATTCTTTTGCAAGACTGGGCCCCATCCAAGCTCTCTGTCAATCCAATCCCCTCTGTGAATGACATTTTGATTGAGACAGAGTCACAAGTACAAGCACGACGAACTGCCTTCGTCAAAATGGCGAAACCCGTGATTGTTCAAGACACTCTCACAACATCTATCCTCAATACCATGAAAGATCTTGTGGAAGGTGTTGATATAACAGTTCTTTCAACTCTTCTGACAGAAACTGTGAAGGTATCAACAAACGATGAAAATGCACCCGAATCAGCTATGACAGCTCTGAAACAGCTCAGTGAACCAGTTGAAATCATGACTGAGGCGGAGACGCTAGATGCATACTTCACACCCACGACAACAGATGATTTCAATCTGCACTATACTGGTGCGTTGAATAGCCCTATCAGTCTAATGATAAATGGGATCGAGGTGCCGTTTGATACCGACTCGAAAACGTGGAACGCATTTCGCATGAATGCCAGACAGCCATATCTTCTACAGAGTAGCATTCGTCCAACCCAAATCTCATGGTCAACATGCAGATCAATGACGACACCCTTCACTGATGAAGAGCTTCAGTCATCGACATCTATCCAACGAGCAGCATCGATTTTGGAGGCTATCCAAAGAGCAGTGTGCATTTGCCAAACTGTGAAACTCACGACATCAGAGCTCGAATATATGAACAGAACGGGAAAAACAGAAGATGAGATGCTGTCAATGAATCTTAATACACCATCTCTAATAAACTTGGTGCAGCTCCAAGAGTACCGCGAGCTGAGGGATAATATAATGATCGCGGATAGTGACCTAATCAGCCTTTTCTCGTGGCTATATAACCCTAAAAATCCAGATATGAAGACAATTGCAACCAAAATTGCAGCAAGCACTGGTTGGAAAGACACGTTGGTAGAAAGCGTCCTCAATGCAAAATACCCAAGCCATACTCCTGCGGATCTTGTAGCAGTTTTGCGCAATCACGATGCCTTTATCAACCTTAGAGCCATCCTTGCTCTCTACGAGGGTTTGGGTAGCGCATCTGATGTTACCTCCAAGCCTCTGATGACAGAACTGTTTAATCTTGCAAAACCTCTATCACAGCTCAACAGTGGAGATACATATATGGAAGCCGCCAAGAATCTGCAAAAAAGATTGACACCTTCACAACGAGAGGCATCAGATGAAGGTTTAATGGAGAGCCAGCGCAAGACACTCGTAGCTTATCTTCTGCAACAAAAGTTCATCACCCAAGACCTTGGTATATGGGATGCAGATGGGCTATTTGAGTATTTCTTAGTCGATGTACAGATGGGGCCACAAATTCGAACTTCGCGCATAAAGACAGCCATCTCGGTCGTGCAAATGTTTGTTCAACGCTGTCTTCTCGGAATGGAAGAAGGAGTTTCGAAGTCAGTTCTGGGGCATGAAAAATGGGACTGGCTACAACAGTACACTCTCTGGGAGGTGCATAGAAAGATATTCTTGTATCCTGAGAACTGGATTGATCCATCACTCCGAGATGACAAATCTGAGCTTTTCGACCAGTTTGAGGCCACCTTAATGCAGAAAGACTTAAGCATCAAGACGTTTCTTCAAGCTATCCAGAGTTATTTGTATGATCTAGATGGAATTTCGAGTCTCGATATAGTCGCGTATGTTCATGAACCGCAACCAGCAGCATCGGACACTTTTCACTTGTTCGGCCGGACCCGCAGTGGGCCGTATACCTTCTACTACCGTACCCTGACGAGATTGAGGACTGCTGAGGTATTTTGGCAACCATGGTCCAAGGTCGAGGTCGACATTGCGTCAATTGAGACGGAATGGGAGGGCCAAAGACTCGTGGATACGGGTAGTTATCTGCTTCCAATAATGATCAAGGGTAGGCTGTACTTGTTCATGCCATCAATTGTGCCCAAGACGTTAGTGAAGAACATCTCAAGCATGTCCAATGTAAAAACTTTTGACGCTCTGCGCGATCAAAATCCAAACATAGCAGAGCCTGTGCGCATCTGGGAAATAACAATGGCGTGGACAGAGTTCGTCAACGACACTTGGGCACCCAAGAGAGTTTCCTCTGGTAGTCTCAGTGTGGGCCTAGAGGCATCTTCATCCCAAATCCGGGTCGATCCCACATTACAAGACAATACTTTGACACTTAAGGTCAGCTATGGTGAGGCTGGAAAAACCACTTCCAAGGCCATTGGTTTATTCATATTCTGCAATGACCAAATAAGCACATCAAACACCGTAGCAACCTCTACTCAGGCGGGTTCGTTTGCAACATACTTTCAAAAAGCATTGAAACAAGGAATGGATCTCGAATCACTCCCCGGAGGTTCCAAATATACTAATTCCGCACCTCTGATTTGGGTGCCACCTGAGCTGGAGAGTACCAATGGGGCTTCAGATGTCTCCTGGACTTTGTCAAAGTTACCACAGAGGGTGACAGGACTAGTTGTCAGCGCAAAGGTTAGTGAGGGCAGAAGAGCAAGTTTCTTCAATATACCAAAAATGGAGCTTCTCAGTTCGACATGGACCAAAGACGTCATCAAGAACAATACGGAACTTGTTTCTATTGACCACATATTTTCGCACGAACTCATGGAAGCAACCTCTGACCGAATTGATCCGCTACGTTGTTTGTATAACAAAATAGCACAGCTACCTGCTGGTGCGATGAGAGAAAGTTTTGGAGCTGGTAGTCATGAGGCATGGTATTATCCCCTAGCTCACTTCACTTCTAATATTAGTATTCCAACATGGGACTGACCGTAGAATAACACAGGTATCATGAGCTAGGACGTCCCACCGCTATCTACAAGTAAGTCTGCATTTTCTTCAAGAAAAAATAAATAAAATAAAAGGGGAAACAAAAACGAGGTTATAGTAGCCCGTTCGCAGGTTTTCTAGAGAATCAGTTTTCTTTTTCTTTTTGATGACAAATTGTTTTTGATAATTCATACTTTTCTGGCACGGAAATTGATTGAGAGAAACTGTCTTTCAAAAGGCCTCGATTGTTGTAGAGAGATGCAATGGTTTCAAAAGATTCAATCCACTTGAATATTTTGTTTGGAATGACAGCTAACCACGTTAAAGTTGGGAGGTTGGCCTACACACAGTATTGTTGGCAGTCGATCGATTTTCTGCCACCCAGCAATACGAAGAAGCATTGGAGGTTGCGAGACTGGTCTTTGATCCATCTGCCGATCTTGAATTAAACACGGATGACAAATTGACCTATCGATCATGCTGGCGATTTCCTCCGTTCCAAGAAATGGCCCGACAAATTGCCATCCGGGGTGAGACTTCGTTCGATCCTTTGAACCTTGACCATTTAAGCAAAGAAATCCAACTTGCCATTAAGGAGCGTCGTTCGTATGGTTCACTTGTGCATGCCGCAGCTAGGGGAAGACCAATTAGTTATATGAAGTGGATAGTGATGAAGTACGCAGAGATCCTCATCGCATTGGGCGATGTTTATTTTCGCCGGGCTTCGCTTGAGAGCCTACCGATAGCTACGCAGCGATACATCGAGGCTGCGCGAGTTTTAGGAAAGGAGCCGCCCAAAGTACCGGATTTGGGGAAAAGAAAAAGGAAGGCAATGACTTTTGAGCAACTGAGAGAAGAGGATATTATGTATGACTCTGTTGTATTCGATTTGGGCTTGCCTTTCTCGGCCAAATTGAAGAAAGGTGCAGCCGAAACAGCAGACAGAGATCCAAAAAAAGAGAATATCGCTTGTTTCCTTCGAACGAACTATTTCTGCGCCCCTCTAAATCCTAAGTTCAAGCAAATGCGAAGCCTTGTTCATGAACGCCTTTACAATCTCCGAAATTCTTTCGACATTCAAGGGAAGCCAGTAGTCTACGGCCTTCGTGAACCGCCCATTGATCCAGGAGCCTTGATAAGTCTTAGCAAAGGAGGTATGGGAGTATCCGATATCCTCAGCATGGTTTCTGGTGAACGAAATAGCCCACTACCACGGCAGCGTTTCGACGCTCTTCTGAAGCAGGCCTTAGCATTATGTACCGAGGTGCGCAAACTTTCAGGACGCCTTGTAACCGTAGTTGAGAAGAAAGAGATGGAAACTTTCAACATCGGTAATGCTCAGCATGCTTCAGTCATACAGAAAATGATGCTGGATATCAAGAATGTCGAGCTTGAAGAGGCACAACAAACTGTCGAATCGCTCTTGATCAATCGTAGCTCGCTGGAGGCGCAATTGAATTATTACCTCCAGCTTATCGGCGAGCCAGATTCCATGATCCCAAAGCCCAAAGATAGTTGGGTCGATATTCAGCAGAGTATCGACACCCCCACACAAGACGAACTTCGAATGTCTTCATATGAGAAAGCAGAAAGTACGTTGATTAAAAATTTCAAAAAATTTCTAATGTTGTGCTCGAAATCTCAAGTCTTGCTGTACCCCTTTCCTTAAGCATATCCCTTTCCATCTCTCAACATAACATTTGTTCCCAATGATCCCCAAGAAGATTCTTGAGCAGGCAATACGCAATACTGACTTCATGATTTTCAATAGTGATACAATCCCTCTCTGCTGGCGCCAAGAATCGCGCGGCCATAGCCACCGATGCACTCTCGATCCCCCTTTATCTCGTTCCACAAGCAACAACCGACTTTGAACCTCTTGGTGTCGGTGGATCTATTTCCTTCGCTGGAAGCGCCATTGCTGATTCAGTAGCTGCTGGGTCCACATTAGCGAGAGGAATTGCAGCTGTTCTAATGGACGAAGCCGGTCGAGCAGACAAGAAAGCTAGCCTAACGATGCAGTTACGGGAGCGAAGACTCGCAGCAAATATGAGTGGCCGTGAAATCAAGTCGATCGACAAGCAGGTCGAAATCCAGAAAATCCATATCACTTCAATCCAGAAGGACATTGAGATCCAACAATCAGAAATAGAAGATGCAGCTGGGGCCGAGGAGTGGTACCGTACCAAGTATACCAGCGAACAATTGTATACATGGATGGAGAAAATATTCAGAAATCTTTATTTCCAGGCTTATGAACTCTCAATGACCATGGCACTTCGAGCGGAGAGCTCGTTCAACTTCGAAGCCGGCAGCAAAAGTTCGATAATCAACAAAGGGGGGTATTGGAATCCTTCTCAAGATGGTCTTCTTGCTGCCGAAAGTCTTTATCTAGACCTGAGGAGACTTGAAAGCGCGCAATTAGAATGCACAGCTGCTGATTATAACATCAGTAAGACTGTGTCTCTAAAAGACTTTGACCCCATGGCGTTGATGAAACTCAGAATCACGGGAACAACGGACTTCTCCATTGGCGAACTCCTTTATGATATGGATTTCCCCGGTCATTACATGCGAAGAATTCGATCTATTAGCGTCTCGGTACCATCAGACAAGGAGATTGGAGCTAATACAAATGCCATCTTGACGTTGCTAGAGCACAGGTATCGCGTAACACAAAACGCAGCTGACTATGCTGCTTCCCAATCTGCTACTGGAAGTGAATCATTTAGAACTGACCGAATTCCGATAACAGCAATAGCGGTAAGCTCTGGTGCTAAAGATCCCGGAGTGTTTGAGCTCGACTTCTCTGGTCCCCGGTATATGCCATTCGAGGGCGCCGGTGCCATTTCGGCATGGCGTCTGGAATTTCCGGCACCAATCCGTCATTTCAATTATGAGTCGATTACTGATGTGCAACTACACATACAGTACACTGCTTACGAGGGAGGTCCAACACTGAGGAAGGCGGCAAAAGACGCGGTTGTCCAAGCAGCTCAATCAATTGAAGCTCAAGGACAACATCAAGGATACTGGGCACTTTGGGACCTCAAGACAGACTTTGCTGCAAAATGGGCAGATTTTGAAAACACTCTCCTTACTCCCAACGTGGAAGCTACCCTGGACCTTGGCAATTTGAAAGACCGTCTGCCTTTCTGGTCACGACACCAAAAAGAACTCCAAGTTCAATCCTTTACATTGATGTCGCGAAATAAGAATGTAAGGGACAGATTGAGTATATTGGTGGACCCAAATTCACCTGCATACAATGGAACCGATGGCATCTACTCTGGTGATCTCTATACCAGACAGTGCGAAATGACTGAAAAGAACTTGAATTGGAAACTCAAGGCGAAAGCAGTTCCCCTTGCATCCGTCGCGAGCGAAAATATTTATCTGTTTGTTCGTTATATTTATGTTGGGAAAAATATTTCGTAATCGGAGGAGTTTACGTTCGCTTCATGTAGGCCTTTTTCGGTATAAGGGATTGAAAGAATTGCGGTGGCTTTTGATGGAAATAAATTGAGATGATGTGTTTTGTATTTTCCTTTTGACAGTTCTTGAAGTGCAAGGTGATCGGCACTTACCATTATCACATGACACCACTAGCTAGCTATTCTGATGTTAAATTCAACATTCAACAAAAGCTCGTCCACTTGACATGTCTCATAATTGTATCTATTCTGATGGCGCTTGTCAACAGATAGAGAGTGTATAACGCAAACAGAGTCTGACACTTAGAAAGAGAATATGGTATCTCGAAGTAACAGAGGGGCGCTCTCCACTCGTCCCCTCTTCCCCTTCATTCAATACTCCTTTGGATCATGCGATCTCGATTACCCATACGACGAAGCTTTGGCTTTAGCCAATCAAAAATGTTCCAATCAATACTCGTATTTGCTAGAGTATTTGAGGATGGTGCATTCCATATGGTTTTGAACCCAGTCAACTGTCTTACGCTGTAGACCACGCCGTGAGACTCTGTGAATATTATTTAGAGCACTTCGTACCAACACAGCATGTCGGGTAAACCCCATCGAAATTGAATTGTCTTATTCTCTTCTAGAGATATTTCCACTGCCAACTCTCATGCTACCTCTTCAACCTCTTCAGTGGGTGCGCCTCCGTATTCAACACCCATTCGTCGAGGCTCACCACATCCCACTCACTGAAAACCAAGTAGAAATACTTCAACGTCTCCGCTAACCAGAAGCTCTCCATACTATCTGCCTGTTCCACTCCTTCCTCTTCACTTATTCCACCCAAATTATCCGCGAAACGCTCTTTTTTCTTATCTCCATTCTTACCCTTCACTTTCCCCTTCTCATCCACCAACGCCTTGACCGTAACATCCAGTATCGCCGCCGACGCAATCTCCGTCCTGCAAATCTTTTCAATCGCCTGGAACATTCTCCAAGCGGCATCCATATATTTCCTATCCCCCGTGATTCTCCACAGAATCCACACACTCTCAATAGCCTCCGGTCTCAAAATGTATCTTCGATCATCCACTGCCGTAAGCCCCGGACTCAATCTTCTGTCCTCTATAATCCCATTCAACTTTTTCTCCGTCTCCTCTTTCGTATTCGTGATTGGATGTGTGTATATAGCTGCGAGAGCATCATACCATTTCTGTTTCGAATACGTACAATCGTGATTTTTAGGGCACGGAACCACGCTAAAGATTTCGGGCGCGATGCCATTTGGACTATTGTCATATGCCCATATACATCCATTTGTGAGTTCTTCAGCTAAGGCGAGGTCGGAGGGGCGGTTGAAAATTTTCGAGGCGATTCCAATCATGCCGCCAGTGAAACAGGTGAGGTGTTGACCACGAGGAATAAGCTCCGGGGTACTGCTTTCAGCCATGCCTTTAATGCGTATATCTCCTGATACTCTGATTTTCTGATTCTTTTCGTTTAGGATTGGAAAGAACATTTTCTCCTGGGCTACAGAAATGAAACTTTCGTACATTTTCTTGGGTTGGTCGAGGACGCCACCAAGAATCATGTACTGTTTTGGCAAATATTCATAAGTAGAATCCGACATACCACCCATAGTAAACATAGTATCTTCGTCAAATCGAAGCTTTTCAAGATCAATACTGACAGGCCATAATCCGGGATATCGAGTAGAGTTCTGACTTTTCTCGAATTCATCAGAAATACGTTGCACCGCATCATAGTATTTCGGATTTCCGGTCAACTGACTAAGTCTAGTAAACTCGAGACTTAAGGAACCTGGTTCAGAGACAAGAACTCTTCTAGGCGCTACCTGATCCTCTCCTTCTAGATACCTACACATTGTCAATAGCGTTCTTGTCAGAGGAGAGCAATAGGACCTACTTCTTCCAATCCCATCTAGGAATTGGCATTCTATTCGGGGTATCAAAACAACTCATCAACAACTCCGCAACCTCCACAGCCTTCAATAACAAAACCGGATATTGCGCTCCACTTATATCATACGCCGCCAGGAACCCACCCATATATCTAATCGTCGTTTCAAAAACATTGATATCCTTTTGCTCCGTTGTCGTAAAATCGATTCGCTCGATCGATCGCACCGCGATTTCAAAATCTTCTTTTAACCCCATAATCCACAAAGTATCCAATGAATCAACCAATGTTGCGGCCCAGCCACCAAAGGTATCTTTCCAGGACCCTAATAGAGGAGAGACCTCATCTCGTAACCATGCGTGCGTTTTATACCCCTCCCAACTATGTGTGAAACTCTCCTTAACAGCCGCTAATCGCTTCAGTCTCTCTTCCTTCTGCGCCGCGTCTTCTTTAGGAGGCGCACTTTGAATCTGAGGGATCTTCTTCGCTTTTCCAGTCGGCAAAGGAATGTATGAAGTTACTGGATATCGTTCTGGTAATTTCGACCAATGGGTTTTTCCATCTGGCAGATGAGGTTTCGCAATCGAAGATAGATAAGTCGCGTCATAGCTCCAAGTATTGCGCCGTGAATGAAGGTAATGAAGACTAAAAATCATGAACACTGCAGCTATGAATGCTGCTCTCCATCTTCTAATGATTGACGGCATATTTGCAGCAGCGTTTACTGCGCGAACAATTGAGAAAGTAAAATAGAGGAAGAAAAGTTCGGAAGTATTATGCGTCACATCCCTTGAATGTTTGACCCGATTTCAATGATTGATTGCTTTGACAGCAGCTTTGTCCTTCATCCGATGTGTTACTCCAAGAAAAGAACAATTACGAAGCGAAATTTGTAGAACGACAGAAGATGGAAAAAGAAATGAAACTTACCATGCGAGAGAGGGCGAGCTGGACATCCAATTGATCTACATGCTGCCGAGGAATGTATCAATTAGTTTCGTCCCTTCTGCATCATAGCTAAAGAGTCGATGACTCGCCAAGAGAAAATAATTGAACCCTGCGGTAAGGGATCGAAGCCAGAAATTAGCATCTCCGTACCCACCAGGACCGACCGACTGGGTTTCTCCCCACTCCCCAATTTGGTGTTTCACTACATGTTCTACGTAGTATAGAAAGTTTAAAAGAAGCATACAAGAGAGAATCGGCATCCTCAAAAGGGGTGATCGCTTATGGTTACCAACATCTCAATCTGTTGGACCAGAGTTACGATTCGATTTCGGTACCGTGTGAATGGTAACCTTTTAAGTTATATATTTCTGATACCCTTCTCTCCCTTTTCTCATTCCCCTTCAACTAAAAGCTAGACGGCTGTACCCACTTTCAATTGTGATATCATCAAGTTGATTACAAAGTACCACTAATGATGATCCACAGGTTTCCCCTGAAAATCTATCTTGCCATGTAGTTGTCAAAGGAGGATATTCATCGCGATTCACAGTTCACATGACAAATAATGCATCATGAAGACTCTGGTAAAGGGTATTAACAAGACAATAAGATGTCTGATGGGTTATCATTGATCATGAAGGTCACTAAAAACGGCAACGCTCTACGTGAATTTCAACCAGTCCAGTCCTACGCCCACAAGAATTCTGGATGTCCAAAAGACCCGTGATGTATACGCCGACTATTCTCCCTCCCAGCAACAAAAGACCACGCAAAAAAGGCAAGCTCGATTACTTTTGCATCATAAGTTGTACAAATTCGTTGTCTGTGAATGATCATTAGAATATGAACTTCGAGAGAAATGGTTGATGAAGGGGCACATACAGTCGATTCTTCCATCACCATCTTGATCAGCCTCTCTAATCATCTCATCAACCTCATCATCAGTCAACTTCTCTCCGATGGAGGTCATGACATGGCGAAGTTCAGCAGCGGAGATGAAACCGTTGTTGTCACGATCGAAGACCTATACCGACGACATATCAGCCTCTGCCACAGTAAATGACTTGTAAATTTCCAACCTTGAATGCTTCACGGATTTCCTCCTCAGAGTCGGTATCCTTCATCTTTCTTGCCATCATAGTAAGAAATTCTAATCGCGTCAGCGTTCTGAGTCATGGACTTGATTGCGTTGCGCCATACCTGGGAAATCAATGGTACCGTTGTTGTCAGCATCGACCTCGTTGATCATGTCTTGCAACTCGGACTCGGAAGGATTTTGACCAAGGGATCGCATAACGGTCCCCAACTCCTTGCTAGTGATTTGTCCTGTAGATCCATATATCAGTGCTGTCCTTCTGTATTGTTCTGCCAGTTTATGTGGTTGTCCCTCGTTGTTGTTACAGTTGTTTGAGATAGGGGCTGCTTTAGTCGAGAGGGCAAGTATGTGACCACGGGGAATTTTCGAGATCTGCAATGTCAAAGGAATGATATGGAATTACGAACCATCACCATTCTTGTCCTATTAAGTCACAGCTTATTAGCATTCAAATCTTCAATTATGCCCTGCCAAGTGTCCATAGGGCTGAGAGTATCGAGGTGGGAATATGAACATACAAAGAGGGAGAAGGCCTCCTTGAACTCGGAGACTTGCTCTTCAGTAAGAGAATCGGCCTGTATAAATGCGCATGTTAGTTGCGATCTTTTTATCCTCCAGTATCACTTCCTTTCCCTCCAACATGAAGCTGTAGCTTCAAGTTGAGTGCTGAAAACCGCGGGGTTGTTTAAGGTCCAGCCTTCTTGGAATATGGAAACAAACCATTGTTGAGTATTTAGTTGAAAGTAAGTATGATAACTTTTTTGGTTTGAAGTATTTCTAAGGTATATGAAGAATTGGAAGAACGGTTGTAAGGTTGAAATAAGGAGGATCTTGTTGTGTTGTGGGTTGTGATTGCGATTCAACTGTTCAGATGCTTGGATGCGGTGAAGCATAGATGCCATAATGGTCAAAAGTGGTTGTTGTACGGTAGCCGAATGACATAAAAGGTCTGGGGGGTCTGGGATTCCTCAGGCGAAGAGGTCGAAGCTGGGGAGAGCTTGGAATCATCAACACAAGACAAACATGCGACATTCAATAACAAACTTCAATACAAATTGCAATTCTTTGAGTTTCTATGCGAAATTCTTCTTTTATTATATTCTGTGAAACTGTAAGATTCATTTTCAATCGCCATGTGGCGTGATCGTACAAATCTGTATGTTCGAATTGCTGTTATCCCTTCCACAAGCTTAGATAGATACTGACACCTAATCTATCAGCTATATCTCCTATCGACAGTCATATGCACATCACCCTGCAAAGAAACCAAAATATTCAAGCTCTTCTGGAAATGGATACTCAGATAGTATTGGAGGAGCTTCGGAGGAACGCAGAGGACTTATGTCCGCTGGCGCATTCGAAGATGATGGCGATGCGATAATAGAAATGGATTTACTACCACCGAGATGGGCAGATATCAGCGACGAAGTTACAGAATATCTTACGGATATCGCAAACAAGAGTCAAAAATTGGAGAAACTACATCAAAAACATGTGTTGCCAGGATTCGATGATGAAGAAGTCAAGAAGAAGGAAGAAAGGGAGATTGAATTATTGACGCAACAAATTACCAAGGGATTTCACGATTGTCAGAGGTCAATTCAGAGAGTAGAGCAAATTGTTCGTGACTCACGGCATCAAGGAGGCATAAGTAAAGGAGAGGAAACTATGGCAAGAAATATTCAGATTTCACTAGCATCGAGGGTACAAGAAGCAAGTGCGGGATTCAGAAAAAAGCAAAGTACTTATTTGAAGAGTGAGTTCACACTACATTGATTGAAGTCGCCATGGTAAGATGGTACAGGATTTAAACTGACCTATCATCAGAGCTACGAGGCTTAGGAGGTATGAATGCACCTATTGAACGAACGTCTACCCCTCTTTACAGTAATTATATCGACCCCTCCATCATGGAATCCGACGCCGATAAATCATTCTCCCAAGCAACCCTCCAACAAACTTCTCAAAAACAACTCACCTCCAACGATGCAGCCATAATGCAACGAGAACGTGAAATCAATGATATCGCACAAGGTATCATCGAACTCGCCGACATATTCAAGGAACTTCAAACTATGATTATAGATCAAGGAACTATGTTGGATCGCATAGACTACAACGTGGAAAGAATGGCAGTAGATGTCAAGGCTGCGAATGTGGAATTAAAAGTTGCAAGCGGATACCAAAGAAAAGGAACGAAGAGGCGAATTATCTTGTTATTGATCCTATTAGTTGTAGGTATGTTTATTTTGCTCTTGGTAAAACCAAAGAAGCATAGAGGCGAGGTAGAGGAAAGTGTACCACCAGCATCGCCACCTTAATAATGATACCCTTTTTCGAGATGGATTACACGTATTTTGGTGGAGTGAGATTGTGAAATACCCGTAATGCTTCACGAGGTGTGCCCCCGTTCCACGTGCGCAAACTATCAATCATTATGTTGGGGTTGAAATGTGAGTGATGGGTGTTCAACATGCTCGAAAACTGTTCCTCGCTAGACCATACTCATCCCTTTCTCCATTTCCAAAATCATGGTACTTATTACCAGGCCAGCCCCGCTATTGTCAACGAGGGGATAGGTAAACTCAACTTCTTCTCATTATTAGATTACAACATCAACTCGTCCAAAGTCCAACTTTCATCCAGAAATATACATTTCCTACCTTCTATCTCATCCAAATAGCATCGAATGATATCATACAGCAAATAATACGAAATACTTATTTCATCCTACCCCACATCGCTTATACCAGGGGCTTTCCCCTTTTCTACTTCCCCGCTCCGCTCTCCACTTTACTTCTCTTCTCCTCTCTTTGATCCCCCATCTATATTTGAAGCAATCGCTTATAGTTGTGAATATTTTCTTTATGGTTGTGTGTGAGGGGACATTGAGAGGTAGTGCTAAGAGTTTCATCGAAGGGTGAGAGTGAGGAGAGAGGGACTGTTGTTTACTTAGAGGGGAATAAAAATGGGGGGAACTTTGAAGTGTAGGAAAGTATAGGATTCGACGAGGAGAAACGGAGTTACTTATGAGGCAGAGAGAAAACATTCTCAACTCTTTGAAAATGCATAGCATCGGACTTTCTAGCTACTCAAACCGCAAAGTCATTCAATTATCAAGTACATATTAATGGAATAAACTCATCCTCGCTTAACGGTGTAATGACTATACACCATACAAAAGACTAAGAATACTTCAGACACACTATGTGCTCATCGATTCAAAATAGGGTTGGATTCATGATGAATATAATTTTTGACCTACAAGTGAACAATTCGATCGACATCAACAAACCCAGCGCGAATAAATCTCACTCATCTCCACAGCTTGCTAAGCGCGGCCCCTTAATCCAACTCATCAAAATCCTAAGATCAAGCCATAATGCCCGCTGCGGCGGCAAAATTAACCAGCGGATAATGAGCCAAATCATCACTCTTGAGACATTTTTACGTTTTTTCAGAAGTATGTCACTTCTAAACCGCATCATGATGTAAAACTTGTCCGGTAACAAGCATCGGTACTTTAGAATCGGCCACGAAATAAATCGTAGACCGGTTGAGCGAGCAGAAAATCCTGACGCGAGGAATTGTTTCACGTGGAAGGTTGTAAGATAGTGCGACCGAATTGGACCCAGAGACCATTCCGAACCATGGATCGCGTAGACAATTCGCGAGAAGAAAGTATCTTATTTTAGCAAACACAGTCGAGACGAAACTTTGTTTTGTGGGATGAGTTGGAATTTTGTTTTTCGCCAAGGTATTTGTGTTCCTGTGACCACTTCCAACATTTGCTAGCGTGAAGTCTAAGTATCGTGGATTGTTGTCATAGTGAGTGATTTAGGATGTGTTTGTTTACTTTTGAGTTTTGGACTTCTTATATGTTTATATCTTCTCCTGCTGCATCAGGTATTAGATATGATGATTATGTTGAGAAATTTTCTAGGTCAATAGGAATTCCGAATTCATCTTAAGACTATTGTTCAGAGAGCAGATCAAATCATACAAAAGATACAAAAAGAGTGGAACGATGGGTGAGGAGAAGAGGCATCAGTTGAGTCGGGGCGTAGAGAAGAGAGATGAAGGTGGTGAGGAAAACAGAGATAGGAGAAGACGAGATAGACATGGAGATGAGGGAAGACATAAAGAGGAGAGAAAGTCAGAAATACGGACGGGATCGGTCAATTCGGAACCACGAAGAGAAACTAGGCAGACATCTCAATCTGTTGAGAGTGGACGTGATAGGCTACATTCTAGCGTTGAAAATGGTAGTAGCAGGTCATCTGCCCCCGCTCCCAAACGCGATAGCAGAGATTCCATCAGAAGGGTTGAAAGACCATCTACCACCACTGTCGACAATTCATCACTACCGGTCAAAAGAAGAGATCACAGTAGCAACCGAAGCACGAGCGGAAGTGAGAGAAAATCTAACACTCATCCACCCCATCCCAGTCGCGATAGAGATCCCACTGAAAAACGGGGGAGAGATTCCCACACCTACGTATCAAAAGAAACACCTACCCAGAGTAAAAGCGAGAACGTAACGGTGCCTCTTCCCAGCCGCAGCAATCGATCTCAAGATCCAAGACCAGGCAGAAGAGACCCTTCCATCAGTCGCGAAACAGAAAAACTTGTACTTGGTGATTCGAGGGGATCAAAAGCTGCGGCTACAGACGGTCGTGAAAAGCGAAGCAGTGATGCGCCGGCTTCTAAGGTACCCATAAGTTTTCCGCGTAACAAGGTGAGAGTTGGTATACTTCCGAAATATCATCTACCTCGGAAAGAAGAAAACTCTCGACGATTAATCGTTTTTGGGGATGTACATGGAATGCCTGATGCTAAGAAATGTCTCTTGGAACATATTAAATATGAACCAGCGTTGGACCATCAGATTTTCGCCGGTGATATGATAACCAAAGGGAGAAAAAGCAAACCAAGCAAGAATGCTACGACTAAAGGGTTGATAACTATCGAGGCTTCCAAAGATATTGTGCGTCAGGCTCGAAGAGATGGAGCTTCAGGAGTCCGTGGGAATCATGAAGACTGCGTACTGAATGTTAAACACGAAAGAAATGGTTGGCAAGAATCCATCGACCGCGAAATGGACAATCAATTTAACATTCAAACGAGGAAAAAGTTGAGGACGCCAGATCACAGGGATACCAGCGACTATGACCTGTATGATGCACTTACCCGAGAAGAGAGACAGTGGCTTGAAGATCTACCTGACATTCTAGTTCTGGGAAAATGTGGTGGGCGTAATAACATGGTTGTTGTACACGCTGGATTGAATCCATTTTTTGACCTGGAGCATCAACGAGTTATAGAGACAATGAACATCAAATCTATAGATCCAGTCAAAGGATATACTAGTTCGATGCATGTGGGAGATAAAGAGAGAAAAGCATTGGATAAGAAAGACCAGGGAAGTTTTAGCAAGATGATACCCTGGTTTGAGGTATGTGGACTAAGAATCCCGTTTGTAATAAACAGTACTAATCCTGATAAACATAGGCTTGGGAGGACGAACAAGAGAAATTGCCACTAAATAAACAGACGACAGTGATGTATGGCCATGAGTCTAAGAAAGGCTTGACCAAAAAGTCATTCTCCATTGGTCTTGATACTGGTGCACAACGTATAGACAAACTCAACCCTGATAAGTATCGAACTTTGACTGCCCTCGTTATTTACCATGATAGATGCAAAATTGTCCAAGTCAAGGAAATCAATAAAGACACTGGGGAATGGGAATGGGAGCCAGTTGAGCTGACAAAGGAAGAATCTGATTTTTGAGATGTAGTTGGATTTCCCTTATTTACATATGTCTGTATTATTTCTGTACTTGCAGGACTCCAGTTTCAAAATCGAGAAGTTTCGTGGAACATCAAGACTAATAAAGCTTTGTGTGAGACAATGTCATACTTGGGGGCCAAAATATTTAAATATGCATAGCAAACCCGTGGACAGCCAATATTACCAGGTTTACCTTCAAATGTTGTACCATCAAATTTCTGCGAAGCAAACTTTTGGTCGGCAATAGATTTTTTTGAAATTCTCACTCGAGACTTGCAGTATCAAGCATGCAAAACATATCTGCATCGCATGAGATTTTGATCACGTTATGCGGTCAACTCTGTACACCAAAATTTATATTAGAGAGAACGATCCGCTAGCAAATGTTAAATGACCCCTGCAGAACACGAAATCCAGTGCATCTCAGACGATTGAAGCCTAACGAAACATGATTTTGGGTACCGTAGATGGGTCATCGAAATTCAGTTCAAATTTCAAATGAATGTTTGCTAGATTTACTCGTCAATCCATTTCTCGTGGTCAGGAAAGTATCGATAATGTGTTCTTTCAACATAATCCATGACGGCAGGAAGAGATTGCACAAGTTCTCTAGAGACCGGGACACTATTTGATGGATCAATTAACAACACACTATTTGGACCATGGACAAAAAGCCTACCTGGTGCTTACGTGTATTGATATAATGAAACCAAAGAGACTTGCATCGGCTTGGGTTGGTTGGTCCCCACCAAGACACCAAAATGGATCCTTGTTGGCGGGAGCGGCATCTGATATGGGGTATCTTGAATGTTCCAGAAGTCCATTGAGACTTCACCATATCTCCTCTCGGAATACCATTACCTCCTCAGAAGTGAACCGTTCAGTTCCCTGGCCATACCGTGTGTAGCTTTAGTCTGACGATAAGCGAGAAATCCAATTAGAACACGCATAGCATACGGGATGGATCCTAGGACCTTATCTCTTTTGAACATAGTAATTATCCATCATCGCTCTCGAATCTAGAGCCCAAGACCAGTTATGCTATGCCGCTATCTGACGAGGTAATATAATTACTGTCGTACTCACTCCATGAAAATATAGCTTATCCTCAAGAAGAGCACAAATTGCCATGTCTTGAGTTTCTGCTGCCGGCTCCAATGATGAATTGAGATCAGGTAGAATATCTGATTCTACTAGCCCTGCTATAATGAGTGCAGAATCGACAAGCACAAAAGGAGACGACCCCTCATTGTGTACTGAGATATATGGTATCTTCCCTTTCGATGCCGAGCGAGGTGAGCCGCTATCCAAAATATACTTCATGTTGGCTTGGCGGAAGTGGAATTCAATTTTGGTAATAAATGGAGCCCATACTTAATTTCCTGGATCTAGCCAGCCACGGAAGAGAGTGATTTTCATGATGGATAAGTAGCTTAGAAACCTTCGAGAGAACTGGAAATTTGAGATATCTATTGGTTTACCTTTGTGGTGATTATGATGTCCTCATAACAAGTCTAATCGATCATATTGTATTGGTGTATGTATTCTAGGCTCAGAGCTACAAGAGCTAGGTCCGTAAATGCAATACGTTTGTACGCACGCTAGCGCGCGCTTACGTCTGCTTATTCTTTAGTATGAAATCCCATGAAGATCTGATTGAAGAAAATTGTGAAGAATTCAGAGAGTAATTTTCTGCTATGATCCTCTAATGGTAATATAACGGTTGCACCAACAGTTGGAGTAACATATACACAGGGGATTCATGTAGTAGTCTGAACCAATTTTGAGCCTGTTTCAATTGATGACCAAAAGGATCATGAGAAATGATACCTGTTGTCCAGCTATGTCTATATCTTGATAGAAACAGATAATTTGAGTGCCACATCCTCGAAGATCATTTTGACAGGTGAAAGAAGTTACTTGTGATGATGGCTTTATTGTCGTTCATTTGCATCATTCATATGGTGATATATATTAACAAGCTTGATGTTCGGAAGTCGGGAGTCGGATAAATCACTCCGAAGCACGGGGGTTGCCGAGACATATTACCATAATCATCACCTTCATTGGATTCAATACTCTGAGCACATGGCAAACATTCATCAAAGGTTTCACAATTAACTTCTACGAGTGAATCACACGTGTTGATATCGCCGATATAACAAAACGGGACTAAATTAAAAATGAGATGAGGTTTAGTTTCTTTTGCAACTTTTAATAAACTTCAATCCGAACAACCTCCTTGCGTGGATTGTTAGGTCATCTTTGATCAATTCAACAACCATTCAAATGAGTAATTCAATCGATAATCGAACGGCGGTCGACCGTCTACGAGCGTTATTTAACAATCCCAATCCTGGACCCGAATATGAACCTATCTCGAGCAGTTCTAGTATTCACGAAGACGATGTACGCAGACCAGTCCTCGTCTTACCAGATCAAGCCGAAACTGAGCCCTTCTCATGGTTCGAATATGGAATCTTTATGTTAATCGGAGTGGCAATGCTTTGGGCATGGTATGTACCACTGACGTCTCGGGAGGGCGCAGAAGCTGATATCTTGACAGGAACATGTTCTTAGCAGCGGCGCCATACTTTCAGAGCCGTTTCCAAGACAATGAGAGCATTCTTCAACATTTCCAATCTGCGATTACATCCGTTGGAACAATTACGAACCTTGGCTCGATGCTACTCCTAAGTCATTTACAATCGAACGCCTCGTACCCAAAACGTATCATAGCCTCCCTCGTTCTCAATACTATTGTCTTCACGCTTCTTGCGATATCCACCTCATACTTTCGCGATGTTTCGTCCAGTGGCTATCTAACTTTCACATTGATAATGGTATTCGCGACCTCCTGTGCAACTGGGCTTCTACAGAATGGGGCTTTCGCTTTCGCATCAAGCTTCGGACGACCAGAATACATACAGGCTATTATGACGGGACAAGCAATCGCCGGAGTCCTGCCATCAGCTGCACAAATTGCCACCGTTTTAGCTGTTCCGCCGCCCGACCATTGGGCTGATGTAAATGCCGAAGCTGCAGATGTGAAGGAAAATACAACTTCGGCATTTGTTTATTTTTTGACGGCTACAGTCATCAGTGTTCTAACATTAGTCTTTGTCTACCCCTTACTTCGGAAGCAGAATCGAATCCTTGAGAGTCGCGCGGCGTCGTCAGCTGACAGTGATGAAGAGACTGACGAAAATGGTAAACACGAGGTTGTTGGTATGGTTAGGCTATTTAAAAAGCTTTACTGGCTTGCAGGAGGAGTATTCATGTGTTTCGCTGTCACAATGTTCTTCCCGGTGTTCACGTCAAAAGTCGTTTCGGTAAGGCCTGCCGATGGAGCTCCTCGAATACTTCAACCCGAAGCTTTCATCCCCCTAGGGTTTTTGGTTTGGAATATCGGCGATCTTTGTGGCCGTCTGCTTCCACTTTTACCTTTCCATACCAAGGCACGACCTATTCCGCTTTTCGTATTCTCTATCCTTCGAATTGGCTTCGTTCCTTTGTACCTCCTCTGTAACATCGAAGGCAAGGGCGCAAAGGTCAATAGCGATGCATTCTACCTTCTGGTTGTTCAGGCTGGATTTGGGCTGAGTAATGGCTGGCTCGGCAGTTCTTGCATGATGGCAGCTGCTGAGTATGTTGATGAAGAAGAACGAGAAGCAAGTGGGTCTTTCATGATGACCAACTTGGTTGCTGGTTTGATGGCTGGATCTCTACTCAGCTTTGCTGTAGCCGGCATTTCCTAATTCATCAACTTATACTTATATAAGCATTGGTTTGTATTTATGGGACGGAGTTTAGAGCGAGACAATGCATGGATTGGCGTTGGAGATCACTTTACTAATGACCGAGATGATGATTGTTGATATCATGGAATATTTATGGGAGGGAAGTCTGGATTTTAAGCTTGCATAAGAACAGCGAGAGAATTTCGAATTAACTTTCTACAATTCATAAATGATTTTGTTTTGATGTGAGATGATTGTGCTAATATATTGTAAAGTGATAATGGAACGGCAAGAAACTCTCTGGTCAGTTCAGTGCCGTATATATCTAATTGTCTCTGGCTAATACTAAACTCTCCACATGTCCTTCGAGAACTACCTAAGCAACCGTGGATCTTTAGTGCCCTGAATTATTCTCTTTAATTGAAGTAGGATGTTCGTTTCAAGTACTTTCATTCAGTTTCAAGATATCTCGAAAGAATGGGAAAAGACTGGGTTCATAAGCTTATAGGGATAATACTTCCATCCCTACAAGGTAATCCATTATCCTTCCTTTCTTCTTTCCCTTGCGGAACTTTAAACGTGAACTCTTCTTCTTTTGTGAAAGTCCTTGGCTCGCACCTTCTACGTAGGGAGCCATAGCAACGATACTAGAAAGGTAGTAGCATTTGTTGAGAGATTTCCTTCTCAATCTGAGATTCACCGACCAAACCTTTCCTCGTGCTCAACTCCCACTCCCTCTTTTTTCAACAAGCCGTTGCACAAGACCCAATCAATCTACCAACTCACCTCTTCTTCAGTATTAGGACCAACCTTGATAAACTACTCTGATATCTCTACCTCTTTTCTATCTCAACTCGACAAACTTGGCTTTAGAGGTTCTTCATTGCCCACTCCAGTCTTCCATTTTACAACCATTTAAAGTCTCTCGATCCCTATTGAGACATTTCTCGTGTATGAGGGAACTACTTGGAAGTATTTGGCAGAGACATTAGCAGCAGTGCCCGATCACACAGCAGCTGATTGTAAGCAGATCTTTCTATTTGCACTTAGATTTTGACTGACAGTCCATTCGATTTCTTGCTATAGCAGCAAATTATATCTGGCAATCATCAATTATCGAGTTCAATTAAAGATATCTTGGGCGTCAGTTTTGATACATCGAGGTCAGTAATTTTTAAATTTTCTGAAAAAATGTTACCCCTTCGGGTAAAATTCCTCCATATTTTTTGTATCATCGAGGTTGGATACTCTTTAGATGTAAATACTAACATACGACTACAGACCATAAGACCCATCTAAAATTCTTCTGAAAAGTCTACTAATGCGATTTCTCCTAATTCCTTGATTTGAAACTCTGAGGGTGATCGAAGAAGGACGCTTAGCTATTCAATTGCTCACAATGAATTTCGGTTCCCACCATAACTCGACACTTGAATAGAAAGACTATTTCAAATAGGATTGTGATGCATTTTCTTTTCTGCCCAATTAGCCTCACCATCTTTCGCACATTTAAGCTCTTCTAAATATCACATTATCAACCGCGCTACTTTTACTTGCACACGCGAACTTCTACGCCAAGTACCATCTTGCTACTTCTGCCTGCTGATTCATTCGAAGTCTTCTATTTGACCACCTCGTTTTCAAATTCACTGAATTTTTTCTCTCATATCAAATTTTTTTCCCTTTAAATCAAGCCATTCTACTCACAACTGGAAAATCAACTTCCTACACTATCTCGGTTTACATTGGATTATAACTTCAACACCACCACAACAACAATCATCAAAGATTGCATCATGACCGACGACTCTAATGATGATCATAAAACTGAGGGTGAAGACGACGGCCTTTTGGCTTCACCATTACCGTCGCCAACACAACTTGATGTCAGTAATTTTCAATGCCCGCATCCAGATTGTGGCAGATCCTATGCTTCCAAGCATGGACTTGACAATCATAATAGAGTTCATTTCACTGATAACGAAAAGCCTTTCGCCTGTCCTCATCCAGGATGCCTATCAAGATATACGAATAAGAGAGGAGTTACTCGTCACTTCAATCTCAAACACAAAGACAAAAGTGACTGGTTCAACTGTCCTACGGCAGAGTGTGATTCTTCTTTTTTTGATGAACGACAGCTCAAGTTGCATCAAAGAGAGCATGGACTATTTCGCTGTACTGCGAGACACTGTGTCTATGAGTACACCACCGAGCAAGAGTTATATGATCATAGAGAGGTAACAGTTCATCACAACGCTTCGCACACTCAAACACACTTAATCACTAACACATCTTAAAGCGTAACCATACAACTTCTGACCTATATGAAGATCGTACTAGCAAGCGACCACCAGGAATGTCTAAAGTAGAAGAAGACCTGCCTGCACAAGCTTCAAGCGGAGAGGAGACCGGAGATGAGATCGTTGTCGACGAGAGTTCAACAAAACCAGAATTCTGCGAGGATGAAGATAACTTTGAGAATAGTTCCCCCTTCAAGACGCCTACACACGGGAGAGGTAGTAAAAGAGGCATTACAAAGAGAGCTTCGTTGAATACGGAGAATTATCCTGCAAGACCTAACTGCAAAGGCTGGAAATGTCCCAAACCTGGCTGTACAGTCTGTCGCAAAGTACAGTTTGATATTATTACTCATTGGCAGGTATGCACTCTTTCTTGATATCTTCAATTTCTACCTGGAATAAAGTGATTGATTTGCTATTCTTTGATACGAAATCCGAATCTCTTTCATTTTAAATATGGCAGTCAAGCATTTGTTAACTGTACTACTTTGTTAGGAGGCACACAGTGATATACCAGAACCAGCTCATTTTGAATTTGTCCATGGTCCGAAGTCATCCGAGAATACAGCTACTCCTAGATTTGGGGTCAATGGCCATCGGCTCGGAGGTAAGCCTTGTCATTTCGTTTAATTATACAGCAGTTGTATTGTATGGTAACTTCTTTACGGCTCCCCACTTTCATTGTTCCTTCTTCTTTTAAATAACAACACCATTTCCTTTCCTATTCCTACTTCATACCCTTTGTTTTTAATATTGTTCATAATATACTGCAAACATGAATGATATAAAGGACGACAGCAGTGAAGAAGACAGTCACTCACACCCTCGTGCAAATATAGGACAGTCTACTTCTGTTGGTCAGCCAGGTCACCCCGACCAAGAAGGGGCAAGTAGAAGTAATGCCAATGATGGTGCTCGAGGACTAAATTCTCAACAACAGAGGGGAAAGGGCGACAATACTACAGGAAACAAGGTATGTTTGATGATTTTTCTTTCCAATTTATGTAACTGTATTAAACATTTGTTTGTTGATTCCTTCCTTCAACAAATTTCGGACATTCAACATTGTATATTGATTGAATAGAGAATGGACAATAGCAGATCTGTTAGTCTTTCATCGGCTTTCATTCATTCATTTGTCAAGGATCTTGTCTTATAACCTTCCATCTCTACAACTTATTCCCTCTTCCAAAATCATCTTTCACAACAGTTTAGGCTAATTCAACGCTCACAGAACACAAATATGAATGGCTTAAGCGTACCAAACGCTGCTACATCAACCCCTTCCATCGCTTCTTCTCGTTTGCCTGCGGCAACAAATACTCAAGGCCACACTCCAAGATCTAACAATGGTCGTCCCATTATCCCCCCCCCACGCCACGCACCTAATCTCGCTCGTCCAACCACCACCATCTTGGCTAATTTTACTGGCAATCTTTCTGGTCCAGCTGAAACGCCTTCAATCAACAACCGACGTAAGAAGGCAGCGGTTGGCCATCCCACTCAGAGGATTCACGCTCGTGCAACGGAGGCCCGCCGTATGAGTCCTCCTCCTGCTAGGAGCAACCAAGGTGCAAAGTCTGCTGTCGCTTTGATCAACACCCGATTGCCTCCTCAAAGACACTCTCAAGTCTCTTCTCCCGATTCTTCCCGTCGCGCCTCTCCTGTGAGCTCCGATGAAGAAGAGGAAGGCGAGGAGGAGGGTCTCTTCGTCTCGCCACCTGATACCACCAAGAATCAGACCAAAGGTCCTCGCCGCGTATTAGGTGTTCGAGGCTTTGCCAATATGCCATTGCCTAGAGATCAAGATTCTGACGAGGAGGATCTTAGACCAAGTCATGTCTTGAGACAAGAACGCCGTGCTGCTGCCGGTAAATCCTTGAAGCCTGATCATGCCCAAGAATTTCTTGGTGCGAGTAGGAAAATCTACGGTCAACCTAGGAAGATGGGAAAATCCACCAAGTTTTTTGCAGCCCGATCAACTGATTCAGATGAAGATTCAAATTTTGAGGGCAGCGAGTTGAATGTAAGCTAATTGTCTCATTCTATTATGTTTAATATGGTCAGTTGTATATACTAACAGATAACAGTCATCCGGTAGCTCTTTTGGAGAAACTGAAACCCATCACCCCGGTCGTCGTTCAACAAACCACGTCAACGCACGTGCCTCTAACTCTGTTCATCGTCGCTCCTCTGTCAACAACGGCGATCCCCCAAGAACTCCTTCTCCTGATCTTCCTAGATACCAACCCTATGAAGTCTACGGTCCAGATCTCGACTCTCCACCCCCATCCTATCTCATCAAATCACCTGGTGTTATCGACCGCACTCTTCCATACCCCAATCGTCCAGAAGACAAAATGCTCCCTGATGTTGCTGCAGTTCAACCCGACGACCTTTTCGATGCTGATGACATCTTTTTTAGCTTTCGAGACATGACTCCACACGAAAGAGAGGTACAGGATCGTCTTGATGCAGAGAAAGAAGCCATGAGAGCAAATGCCTACGGCTCTGGATTCCGCGCTCCATTGCATTTTGATCATTGTCCCCTCACAGCTCCAATCTGTCGTGCCGAGCGGGCAGCTTGGATTGCGGAGAGATTACGTCTCGATGTTGAGGAAGCTCGTGGTGATGAATCTGAAGATCCTGAGACACCATCAAGAATGGACCGCGATGATGATCGTCGCTCTGATGTTGACGTGGAAATGACTGGTACCGGAACATCTGCTTTATCAAAGAAAAAGAGAGCCACTTGCTCGGGCCCAGTTCGTGAAAAGAGAAAGTACAACTGGCGTGATCCAGTTAGGAAGAATAAGCGTCGTAAAGGAAGTTTTTCCGGCATTACATCTCGTCGTGACAGCACTCGCCGTTCTTATTCTGGTGGAAACTCTCAGATTGATGGTGCCGAAGAACAGGAAGAAGTAGTCGCCGAAAGCCAAAAGCCAAAATGGGCATGGAGTGACGCGCATCGAGCTGTGATCAATACACGAAAGCCTGTTGAATTGGTTCGTCCGGACGCTTTGGCTACTGAAGGCGGCACTGCGCTTCCTCGCCTTGTCGATCGTGCCCCCGTTAGTCCTTCTGTTGGCTCGGATAACTTGAATGCTTCGGGTGTTTTCACTGCTGCGGCTGGTAGCGCTAACGCCTCCTTTGTCTCTAGCGATGGATAAATGGATGTCTATCTCAATGACTCATGAATTAGTTTTAGTTTTCAGGATGCTTAATGGGTGGGGCAAATTGATGGTTGCTTAGTTTGTGGGTAACGAATTTTGCTGGGGACTCGATATCAAATCTGTTCAAGGCGTTGGGAGTGGATGATGGTTGTTATTTCTCGGAGCTTGCATGTTGAATAGATCATCATCAAAGATGGCAGATCTAATTGAGATAGGTTTCATATATTATGGATGGCTGAGAGACCTCAGCAAGATAAATTGAGATAGTTCAATTAGGTAGTTAGCAGTAATCTAAAACTGTATTTTATTGAATACTTGAGTTCTTTGATTATTCTGGACGTTCTGGATGGAATTATTAAGATGATTAGTGTGTGCTAATAGCTCAAACATACTTACTGAATAGTTATGTGATATGATTACTGAGATTGTTCTTATTGATTTGGTTATTAGGCTTGTCTGATGAGTGAGTGGGTGATGGGTGATGGATGGGTCATGGTCTCATGGGTATCTCCTTTCATAATGCTGCCTCGTTGCGATGTCCGGAGGAATATTGACAATTGACATAATTCGTCTAGATACAAGGAGAAGAATACATCTTTCACTATGGAATCTGGAGAGCGTGAGAAAAATTTGTGTAATGTATGTATATGGATGGTAAATGTGATATTAAATATCCCGCTAAACCTCAAAAATGAAATTACAATAAGTAGGTAGGTATCTAGAAAATCCATAACACCAACTTGAAATCAAGCCCAAAACTTCCAATCCAATGAAACTCCCCTCAAAAATTCATATGCACCATATAGTGCATATCCTCACATACCCAATTGAGAATCCGATACATAATGAGTCCCCCCCGCACATCGATACCCACCAACCTGTTTAATCCACTGATACCCCATAACGCAAACTCCCAGATTCCTCAATTTTTCCTGCGCTTGCGCCTCTTGTTTTCTCCTCTGCTCCTCTTCCGATCTTCTGCGTTCGCGTTCCTGCTCCATGCGTTCTCTCTCCGCCTTAGCTCTCAACTCACGAAGTCGCGCTTCCTCGCGCAAACGAAGTTGTTCTTGCCATTCGGCTTCATTTTTGGCTTGGATTTGTCGCAGGGCTTCCTCCCTGGCTTTGCGCTCGGCTTCTTCAAGTGCTCGCATTTCTTCTAGCTTCTTGCGCATTTCATCGGCGTAGTGTTGTGCTTGTTCCTCGGCGGCCTTTTTGTCCCGCTGTAGTTGGGTCCATGTTGCGTCGGAAACACCCGCATCACGTCCATCGTCAGTATCCGGTTCGTCATCCTCGAATAATGGTTTTGGGGGCTCATCATCATGCTTGTCCTTGGGTGCATTTTTAGTCGCGGTAGAAGTATTGACGGAAGTTGAGGGGGGAGTAGGTGGTTGTTGATTGTTGCTCATGACTGGTGCATCTTTTGACAAATTATGTCTTGGTTTTCCTTGCACGTGAGCCCTGTCTTTCTTGCTATCAATCATGTCTTTTATACAAGCCATGGCATCGTCGTATGATAGATTGATGTTGGGATTAGTAGACGAAGTATTCGTGGCAGATTGGTAGAATGCACGTGTCATGCTCTTAGCGAGTGTAATCATATCTCTTGCGTTGCCCCAAGCAGGCAGTTTGGAGAGCTCTGCAATCAAATCCAAGAAAGGCTGGTGATTCGTGATATCTTTCAACCCGTCGATAGAGATATTCTCTTTTTCCAAGGCATTTTGTAGAACGAGAAGAGAATCTTTGGGCGTAAGAGCCGGAAAATTTATCTCATCAGCAAAACGGCTATTCAAGCCTTCATTTTTGGTAAGGAGAGCATTTATATCTTTTTCATATCCTGCAAGAATTATGATCATTTTACCGGCGAATTTGGGTTTAGTCATGGACTAGAATATCCAAGAGTTAGTGATTGCATAGAATGAAGCTTGTTAGCTTTACGGATAGGAATAGCAATGACTGAAGTGACAACAGACGATGCACTAAGCATGCCAAGTAGGATCCACCATTGAAGTGAATCAGTATCAGAATAAACAGTAACTCACATCAACTAGTTCATCAATAGCTTCTTGGGAGAAATGACCCTGCCCAAGTCGATATGCTTCGTCGATGAAGAGAACTTTTCCCAGGCCAAGCTCAAGTTGTTTAACTGTTTTTGGACCAGTCTGCCCAACATATTGGCCAATAAGGTCTGATGCAGAACATTCAACAACTTGTACCTCCGACAGAAATCCTAAATCGTAATAAACTTGGCCAATCTTCCGGGCAGTTGTAGTCTTCCCAGTTCCTGATATTTGAGTTAGCATATCTGAATGTATTACGTTTTAATGGAGCAGTAAATACCTGGCGGTCCTTTGAATATAAAATTCATTGGTATTTGTGAACGAGGGTCTTTCCCAAGCTTTCTCATGCCTTTCGCAACTTTCACATATCCATCAAGCTTCGCAATGATAGTATCACATCCTGTGATACCCTTGAAGAGATCTTTGAGATTTGTTTCTGCACCGGATGCTCGATCAAAGTCTGGATCAAAGTCTTCTGGCTCAAACAAGAAATCGATAGATCGTTGACCAACAGGCAATTTTGACTGTCGAGAAAGGTAGTTTTTCTTTGCCTTGGATATCAAATTCTCCACGTCGCCCCCGTTTCCAAAATTAAGCCCGTTTCGAGCTCTTGCGAGTAGATCTATGGCAACCGCTACTGCTTTCTGAGTTGCGTCGAGCCCATATGCACTCAGCTTCTGTTGTAGAATCTCCTCGAGCTCTTGGTCATCAAAGTCGGCGAACTGGAAGCCATCGGCAGGAGGAAAGCGTCTTGTTAAGCCCGGATTAACATTCTGAAACATCTCAATCATTTTATCTTCGTAGCCTAGAAGTAATACACAACGGTCATCACCAGGTACGCTTTGTATCTCGGCAACAATCGTATCTATCACTGCTGTTCTGAAAATATCAGAGCCTCCGCCTCCACCATGACTACCCTTAGAGCTAGGGTAAAGCATGTATGCTTCATCAATGATTAGAACTTTCCCAACGGTAGTTGCAAGAATATTTTTCGTGTTTTCCTCCGATTGTCCTATATGACTGCCAACAAAATCGGCTGGATTCTTTGTAACCACTATAAAAAAATTAGAAATATATCACAAGCTAAAAGAAACGCGTTCCATATGACCAAAAAGTCTCTACTCATAAGAACATATGATCTTACCTTCCCCATTGCTCAGAATTCCTAGATCTGAGAGAATACGACCATATAGCTTGGCTACTGTTGTTTTCCCAGTACCTGGAGAGCCAAGGAATACACGATTCAATGATACCGCAATGATTGGCTTCTGTTCCAGCTCTCGTTTGTAGTTCGTCTTGATGACTTCGATCATGAATCTTACAGAGTCTTTGACAGATTTCAAACCTGTAAGGCTTTGGAGCTCATCCCATGCCTTGCATTTCAAAATTGCTTGGGATGGGTCTGGTCCTATCAGGTCTTCCTTGGTAATAAGATTGTCGTCTGGACCGAGGCCATCCCTGCGCTCTTCAGTCAAGCGATCTGCTTGTCGTTCACGAATTCTCGCAAACATGTTCTCTAAAGCTCGCGCATTCCCGAAACCCTCTCGTCCCCTGCCCCTGCCCAGTCTTTGCACCGCAATTTGCATGTAAAGTCCATCTTGACCGTCTTCTATCATCATCGGAGATGGATAGAATTTTTGGATCTGATATTGCAACATTTCAAGGAGTTCATCATCAGTATAATCTTCAAAATGAAGCGTGTATGGTAGGCGTGATTGTAGACCGGAATTGTGCTCGAAGAACTTCTCCATCTGCTTGCGATATCCGGCGAAGACGAAAACAACTTTGCCCACAAGATTTTCTATTTCTGTAAGAAGATAGTCCAAAACTGTCTTTCCACCGACATTATGTCCTTCTGTCAATTGGTAAGCTTCATCAATGAAATAAACTCCGCCCTGAGCACTGTGAAGAATGGCTAAATGTTTTTTGACATCATTTACCCCACCATGCGCAAGATGGCTGCCGGTTGTCTCAACAAATTCATCGCCAGGAAGAACTTGTAGTGTTGTCAAGATCCTGGCGTAGAGTCTCGCCACTGTTGTTTTACCTGCTCAAAGTTAATAGGGATCTTAACTGGGTATAGGGATCGAGTGATGGGTTTCCAATAGTCCTTTGGCAGTTTTGTTTTACAAAACGGCTCACGCAGGCCCGAATCCATATGGAGCTTTTGTATCAACGGCCGTGCTTGTGAAATAATTGAATCCACTGAATCCTTAATTTCATCGGGACTATAGAATCCACTCGGATCATGGAGCTGTATTCAAGAATCCAGAGCTTTTGGAATATCGAACGAACTCTATTTATTGAATTTGGTTCGCAATCGGTACTGTTGAAAACCCTTCGAATGAAAGAGCACTTACCTGTTCCAGGATTACCTAACAAAATCAAGCCCAACCTTTCTTTTGTGAGATCTGTCCCTTGACGCTTGGAAGTTTCGACTTTTGCCTTAATTCGCAGTACCTGAGATTTTACATCTTCGAGGCCAATCATCTCCATGATCTTATCTATGGCTGGATTTATCGCATTCTCCTGGTCCTTTTGTCGTTGCCACTCGATCTTCGATGCCGAAGTTTTCTGACCAACTCGCGTCTGAAGTTTCTTTGGAACATTCTTGCTTTTTGGGGGAGATTGTGTTTGAATTGTGTGGGGTTGCGAAGGTGCAGCACCTGAAGTACTGGCAGGTACTCCACTGGAAATGACGGGAGAAGAAGCAGTAGGAGCCGGTGGCTTACTCGTGGTAGTGGATGTTGATTTGACTACCACCGGTTTCGACTGCATTTGAATTAGACGGTCTTTGATGGTAGATAGATCCTTTCTTTTCTGTGCTAGAACCGCTTCTTGTTCTGATCTCAGCTGGGAGTCTTGGATCTCTTGATGTACCCTATCGAAATCCTTCTGGAGTTTTTCAAGCTCTTTCTGATGTTTTTGCCTCATTTCCTCTCGTCGCAATTGCTCGTCTAATTCTTTCTTTGCTTGTTTGGCAGCATCTCGTTTCTCCTTTTCGCATTTGGGACATGATTTCAGTGGAAGATTTTCATGACATTTTGATTTGATTGTGTGTCCTTCGGGACACTTTTGCTGTAAGATCTCCTTACATAACATTTTAGAGTGGTCGAAAACCTGATGACATTTGCTAGGGCAATGATGAGTATTACATATCAATAAAGCACCACTGTGGGGTTTCAATTAGCTTTCGAGTGTCCGCGTCGATTGAAAGATTGGTGGGACTAACCAAGGCTCATTGCACCCGCCATCTGAGCAGTATTCTTCGAAATGTTCCGGTGTGGTCAAAGTTGCCATTCGATCAGGGTGATTCGCGCATTTTACAGGGAAGCCAGGATAAAAATGGCCTGAGCCTTTCAATAAGTCGAAGAAACTCTTGTATAAGGTATTTCCTTTGCGAGAATGTATGAAGGTTTCGGAGTTACCAATCATGATCAGCGCATTTCGAGCACGAGACACTAGAACGTTCAGGCGTTGAGGCTGCGACATAAATCCAATGTCGTGTCTAGAGTTGCTCCTGGTCAAAGAAACGAGGACTATATCACTTTCTTCACCTTGGTAGTTATCTATGTCATAATTAGTGGTAAACCATGAATATCTTGACATACAATAAGGGAAGCAGGAAATGAAGACCAAAAAGATTTAGTGAAATGGATTGAACGATAGAAAGCCATTGTAACACTGGCTATCCTAGTTGAAAAATGCAATTATAAACAGGGTCTGAGTAGTCTTTCTCAAAAGAAGAGAGATTAGGTCTCAGATTTTGAGAAAAATGCGATACTCAGAGTCAGTCAAACACTTTAACTGAATTTGGAACTTCAAAGATCAAAATTGTTGGATTGCAGCTCGGACTATTTTTAGATGCCCCAAGTGTAAGGGCGAGGCAGAAGAGAAGGTCAAACTTACCAACAGTAGAAATCCGTAGTGATGGCTTAGAAGCTTTGGCGCCAGTATCAATATACAGTCCAGCACGGATGAGATCAAATTTATCCAAATCGTTGAGGACGGGATCGTTCTCTTTCGCAAGTTTCTCGAGCAGCAGTCTAAGCTGAGCTACATAGGGGGTTAAGACAACCAACTTGTCCGAGCCATATCCTTGTTGAGCAAGGTACTTGACGCATTTGAGTATCATGCTGGCTTCAAAATCGTTCTTTTTGGAAGATGTAGACTCCACGTTGTCCCGCATCTCTCTCACACTCACATCATGTTCCGGAGCCGTATGGTCTACGAAGATAAGATTGTCTCTAAACCCGAGAAGATCTTTCCGATTTTTCGTCGAATCGGCATCAACTAAGTCTGGATAGGTAAGGTGTCTAATAATTGACGATATCTCCGGTCGAGAACGATGCTGTTTTGTCAGAGTAACATGTGGGAAGCCGTCGAGCACGAGTCTTTCAAATAAAGACATGTCCAGATTGTATCCATCCCCTTGTTCAACCTTGAGGCCGTAAGTATTGCACTTTGGACGAAGTTGTTTATGGTCTCCAATGAGGATCAGCTGTTCAGTATTCCTCCCCAAAGCTGTGAAAATATGAGCTTCGAGAATCTCTCCAGCTTCCTCAACTAACAAGACTCCAGGAGAAGCTGCTTGGATTGCGGTGGAGTATTTTGCAGCTGCAGTAGTTGTGCAGCCAATGATTCTCTTTGACTTGATGATGTTTACATCTCTTTGTCCAACAAGCTCGTTTTTCTCTGCTTGTTCGGCATTGAACTGCTTTCCGATTTTATCCAATTCTGCAACCATCTCCTCTATGATAGCCGACTTCCAACTTGAAATCATCGTTGCCCTCTGATCAGGGCTGATACTCCACACAGCTCTTGAGTTCTTGTGCTGTGAATGTTGAAAGGATCCGGCATTCATCTGCCCTCTGGTCCATCTATCAAGTAAGTAGAACTTATCCACAGCTTTACCTTTTTTCCCAACTTTCGTCATACCATTCGTGGTTGTTTGTGGTACCAGAAATGTATCGTAAAATGGCATATCATCCAGGAACTCAAGGTAATCCAAAATTTGTTGCTTACTCACATTTGCAGAGTTGTATCTTGTAAAAGCACTTTTCAAACGCGCCTCGTGCAGACGCAGACTATCTTCTAGTTTGTTGATTCGATTCCATTGAGAGTTATCAAGTTTTGATGAACCTTGTTTGCTGAGTAATAACGCCTGTGTTCGAGAAGTAGACTTTGCGCCGAGTCGTATCATATCAGAAGGTGGTATACCAATATCCAGAAGGTCCTCGAGGAATTGATCCAATGCGTGGTTTGTGTAACACACGACTAGAATTCGTTCAGATGTGAAGTTGTGAATTATTTTTGCTCCTAGAGCTCCAATGAATGATTTTCCTGTGCCTGTTAATATTTGTTAATAATCATTTGCAACTTGCGACCTAGGCACATATATCAACGCGAAACGTAATAGAAATGGAATGCGACAACATGATTGTCATTTTTGAGTTTGGACATCGAAAAGTGCCATGAGCCCCAAGCACATCGCTTTAGTATGTAGCATACTTCTTCCCCTGCATGACGAAATGAGGAGATTCATACCTGGAGGCCCTTGAATCAAACTGACTCTTTGGAATAAAATAGCAAGTAGAGATTGGATTTGAGAGTCATCAAGAACAATCGGCTTTTTCGTCGAGAGAAGAGAACTCATGTCTTTCCCGGAGCTTTTTTCTATCTTCCTTTTCAGTTGCAAGGGCTGGAATGGCGGGCCAGAATTGAACTGGTCCTCACTCCATGAAAGGAGCTTCTCTGCCAAAGGAACATCATTCATATCTTGTAGGCGTTTGAGAAATGGTTCAAAGCCGAAGATTGATGTGTCCATTTGCACCAGTTTGATCTTTTGAGCCACCTTAAGTTTCACCAAAGTTCTTGATACAGTCGTCTCATCTTGAAATTGCAGAACAATATTAGCAGGTTTTTTTGCCAGTTCTTCCTCGTTCCTATCGATAGATGGGAATGCGACAGGTTCACCATCAACAAACAAGCACCCAATCGTTCCTTGCCTAAGAATATTCCTGTTTTCCTTGAGATAACCGACACGCTTGCTGTGATTTTTAGGATCTATTTTCTTCAAAGGCTGTAGTTCATCCTGGCATTGAAACATGAGGCCCCATGGGTCACGAAATTTGTCTCCTTTAATATGTATGCTCACCACTCGAATGTTGTCGAATGTTAGCCCTCGATGGTACCCTGATCTCAAGCCTTGGAGCTTCTGTACCTCATCCCTGATTTCGCCCAGCATATCTTCACGAAGGAGTCGAAATTGATTATCAATATGAATTCCCAGTCGAGTGGGATCTACATTTTTGAGATACGTGTCAGGGGTACGTAGAAACGGTCGTTCCTTAGACAGAAGTTCATCTGCCGTGGGCATAATTGAAATATCTCGGTGATTCGCATGGTCATTGTTGTGTCTTCCACCGGGCCCAGAGTCAAGGTCTTTGTCAAGGTCGGATGCATCTAAGGATAGAGTGTGCTTGATTTTCTGACCCAAATTTCTACAATCTCCATTGGCAGATGTTAAAATCGCATCCAAGATACCGGGAGATCTCGCCACAAGGATGTAAGTAGTTGGTGATTTTCCAGGACGATTGATAAGCTCGAGTAAAAGCCATGCAAATGCATGGGATGCCTTTTCATTCAGTTGACCAGTCTTGAAAGCTTTCATGAATCCGTCCCAGAAAAAGGGAGGCTCGGCTATCGCGGTGATAAGCTCTGATAAACTTAATCCGGAGTTAATGGCTTTCAAGGGTGGTGATTGTAAATATTGAAGTAAGAGTAGAGATGTTTCGTTGAGGAACGAGGGTGTGGTGTCAAAACGCATCGAAGCTTGGATTGCATCAAGGCCCGATGGTCCAGATAACAATTTATATGCTGTTGTTGCTGGATCTTTCTGAGAGCAGATTGCTTCAATAAAGATTTTCCCATCTCGGACTGAGGATAGGGCCCTGCGTCCATTGATAACGTCATGGAAAAAACGATCAAGGCGAACAACGCGAGGGTCGTCAGTAAGGGAAGCCATGAAGATTCTGAACAATAATGAAGAGGAAGGTTTTTTGTTATAAGATCATAATAGGAACTTTGTCGAATTAATATTGCAGAGAGCTGATATGATTATAGGAAGCTTTGGAGGTCAAGATGTGGATCCTGTAAACGACTTCGTTTAGGATTATGAAAAGCATCAAACAATTAACGCTCGAAGATTCTTTTTTTCCTGATAGACACTGCTATAGTGGCATTGGACATGCATCATTGCGGCCTGCTGCATAAATGGGAAGCCTCACGGGAGAAGGTTTGCTGCCCAATCCATTATTTTCTCTCTGTGAAGCGACATATAAATGGCAGGTCCTGCGGGCCAATGAAAGTGACCGGCATACACTGAGACCAAATGGCAAGGCATTTCCGTTTGCTATGCGCTGTGAGTCACAGAAAGAAGATGGCAAAGCCAATGGGCTTCCTGGGAGGACACAGGGTTACATTGTGAGGTTGATTCATGCTTTTGCCTTTACAAATGGACGTATTCCTCAATCATGATCAGAGCATTCCAGACTCGATATATTCCTGATACTAGGAATCTCTTCATATCGGAAAATCAATAATCAGCAGAAATCGTCGTTCGGTTGGTACTTGCGATAATTGCAATCGATCATGTTGTCGTACAAAGATAGCAATTATAGAAGAAGAAACTGGGGTGTGAGTAGTGGGGCTCGTGGGGGCTTCAGGCAAGGCTCAGCGTCTCATGTTCTTCCGCCAGTATCGGATAAGCCGTTTGGACCAGAGATCGACAGCATCAATATATCAAATCTGTTGATTGAAGAAGATGCTCCCATAATTGAAAATGTCAACTATGTCGCTTCTTACAACTGGCTCGATGGAAAAAATCCCATAATTCTTGTACCAGGTAGGTAAAAGATTATTCTCATAATCGAGGAACACTGGCATCGAGAGGCGGCTGCTGTTTTGAAGCATACTTTCTCGATTGTTCATGAATTAAACCCTAGCGTACTTAATTGTTAACACGTGAGGAACAGGTTCCCCTCCAGCTTGGTCTCCTCCCACTCAAGATGAGAAGCTTCCTGAAGATAGTGGAGCTGTATATCGCGATATCAACGCTGCTCGATATCCTAATTATCCCATGGAGCCTGTCGTTCGATCACTTTTGGCTCTTGAACCGGATTTCAAGCTGCAGGATGTAGATTTGGTGGCATGCGGGTCTACAATTGGAAATCTTCTACGATTTGCAGGCTCGTTGGATATGCCATTCCGATTTGATGCAGATCTCGTCGGAGACACCGTTTTCTTCATCCGAAAAGGAAAAAGTCCGACAGAAACCATTGAGGACCTCCGAGGTTACGGTCATACATTTCCGGAACGATATACTACATGGGACAGAGATGTTGGTGGCTCTTGCTCACATCAGCGGATAATTGAGTATGATTTTGCGGATCTTCATCTTTTGGTTCGTAGCGAGACTGATGGGTATCTCAAGAAGCAAGAGCCACATGCAACTGCCTCGTCAAGATCAGAGGAGAATGTACAGGCATCGATTGATCAATCATTTGCCAAGTTGGAAGTAGGTAACACCACGGCGGTATCCGATAGTTCTAAGCTGGACCTGCGAATGCAAGGCGTCAAAAAGTCCCAGAGTCAGATTTTTGATATGAAGACTCGACGTTACTTAAAAACCTTTGACATGGAAGAGATTCTTCCTCGACTTTGGGTTAATCAGACTCCCAACTTCTTGATTGCCTATCACAAATCTGGACTCTTCGACAACCCGCAAGTATCGAACGTTAAGGACAAGGTCCTAGAATGGGAAAAAGAACATGCTACTTTGTTGAGCAAGTTCCATGTTCTTCTGAAGAGAATTTTAGAGGTGATAAAAGATTCCAAAGATGATCGTGTGGAGATTAGTTGGGACGGTAAGGGTCCACTACGTGTGACGAAACAAATTGGAGAAGGAAATCGAGTTCTCCCATCGGATTTGTTGCAAAAATGGGACGACTTTGACTAGGTAGCCTTATATTACTTTTCTCTTCTTGGGGTGGATGAAGGCTTGCAAATTTTCTCAGCGGGGACCCTGTCTAATTCTGGATTGAAACAATTTCATTCCGTTATTTCAATTTCATTGGTTGTTTCAATTTATTTGACATTTTAATTTTTTTGGAGAACTCGGAAAAGAGTCTTGTCTAAATTGAGCTGCCACGGTGTTTGAGGTTCAATTGAGGTCTAAATAATGATTCTACATGTTCTCTTGACTAATTCTAAAGGAGGGGTTCTACCAATAATACAATGGCAACTCGGATTTCTCTATCAATTACTTAGCTATGTAGGTATCTAATTATCTAGGCTTTCTTCACTATGTTACAAAGCACTGTAGATTGATTGTCGATGACTTCACAACAATCAATATCTTAACTGTTCCGGAAGTTTACCTCGCTTCAAACACTCTTCCTGGATGCTAGAACTTCGATGCTGTCAGAAATACCATCTTCTGGTTGCGTTTCGCCTTGTACGATGCGTTCCAGGTCAGGTGCATCTGAATGTTTAGTACCCTCAAATAATTCATCAATCTCCTCGAGCGTTTTTCCTCTCGTCTCTACCCAATACTTCCAGATCAATCCCACCTCCAAGACATCCCACGCGCCATTCATCATATATATTTTCCAGCCCATAGCTTCTTGTGCAAATGGAAAGGAGAATACAATCAGGAGTGCAACACCGTTGAGCACGAAAGTGAAGAGGCCCATTCCATTGGCTCTGATGGGATAATTGAGTACTTCTGGGGGGTACAAGTAGAGAAGTGGTGTCCAGCCGAAAGAGTACGCTCCTTGAAATAGGAAAATTGCAGCAACTGTCCCATATACACCGGACTTATTTGTTGATGTCCCATATACTTTCTACATGTCAGAAAATTGTGCGGGTGCTTGAGGGACGAAGAGCATACCTTTGGTAAGAGCACCGACAATGAAGAGAAAAACAGTCAGAAGCGATGTGCTAATGATAGCAGTTGGACGCCGGCCAAGTATGTCGGCATAGTATGTTCCAACCAAAGCACAACAGAGGCACCAAGCATTGAGGATTATATTCTGCCAAAGGTCAATGCTCATTGCTAACATTATAAGGTTAGGAATCTCACAATCTGAAGTTGCGTGGTGGTGTCAGTGATTCCGGCATTGTCAAGCATTGTTCCCAAGTAGTAACTTGCGATTACGTTTCCTATCAAAGTCAAAATCATATTCGACGATAGATGAAATCAGTACCCACCTGAAATAGTTGAGATTACCGCAGCTGAGATTGCCAGAGAGACTCTCTTTCTTGCAACTGGTGTTTTAACCATCTGCTTTAGACTTATAGTCTCACCAACATTTCTCTCATATTCTATCGTGTCAATAATCTCCTTGTATTGCGCAAGCACAATGGGATTTGAGGTATCTCCATTTGCATGAGTCTGAGCTATAACGATGAGCGCCTCTTCTGTCCGCCCCACATATGCTAGCCATCGAGGTGATTCCGGCACAAATGGCAAAATGGCAATGCAAAGAATACTAAAGATCCCTTGGACTAATGAAGGAACTCTCCATGCCCAGGTCGAGTTGTAGGTAGCTGTCTGATACGTCACACCAGCTGCAATTAGTCCCCCTGCTGTTTGTTAGATGTTAGGGTTTATAATGAACAATCAAAGCTCGTACCAACATAATAACAATCGTTCAACACTCCTAGTCCCCAGGCTCTCCAATTGTAGGGAAGTGTCTCAGCAACATACGTCGGCCCCGTAAGAGTCGAGGCCGAAGTTCCATAACCGACTAAAATCCTAGCTATTACAAACATGGCAGTATTCTGCGCAGCCGTCTGAAGGATAACAGACAAGAATGTAGCAACGGCCGCCCAGAACAATGCATATCTGCGTCCGATGATATCGGTTACTTGTCCATAAGTCAAACCAGCAATAGCGCCACCAATCCAGAGCGCGGCTGTGTTCAGAGAAAGAGTTGCGGTGTTCAGATTGAAATAATCTGTGTAGCTGGGGAGTATATTGAGTCCGTTCCTATCTTTTCGTGAATATCAAGGAATGAACTACGGGGGAAAGTGGATTTATCGGGGAGACTAACATCATCGACCCATCGTAACCAAAAGTAGTTGACGTGATGCACGAACATAGGATTAGGAGGATTGATACTACCCATGACGAGCCCGAAACTCTTGGGCGTGTTATTTGGGCCAGTATTGTCTCCGCCATTGCAGTTTCAAATTCTATAAGATTAGGTGACAACTATTTTCAACCGGTGGACGTCAGTAAGGCTCAAAAATACGTCTTTCGATGCTGCTGCGAGAATTTTACGTTCGACTTGAAAATTTAAACAAAGCATAAGAATAAGGTTCATGTTTATGTTTCTTATCTCAGCATGAAACTGTGATAGGAAAATCTTGTGCCTGGGGAGTCAAGTCGCCTTATCTCACTGCATGCGGAGAGATGCTCCAATGCATGTGCAAGGAAGATCGAAGCCATCGAAGCTTGTCAAGGCTTGTTTGACTTAAGCGGCTGCTTCGATCCTAGATACCAACCTTCCTTTCACGTATCTAGGCATGGATCATGGCGATAATTTGTTGGTCTATCGCTCGTACCCACTGATGATTTACTGTGTTGACTGATGTTGGCTGTGGTCACAACTCTAGCGAGCCGACAGAACTCTCGAGTTCTTATCGCAGACCCCGGTGACCCCGCCCGGCTTTTCAGTGGAGGGACGATGGCAACAATAACACGTGACATGGATCTGCATTTCGTCCTGATTGGGCAGGTGTGACGAAGAGGGGTAAAAGTTCCACCGTGTCGTCGTATATAGGTAAGAGTATAATGGCTTCTCACGACCTTTCAATTTCACGCCTCTTTTGTTTAATTTTCCTCTTTTTTAGAAGTAAACTTCGCTATGTATCTTCCTTTCCTCTTGACTTTTATATCTCAGACTGTCGCTTTCAATGCCCCATCCGATGTCCCAACCTGGTGCGGAAAGCCGTACATGAGCACGTGAGTTGTGATAGGGTCCCGTGTCGCGAGTTTGCTGACATTTGTTAGAAATCACTCGTTAGATCCAGGAGGGCAATTCAAATTCCCAGAACCTCAGTACGATCCGCTACTCTATGTAACGATACAACCTCGATACTCAATTTTCCTTGAGAGTGACGAAGAAGGAACTTTCATTATTGATGCCAGTATATCCCATATCTTTGGCGGATCATATAAAAATGCTACTTTTAATACACCTGGAAGCAATATTAGCTCGCCTTTCACGACGCTTGATATTGAAATTTACAACGAAGAGTCAGGTGACTTACTTGCCACCAATAAGGTTCCCGTGAACTCAACTGGAAATCTAATAGAATTTTCCTTCTCTTCATTTACTGCACGATTACAGCCTTTTGCAGTCTCGATCCATGCCACTTCTCCTGACGGTCAACAAACTTATACTGCAAGCACTAATGTCTATGTACTACCATCACGTGGATATGGTAGTGCTGTGAAAATTGATAACCTCTATGGGGGACTCTATGTTCAAAATGAAAAAAATGATTGGGATGGTTGGTATGCAATCTTTCCAAATGGATATTACGCCGACGGTTCTTATGTAACACCCGACAACGTCTCGCTGGCCAATCTCGAGGCATATGCAGCACTCGGTTTCAACACCATAAATATCGTTCCAGACGGTGGTCTTCCTGACCAATCTTATCCCACTGCACAACTCATAGAGTATTGGGATAAAATGGATCAGCTGAACCTTTTCAATCTCTACGATATGCGATTCGCGTTCCAAAACTCGACACGCATCTCGGAACAGGTAGCTCTCTGGCAAAACAGAACTACTCTCCTGTCTTGGTATACCGCCGATGAACCGGATGGATGGGCATATTCTCTTAACTCTACCCAACTTGCTTATTCACAACTTAAATCACTAGACCCGTACCATCCCGTCAGTCTGGTCCTCAACTGCCAGAATTTCTACTACCCCGAATACTCAGCTGGTGCAGATATAATATTTCAAGACGCCTACCCGGTTGCGATAAATGCCACTTGGTCCATTCCGTGGGGAACTCCTTGCAATGAAACTTATGGAGATTGTGGGTGTGATAATTGTGTTGGAGAACTAGGAGACGTAGCGACTCGACTTGATGATATTCAAAACTATCAAGCAAATATAGGACCAGGTGTTCAAGGAGGCCTAGATAAACCTACATGGTCAGTAGTCCAAGCGTTTGGCGAATCGCAGTATTGGCAAAGTATACCGAGTGCAGCAGAAGTAGAAGTAATGATGATGTTGAGCGTTAATCATGATGCGAAGGGAATTACGTATTGGATTTATCCAAGTACAGATTCTGCCAACGCTGGGAGTGCAGATTTGGGCAAGGTGTTGCAGAATTCACCTGCACTTGATTTCTTGTTTGGGACGAAGGCAATTAAAGGACTGGGAAGTGGTTTATTAGATGTAAGTGCGTGGATTGTAGGAGAGCAGATGATGGTTGGTATTGTTAATGGAGAGTATGTTGAATCTGTAGATGAGCTCTCGGTAACTTTGCCGGGAAACGTGGTTTCCTTAAATCAGACTTTGTATGGAGAATCGGGCTGGATGATTAGTGATGGCAAACTGTCGAAATCGGGTCTGGTCGGTTTGGAAGTAGACATTCTGGTGGTAAATCTTAGTTAGTACCCCAAAATTTAACGCGCTCATCGTCAATCCGAAGTCTTCATATCTAATACCATTCTAGAATCCATCAATACCTTTTTCGAAAATGATAGTGGGGGTATCCATAGAGATGAACTATGAAAATTAGACTGATCCAAGATGGCGCACGACTATTAGCAAAGACCACTGTCAATTTTGCTCTACTTCACACTCAATTGAATAGAAACAGCAAAAGGAAAAAAGAGCTTCATAATCAAAATCTGGGGTACCGCTCTACTTCGAGGCGGGAATTGTACTTTAACGGGTAGATCAATCGCGGACTTTATTAGTCCTCGAACAGCCCGTTTGGATCGGCACTTAAGATCGTCATACTGAAACATGACATCGCAACACTTTAATTCAATTCTCCGTCTGATCATGCCAGCAATTGTATGGGCGGATGTAACTGTTACCGTAAAAACTCGACAAACTGAGATCCTACTTAACCGCATTTAGTCTAGTATAAACGCCTCACTCTACAAACTAAATCAATTTGTAAGCAAGAAACATTTTTTTGAAGAACTTCAATAAATTATTATTAAATCAATAATTAATATTTTGCTTTCAAATTAAAGATCTTATTAGTAATTAATAATAAAAAAAAATCAAAATCAACTTTTTTTCTAATTTCCAATTTTGAAAAATAATTCACGTGCTTTAAATATGTGAGTGATTAGAAAAAGTGGAAAAAATGTTAGATTTCAATAAGTCCGGTTGGGGAGATCGACAATATGCTAGGCTAAATGCGGTTAAGTAGGATCTCAGTTTGTCGAGTTTTTATGGTACTCCCCCCTAATGAATTTAGGCGCTAATCGACGGAGTTTTGGACGGAGTCCGAGCTAACCCCACTCCTTCCCTTCACTCGGCTTTTTCACCTCTAACTATTGGTCCTGCCGTACCAAGTCCACCATACATACATTATTGCATTGGATTGCACCTTAACCTGTCGAATGATATTGGATGGATTTCTGAGCTGTCACGTTGCATTGCATTGGATCTTGAAGATTTCACTTTTTGAAGCGAGTTTTGGTGGGAAAACCAATTGCGATGTGCATGAAGTCAAGGATCGTGACAGCTTGGTGCGTACGATGTCTTATTTCACGGCCTACGATGGACAATGGATTGTCCAGAAGTTATGGCATCTTCCAAGCCGTTACATTGTACTCTGCAAACATTCCCATTGCAGTAAAATCTCTCTATAAGGATACCGAGTTTGGTGAGCTTTCCCACGGATATAGGGAGCTATTTCTGTAGCGAGGTGACCCACTAGTCGCTGTCTAATAGTATTCTGCTCCCGATTGATCCCAATCAGGCCATATTTCTGTAACTGTTTTACCCTAATAAATACCAATCCAAATTTTGATACATCTATTATATGATAGTTATATCCTGACGGTTTTATTGGCTTAATAAGAATACACAAAATTGAAAGATCTGCAAGTGCACCCTCATAAAGAGGTTAATCTTATGTATAGGATCCTTCAAGAGGGTTTGTCTCGTATACTCACTGTATTTTATGGAAATAAAGTCATGACAATGGTGGAGTGATGGCCCTGATCTCTCTCACTTTCCTATATAAAGATGAAGTCCTCAATTTCATATTCGATATCAATCAACGATTTCAATCTTCTCTTTTGATATGGCACAGCTCAACATGGATTTCTTTGTCTGGTCTGGATCTCTTCAGACAGCCCAACTAGTTTTTGTCCTCATCTTTTTCGCGTTCTCTGTCAAAGTATGAACAATCCTCAAGATACCAAGTTCTATATACTAACACGTCCAGATTATTCATCAAGCATACCTCACACCTCTGCGCAAGATTCCCGGCCCATGGTATGCGCGGTTCACCAATCTCGTTCTTAAATACCATATATTCACCGGTCGTCGCATTCAATACGTTCATTCCCTCCATCAAGCTTATGGACACATAGTCCTCATTACTCCAAACGAAGTATCATGTTCTTCAATTCCTTCTTTCAAAACTATCCACCGCATCTCCAAACCTTTTCTCAAGTCTACATGGTATCAGAAATTTGTGAGTGGACCAGACGGTGTTTTTAACATGATTGATGTAAAAGACCATGGTGTCCGTCGCAAGATGTTTTCGCATGCTTTCAGTAAGAGCTCTTTGAAAGTAACTTGGGAGAGCGAGGTTAGGAAGAAGACGAACATGGCGGTGGAGAAAATCAAAAGAGATGCTTTGGTAGGAGAAGCAGACGTCTTGAAATTCCTCATGTTCATGGCTGCAGACGTCATAGGACATCTCTGTTTTGGAGAGAGTTTTGGAACACTAGAAAAGGAACGGGTAAGTTCTTCCCTTTCTACAGTTTGCTTAGTTATTCATTTTAACTCTAGAAAACTCAATACATCGAAGATCTTCAACAGGTGGCAATGGTATCTGGTATCCGCGCCGAATTCCCTGGGCTTTTCAAAATTGGAAGGATGTCAGGTCTTTCTTTCCTCAAGACTCCTGATGATCGACTGAGAGATCATGCATCAATAGCTGTCCGAAATGCAAAATCACAGAGTGATGCTACTCCTAACATATTCCGCAAGATACTCGCCGAAGAAAAGTCTGAGAATGGGGAGGGATCATTGTCAGATTTTGACATTCAACAGGAAGCCTCGAACTTTATTGTAGCGGGGACTGATACGACTGCTAATACGCTTACTTTTCTGCTATACAACATTTTGAAAAATCCTAAATTGCGGAGACAACTAGAAGATGAGGTTGACACTTTAGGCGATGATTTCGAATCTAAGGATGTTGAAGGATTACCGTTCTTGAATGCAGTCATGGAGGAAGGATTGAGGCTATGGGGGGCAGCGCCTGGGGGTCTTCCTAGAGTGATTCCCCAAGAAGGTGTTGAATTAGATGGATACTTCCTTCCTGGATCCTTAACAGTTTCCACGCAATCTTACACAATTCACCGGGATCCGGAAATCTTTCCAGAGCCTGAAAGGTATTTATCCCTCCATTCACCCGATTCCCAATCTCGGATCGTCCCCTTCCTCCAGAAGTCTCCACTATTCCGAGCCGTAGTCAGTTTCCACGGCCCGATTCGCAGATTGAAAGCCTTGAATCGTTGGACTACGGCCCAGACAATTTGAAACTGCCTGTAATCCACTTTTTCCACAAAACAAGTAGCTAACTCATGATCCGTCTAATATAGTTTTAAGCCCGAACGCTGGCTAGGTCCCAAATCAGACGATTTCAAAACGGCGAATCACGCTTTCGGTGCAGGAACACGCACATGTATTGGTATTCATTTAGCGAGAATGGAAATTCAGCTAGTTCTTGCTTCATTTTTCAGGGAGTGCAAAGGAATTAGAATTGCCTCGAGCCAAACTGATGAGGGAATGGATATTGAGAACTTCTTTTTGATTGCGCCAAAGGGACATGAATGTATTGTTACGATGAGAGAAGGATTTTAACAAGTGAGTCAGAAGATATTGGAGGGGAAGCTATACTTGTTTTTGGTTATCGGTCATCTTGTATTGTAGATACTCGAATACTTCATTCAATGATTTGTTCCCATTGTACCCCTGAATATAGCATCTGGAATAGTGTAAAGCTGCATATCATGAGGGATGTGCAAAGAAATAAAACGGAGACATGTTCTAAACCACAAAAATGACATATTGAGCTAATATTGGGAAGCTCTCGATGCGTTCAAACTTGGTCCCGATATACTTGTAAGGGAATTACTTCGAAGCAGACGCTACTTGACATAGAATACTGAATCTGCACATGAAGTTTTTACAACCCTATACTAACCGCATCTGCCTCAATCTTCATGAGCATTTCAAGTTCTTCTTCGTACCTGGTGTGATCGTCGTAGATGTCAATCCCATTTCTTAAAAATTCATCCCATCGCGCCGTCATTGTTTCTTGGAGATGAAAGGCATATTCCAAATGACACTCATATTCATAGTTGAATTGGCTATCAAGGAGCCAAAAATCCAATAAAACTTCGTGACAGCCCTCTTTTATGGCGTCATATCGCTGATTAAAGTGTCTTGCTGAGGAGAAACGACCTTTACAGCAATCTGCGAAAATCTCCCACGCAATATTCAAACCCAATGCTCTTGCTCCAAAAGCTCGTACCATGCTTGCTAGCCGTACGTGACATTCAAACATTTCGTGGCTATTGTAGACGTGACCATTACGATCAATCGTGAAGTTACACAAGGCGTTTGCGATGTTAGTCCGTAGGTCTGACGTCGATGGTAGTATAATCATCGAAGAATCTGAATCTTCATCCCCTATTTTCTCACAATACTCTTTCATATTCAGACCACGGTCAAAGAGTGTCTGCGCAGAAATTCTATGCACAACATACTTCATTGGAATCTCCCATTCGAAGAGATATTCATCCTTGAATAACGCAGGGTTTCTTGCACGAAACCTATTGGCCATCTCTTTTGCAGAATGACATACATCTAGTTCCCTATCCGGAACTTGAATAAAGGCAATCCAAATATCGGACAGATCTTCTCCATCTTTGTAATGCTTATCGAACGCAGTTTTTAGAGCTCTAATGATACTAGAAGTCACCGAAACCAAAGCGGTTGGTTTTCGATTAGAGAGCTTCTTATGGTTCTCGAATTCCCGTTCTAGGTTTATATGAGAAGGTCGATGCCAACCCTGGTTTGCTTTACCAGAAACGAGGCCACCAGCGCTTGTGGGTGAATAAACGCGATAGAAAAGTTGAGAGGACATAATATCGTATCCAAAATTATCTCAATCTAGGGATTTGGAAGAGAAACTGGTAACTGTTGACTTGAAATGGAGGTTAACATTGCGAAAATAAGTAGTAGTTGTATGAGGCTCTGAGCTATTTATCCGGTGCCAGCTGTCAGCTTTTGACCCCGCATTCTTCTTGGCCACTCATTTCATATACAACTAGGTAGATAATTAAATTCGACACACACTCGTCAACACCCAATTAAGGATTTCAAAAGCATTACCCCGTAAACAATGTAACTGTAATTTCATGTTCAAATAACATAAAAGAGTTCTGGGTTGGATGAATGACAGACAAGTAACATTCTCTGGATGAGATGCTTGAGATACTAGTTAGAAACACACTTGTTTTGGACAATAAATCCGTTGCGCCCTTGAATGAGAGCGTTGATTGAACCGCTAAGTTCTGGATACGTCAATCATCGTCAATTGGATAAAACCATGTTTCAAGTTATCCAACGAAATCCCGAAACATTTTTGACTGAAATGTCTTTCTCGAACACTAGAGCGATGACAAAACAAACGAAAATCCCCAAACGCCTTTTTTGTATTTTTTTTTTGGTTTGATTTTGGATTGTTTAAAGTTTTTTTTTCTTCTTATTTTTTGTTGAGTTTAACTGTACCGTGTATCTAAAAATCAGTAAAGGAAATCATAATCATGAAATCTCAAGCCCAGCAATCTCACACCCCGGGATTCTCATCTTCGACTTTTGCATCTGCTACTCTTCTCTCTGTTCTGTACGTCTTAAACTTCCTCGCTGACACTCTCTCATTGAACATCTCATCTAACTCTCCATATGTTCTATCCTTCGTCTCTGGTATCTCTATCCACACAATAAACCATGCAATACAAGCTGTTGCAAAAAATATCCATCCCATTTTCCCACCTAGATTTCCTTCGGTCGCATTGAACATGTATGGTACAGCTACATTCCAAACAGTAGAATAAGAATAGTTGAAAAAGAAACCGAGGGATTGGGATTTAGCTCGTAGACGGAGAGAGGAGATTTCTCCGGCAAGGGAGATGGAAGGGCCGATGGAGGGGCCGATGGTGAACCAAACCATTTGGAGTGTTACACCCACACACCTGTTTAGTGAATTAGCTATGTTCTGTACCAAGTGTGATAAAGGGTAGAGGGAATGTGACGCACCATGATGATGCTTTCGATGAAGAGACACTTGCTGCAATACCCATGATCAAGAAGAGAACAACAGCAACTGAAATACCAGATAAGATCATTTTTCTTCTTCCAATGAAAGTCATGAACCAAAATGTAAAGAAACTACTAATCAACGCAAAACCAATACCCAATTCAATCATCATTGAAGATTGAGATGAAGAAAGGCCGGCTGTGATCATAAAGTATGGAGCGTTAGAGATGAAAGTAGCACCAATCATTTGATTGAGACCGTTTGTGTAAAGAATGATTCTTGTCCTGCGCCAATTTGTACCTTTAAAAAGGTCCATGTAAGAAGTTTCGCTACTGGCGTTGGCTTGGAACTCTTCTTCCCGTGTAATTCGGACCATACTACCGAGAATGGGTTCGACTGAGATCGACTTGTTGTAAAGTTTTGAAAGAGCTTTGGTGGCAGAAGATAAATTGCCTTTTCGGACAAGGTAATAGGGTGATTCAGGAATGATGAAAGCGAATAAAATAATGACTAGCGGCCAAACCCAGTTTGAGGCGAAGAGAACTTTGTATGAAGACTGATCCATGATTGTTACACGATCGAAGGCAACAGATGCCGCGATAAGGTATCCTAAATTCTTCAAATAGTTAGCAACACAGTCTAATGATTGAGAATGAGGCACCTTACCATGCTAAAAGCATACGCTGATAATGCTACTCCGCGAATCCTAAGAGGAGTAATTTCTGATACATAGATTTGACCGGTAGTCAAAGCCATACCAAGTCCAATAGCATTCACCATTTTGCCTCCGAGAAAAGCTCCAGGTGTTGTGGCTGTGTATATGACAGCAGTCCCGGCAATTGAGATGAGTCCAGATACACAGAAGGAAACACGACGACCGAAACGATCTGACACAGGGGCAGCTCCCCAAGCACCAAAACCTGTACATACTTGTGCCATGGCATTCCACAATGATTGCCAATAAGCAGGTATTATGTATGTACCAGGGGATATTTGTTCACCAAATTGCGCTCTAAAAAGAACTGTCAGTTATTGATCCCATAACAACTAGAAATAAACTGACTGGAATGGCACCATGTTCAAACAAAGTGAAAGTGCAATGTTATCGAATCCGTACATCAGTGCCCCCATATTAGCATAGATACAACATAGCACGATGAAAGGATTTTGTTTGATTGTCTGCCAAATGCTGAGGTCCGAAACATCGGGTTGAGTTGTGTCGACCGTTTCCACGCGTTCGAGATGCTGTGCTGACAGTTTAACATTATCGTCTGTGGTCTTGTTGTCCACAACAGGTGAATTTGTTGTCGCCATCGTGCTACTCAAATTGAAGAGATGCTAATCGTCAATTGACGAGATTTAAATTAAGAAAAGGAGGGGGAAAATGGCACTGTTTTAATTCAAGGCGAAACGCTTGTTGATAGTGGAGTGGGGTGGAGTGTGGAGGAGATGTGTTATGTGGAGGGAGTGTGGAGTGCAGCAGAATGAAGCACTTGGTATGGAGAAGATTCTCGGTGGCTGAACTGGAGAAGTCATTGCGTTGGATGTGTGGGGATTGGGGTACGACTCCCCTAAGCCGCCTTGTCACTGCCCTCAATAGGGTGATATCCATGACACGGCCAACATTAGCGATAAGCTTGACGGTACTTGCCAGAGCTAATTTGGAAAGATCTAGGCTGGGGTCATGTCTTATTGAAGGAAGCCAAGGACACTTGTCGCTAACTTTCTGATAATCGCATAAAAAACTGCTTCAGCGAGATGACAGGCTACGTGTTCTATCAGTGATATTAGGCTTCATAATGCTGCTATTGCCAGCGGCGAAAACACTGCCGAAGATCTCATCCAGATGCAGATTCCCGTGACGGCATGTCTTATGGAGATTGAAGATACCCGGCGGCAGCTAGACTAATATCGCATTCTCGGGGTAAGTACTAGAGAGATGTGGGTATGTGTTGGTACATTTCGGTCGACGCTGTTTTGTCCATTCCAAGCACGAGCCCTATGAGCGTCCGTGGTCCATTTAAGCGAGCTACTACTCTTCTTGGAACGTCCACTCTTCCACCTCTTCCACTTCACTCCTTCCACCTTCTCTCCGCATGGGGTAGTGGACGGTATGGGGTACACTAAACACGCTCGAGACATGTTGACGAATCTTTAACCGGACTAAAGTTTCAAGAAGAAAAGTAATTTAAATCTTTGACTACCTTAAAGAATACTTAGTAGCCATGAGCTGCCATTCTTACTTTCAATTGAGCTATTCTTTCTACCACTCAAGCTTTCACCATGCCCTCCTCTCCGTTTCTCACTGACGAAGCACAATGGATCTGGGTGCCAGATTTTGACGATACCATCGATCCTGGTCAATTTGTTCTATTTCGAAAGTCATTTACTCTGGAGAAGCTTCCTACTGAAGAAACAATCCTTCATGTCTCTGCAGATACTCGGTATCGTTTGTTTTTGAACGGCAAACGAATCAGTTTTGGGCCTTGCAAAAGTTATCCAACAAGATGGTATTACGAGACCGTGGATATCACTCCATTTCTGCAGCCTGGAAAGAATGTGTTCAGTGCAAGAGTCTTAAGGTTCTCCGCAACAACTGCGGCCGGCACATCGATGGCCAGAACTTCTCTACCAGGACTCATTCTCTGGTGTCAGATAGGGGTGAGAAGATTCTGAGGTGGCGGTCTACACAATCAATGAGCTAATATATATGAGCAGGAACAAAAGCTTCATACCGATGCAACTTGGAAAGCCGCTAAAGACCAAGAAACATCACTACTACCATCTTCAAAATGGGATTATCGAATGGGCCCTCCTTTTCTAAACCTCAATGAAGAGGTTCATGCGGACAATAAATTTTTGGGATGGGAGGAAGTCGAGTTTGATGATTCATGTTGGAAGAACGCTGAGATAAAGACCTTGAAGAGGAAGATGTCACCAATGCTAGATGCAAGAAAACTCATGCCCAGGCCCATCCCTCACCTTCCTGAAATATCTCAGCGATTTGACAATGCAGTAAAATGCTCTGAAAATTCGAGCTTGAGCGACTGGAAAATGCTACTGCAAAACGATAGACCTTTGAAGTTAGAGGCTGGCACAGATACAATCGTCGAAATCGAATCGAATAGCTTGACTACTGGATTTCTTGAATTTAGCTTCGAGATTGACGGCTATGCATCTCTTGCACCCAAGATTGAAATTCTCTGTGCTGAATCCTATGAGAATGATATGGATAGTGGTCAGCCAAGGTCAAAAGAGGACCGTACGAATTTCAAGACTGGAAAATTGTATGGACCGATTGATGCATACATCTGTCATGCAAACCAGACAAAATGTTATTACGAACCTTTCTGGTGGCGCACATTCCGATATATTCGGATATCTGTAGCGTGTCCCCCACATACCTCACTTACGTTTAACTCCATCACATACCGTTCCACTCATTACCCTTTACCTATCACTACTACTATAAGTAGTACCCCTCTTGTGGAAAAGCTCCACTCGACATCTGTCAATACTCTCCTCAATTGTATGCATGAAACCCATGAGGATTGTCCGTACTATGAACAAAATCAATTTACCATGGACACTCGCTCTCAACTTCTATTCTCCTACACAATTTCTCACTCGGACCTCCTTGCCCGGAAAACAATTCATGAGTTCTTTGCATCTCGTAGAGATGACGGGCTATTGGAAACGCACTTTCCAAATCCTAGCCGCTCCATGAACATACCTCAGTTCTCTTTGTACTGGATATTTATGATTCATGATCATTCATCACACTTCCAAGATATCACATTCATCAAAAAGTATTTGGGCACTATTGATGGAATTTTGGATCATTTCAGTGATCGTGTTAATGAGCTCGGCCTTGTGGGACAATTTCTCGAAGAAGGTACGTGGGCCTTCGTTGATTGGGTGAAAGAGTGGTTTATTCCAGGACGAGGATTTTCTAGTCTAGGAGTTCCCAAAGCATACTTTGACAAAGGAGCTGCAACTATCAACAGCTTAGTTTATGCAATGGCTTTGAGGTCTGCTGCAGTCTTGTCCGAAGCCGTTGGCAGGAAGGACACTGCAAGTGAATACCTTGATAGAGCTAGTGCTATCATTCAGTCTGTCAATAAAAATTGCTATGATAGCAACAAGAGTCTGTATCTCGATGGGCCTGGCGCTATTGGAGAGAGTTCACAACATGTCCAGATTTTCGCAGTACTTGCCGATGCAATTAGTGGAGAGTCAGCCAAAGATCTAATGAGAAAGACTATTCACGAAAGAGAAGCATTGGGGCTTGCAAAGGTATCATTCGCAATGTCCTTCTATATGTTCCGAGCTGTTGCTAAAGCTGGAATTTATGAAGAAGTTTGGGAGGAGTTACTAGGCCCATGGAAGAAGATGCTTGACCAGAATTTGACCACTTGGGCAGAGAGTGAAAGCATGGTTAGAAGTGATTGCCACGGATGGAGTGCAACTCCAATGTATGAGATTGTGAGGGAAATTGTTGGCATTCAATATCCAACCACAGAAGATAGCGAAGGATGTCTAACAACGGTCATTAAACCTAGATATGATTTAGTAAAGCATATGAAAGGGACATTTGTGGTTACGGGAGGTGGAAGTGTAGATGTTTCCTGGGACGACTCTGGAGTGGTTAAGGTTCTCAGCTCTAGTGACATGCGGGTTCAAATGGTACTAAAGGGAGTAACTCACGATACTAAACTTTTAGAAGGCGTGGAGCAATCTTTTAAACTATAAAATAGATCGTATAAGGCATAATACAATGATTTCAATCATGGCCGGCCATCGTTTTCCTAAAATTAGTAATGATGATTCGCTTTCGGGAAAGTTTTCTATCTCATAGAATACATGAAAAATAGACTGCAATGCCGGCTTGTATGAAATACATATCTCATACTTAATGTGTTATTTGGCCGATACCAGCAGAAAAATTTGAGAAATACGTATCGAAATTGTTCATCGACCACACCCTTTAGAATTTTCGGCGTAGATTTCATTGCCATGGTCCCTACACTTGATGCGGTTTATAAGCGATGACGAAATCAGCTGCATATTTCCATTATGATCATTGATATCTCCCTGTAATAATGTATACCATGATTCGATGGAACATCAGCAACAGATAATAGTCGTGTGGTACAACACAACAGATTATTCCCACAGTGATGGTGAATCGCTGGGATACAATTCATTCAACCGTACCAAACACAATCATCTCAACAAGTTTCTTTCTTTGAACGGTATAGATAATCATGTATTGAAACATCTCTGCCGTATTGACACACAATTTTTGTATAAAGTTCTGGCATTCCTCTTTATTAAGACCTTAATGTTGATTCTATAACCCTCGACTTCTTCAAGTAACTTAGAACAAAACTTTTCGCGGCATAAAAGGACACAGCTTCGAACAAAAAGAACGCAAAAAACTTTTATTTCTTACTCCATTCACGTTCTGAGCTAAGAATCTCATCACAAAACACAAAGAATAAATCATCAATCATGAATCAAGCAGCACGCGCCTTGAATGAAATATCACAAAGCCTTAATTTCAACAAGAGACTTCCTCCTTTGGATGCCTATGAAGGTCTAGATACACCTCCACAACTTGAATACACGGATCAGACTTCCTGGATTACTGTTCGTATACATCCTTCCCTTTATTCTCATTCCAGAACCATCTTCCGCCGTCAATCTCGAAATATTTTTCTACCCTTTTATGCAAACTTACGGGCTAATTTCAACATTACAGAGCCACGCAAATAATTATGCTCCTTCTGCCATCGTTCTCTCCCAAGCAAAGTCAGGCACATGGCAACAAATGCTCGCTAGTCTCGAGGCAATCAACAGACTTCGTCATCCAAATGTTGGAGAGGCATACATCAAGTGGAGAAGTCAAGACATGCTTGTCAAACGTCTCTGGGAGGATGTGAAATTCCCTGGTGTAGATCCAGATCCAGTCTATGTGAGTGCTTTTCGGATGAGAGCTTGAAGATAAAGTAGGATAAAACTAATGATACATGATAGACACAAATCCGAAGAAAATACTGTGCAGCTGTTAAAAAGTTGATCAATGAGAAGGCAGAAAAAGGAGAGGATGACACTGCTGCTCTTGTAAGTCTTTTCCGTCCATACAAATGTTCTTACCAGATGAAATTGCTGACAAATCCAAGATCTTCCTCAACGAAACTTATAACAAGAAACTCATGTTAGCACGAAAATTTGAGGTTAGTACCGAGAGCTTCACTGACCGCGTTCGTGCTATCAAGGCCAAGAAGGCTAAGGAGGCGCAGGAGGCTAAGAACGCTGAGAAGAGAATCCAGGAGATTGAGGCAGAAGAAGAGAGAGAAGAGATGATGGAGCAGGGCGAAGACGAGGACTTTGTGGTTGTGGAGATGGAGGATGCGGATGATGAGGATTTCGAATGGGAGGGTGATGATTGGGATATGTCTTGATTAGCTTCTGAGGAGGATTGGGATCGGTAGCTGTTGGTGGCTTATGGAAGGGAGCATTACTATCTAGGTAATCTGGCAGGTTGTTGTGGGTTGCGCGTCTGGTTTATAATGCATTCTTAGTTTTTGCTTTGGGTTTATATTTTGATAAACACCCGAAATTGAATATAATATTCTACTTTACACATTTCTGTATCCTCGTGGATATGCATTTCAGATGGAATCACTCCCTCATTGAAGACAGATGATATTTTACATTGATAATCATCTTGATTAAAAGTAATAATCGGGTGATATCATGATCATATTGTTTCTCGTTTAACCAATTTCTCATGACTTGCTGATTTTACAATTACCCATTTAAAGCAACTAAGATTTCTCTATTATGGTAGCCTGATCTTCTCATAATACCATGTCCATATCACTTCAATTATCCAAACCCTTTATATTTCATCTGATACTACCCACATTTTAATTAACATGTATAGACATAAGCACCTGGCATTTGTCTAGTATGTAGATCCGGACTATTTGATTTCCTGCTAGGATTATCTGGTTTTTCTTTCCAGTTAAATTGAATTCTAAATGTAAAGATGAAAGAGGAAGAGACTTTCGATTTCTGGGCGAAATAATATCTTGCGTTGGTTCTTTCCATTGGTTCCTTTCCCCTTAATTGTATCTCGTCAAATTTACAGTACCGCAGACTGGGCAAATTTATTACAGGCACCACAAAAACTGTGGAAACCCCCAATGAATCTTTCAACGACATACAAGTCTGAGATGCCTCCTATAGCTGTACAACACATCAAACCAATAGAATATCAAGACTGATGCCAATAACCAGTAGCCTCCCATTCTCGAAATACAATCTGAAACGTTGAATGGAATCGTACAACATCAATAACTTTTGAATCATTCAAAAACTGAGTTTCTGGGGTGACACTAGTTTACAGCTTGACCGTACTGCATAGAAAAATAATCATATCCAGTTCCAGAAGTACTTCTTGCTCACACAAACAGCTTTTTCAGTATCTTCCTCGAAATCTTTACAACAAGTTCTGTAATACCTTTGGCATCTCTATTACGCATCCAAACGTAACTCAGGATCTGTAGTAATAATTCTCCTGATAACTTTTTCACATCTAGAGGTCACTACGAGGAAATCAAGATATCAAAAGATCAGAATGGATCTCCCCGAATTCACACCTCAATTTATTCAGCTACAGAACAAGCATTTCCATGAAAGCGATGCTTATCATTCCTCAATGTTCTGGGAGAAGGCTATTCCCAGACTTGCTCGCCACACGATATCGGGCCAGGACCAAAAGGCTGTCACGGATAGATACCAAGCAAAGTGTGTCGAATATTATGGAGATACGGTGCACAATAATTACTTTATGTACTGTTGGGATAAATCCATCTCGAACTATTTCTGTAAGTGCTAGTATAAACTTTAAGGAGGTTAGCCAGGGTAACTAATGTGGTTCGATTCTAGTTCCCGGTGAAACTTTTGTCGGATCAGATCCTGATCCCATCTATGTAAGATATTTGCCTCAGATATCAGAAATTTTAGAGGCTAATCTCATCATTCTAGTCGGAAGTCTTTGCGCAGTACTTCAATGAGCAGGCGCAGGTCAGAGATGAAATGAACGAATGTGGCGTTGAGGTCACAGAACAAGTTGTATGTATTATCTAGCCTTGAAATTCAGTGAGATACACTAATATGAATGCTACAGGATGTCTTGACGAGCCTTAGCAAGGTTTATAACAATCAACTCCAGCTCGCACGTAGATCCCCGAGATATTCGCCTGGCAATGTTCCGAAGGGTACCAGCAGTTCACGTGGTCAGAGTAGCGCTCGAGGGACGAGTCCCCAAGGCAGTATTCCTGAATGTATACCCGCGGAAGACTCTGATGCCGAGTTGCCTAAGCGGAAGAGACGAATGGAAAAGGCTACTACCAAGGCTTTGAGTGAGGGGCTAGATCGTGATTGGGTCATAGTCAAGGACATTCGAGATGATGATTGGGTCTTGGTTGAAAGAGAACCAAGATGATCACTGCATCTTGGTTAGAGCTGCAGTTCAAGCTTGTATTTTTGGGTTGTATTCATCACTCTACCAGGCGATGTAGATGTCATATAATGAGCGTCCTTCTTGTCAAGCGGGTGAACTTCCTCAGTACAGATATGTAAATGGCATATTAATTAGCAAATTAATTCAATCAAAGACTTATTACTAGCGAAATAGAGATATGATTCTTCTTTTCCATGAAGTTCAATGTGTCAACATGAGTTATGACAAGCTTGCAAACTAGACGGAAACCATCAATTGCAGTACAATTTGAATTTTTTAAAGGAAGGGATGAAAGACATATTCACATCTCTGAATGGTAACGTTCACTTAAGAACTTACCAGTGTTAAATACCTATTTTGACTTTAAATTATCCACATCTATGTCAGATCAAAGAACTTGCACACTTTCAAAGAATCAGTTTGTGTTCAGAAAGTTATGATGAGCCATGGTAGTCATCCACTCACTTATTTGTGCTAGCATATAACCTTAAATTCTCGAGATGGTTTGCTGTGCTTTGTATCAAAGATCACCTATTTCACTAGCAAATATATAGGAATCCAATCGATGCCAGTCCAGAAAACTGACTGCCTCATTGTTCGTTTGTGAATTGACCCTAGTGAACTGTTCCTGTACAGAATATGATATGGGTACCGGCTGAGCTAAGCCATACTAGTTACCTGGGTATCTAGTTTCAGTTGCGAATCCAACCTTGGAATTCACCTGTTCTCGCTTGTTAGACAAGCTACTGTAGCTTGTGGGGTCCAAGGTATTTATTTCACAACAAAATTCTCTTCTCAGATTTCAATAAACTCGAACACCTTCTTGCGAGTCTTCTACAATAATCTGCAACACTTCAAAAACCACAACACTCCACAATCAACACATTTTCCTCCTCACAACACAAATTAATATCATGACTCCTCTCGGAGGAATCAGATATCTGATCGCGCATGCGCCGAGAGAAGCACTTGGTGATTCAGAACAGGAAATTCAGGAGTCGATATCCTTTCTTGAAGCAATAGAATGGGTACTCGTGAAAACGGAACGCGAGAGAATGGACAGAAGATTGAATTACTCAGCTCAGGACATCGGACAGCGCCATATAACTTCCACCGATGCGACTAACAACCACGAAGCCACTGAGGAAGGCACCGCTAGTGTCGTCACTAAGAAGGAAGGCGTTCAGGGCAATGTCACCGAAGAAGTCGCCATTGAAGTCTTTCACGAAGATCTCGTCAAGAAGAGTACTGCCGATGAGAAAGTCGCGAAGAAACCTGATTGCGAAGATATTGTTGTGGATGGAGTCACCGAGCAAAGCAAAATTGGAGATTCCGTTCAGGCGGATCTTCTCTTGTTGGGTATGGACATGGAGGATGACGCCGAGAAGAACAACATTGAGAAAGGTGTTATCGCGAGAAATGTCCCCGGAATTCTTATGAACAATTACAACAATTCGGACGCCAATGATGATTTCGAGAACTCTGGAGCCTATTACCATATCATATTGAAGATGGATTGTGGCGACATCGACGAAAAGGTTGTTAAGGCTGAGAGCGAAGACAACGATGATGGCCAGGCTCTAGCTTGAATTTCAAACAATTGGCTGAGATATCACTGAAACCCATTTTCTTCTGTTGTCGAATATCATTGTATGATGGATCGAATGACAATCTTGCAGTGGCTGCGGTAATCATGTCTTCTTTGACTGCGCTCAAAGTCATCAAGGATAATTTCTACTCTACCAATCATAGAAAATGGACATATTAGAGATCAAAACCTGTGCATAATTACAACGTGAATGTATCTTCTCTTTCAACTTGTTTCCATCATTCCATGCTTTATCTATCATTCAAGCAATTCGTAGCTGGACAAAAAGTGTGAAAGCAACAAATGTGACGCAGGTTAAAGGCCAAGATAGTTACAAATTCTTTGTTTAATTTTCCAATTGTTACTCTCACATTGAACTGCAAGTGATCTAATAATACCATAGAATACGGAATTTTGACCTCCAGGAGAAAACAGAGCCGCCGGCGTGTGATGCTTGATACTAAGGAGTGTGGTACCAATCGATATAGCTGAGCTCTGCAAGTCACTAGCAGAACAGAACTGGGCAATGGCCACGAAATACCTAGGATACTCTAAATCTAAATGCATCTGAATTAAACTCACTGGTAAGTGTACATTTCACTGCATTTGCGATCTGTCTTGTAAAACAGCCGTATCACATGCGGCTAACATGTATCATACTCAGTCACCAGAAACTATTCCCCCCAAAAATGAGTTGTAGAGACATGATTGGAGGTGGGGTCTTCTACAATACCACCGCCTATGGACGTAGCAGAGCAAATTCTCTTTTAATGAATTCTACTGTCCACGGGTATCTAAAGACCTTTGGCAAAACACGTGTTAATATTCACTCCGAGCCCCATGCTAGCTCCGTACGGCACTTTTGCACAGCCCAAATCTTCCCAAATTACCATAAAACTTTTCTCACAACTCAAGACTGTCCATCTTTGTTTGTGTCTAACAAACAGAAATACAACTCGAACATCCCGAATCTTAAAGTCAACCTCATCATGTCTACTCTTCCACCATCTGACTTGGCTATATTTAAATACTACACAGAATCGCCACCACCATCGAATAAGTACTCTGGCAAGAGAATCAAGTCAAATGCGGACTTTGCGAAATTTTTGTCCAAAGAAGTTTACAACGCCAGGAAGATGGAACAACAACGTCAAGGTCGCAAGGCCATGCAGATGCATCAGAATCAATCGGTCAAATCCCAGGACATTTCATCTGGACACGACAAAGATCATATGCTTAATCCACCCTGTGATGAGATTCGTAATGATACAAAGGAGAGTACGATTAACGAAATGGGAGAAACAGAGAGAAGAAGTAGATGGACAAGAGAGCAGAGTGATGACAGCCCTACTCTTCGTAAACTGTTGTACACTGATTTGATAATAAAGGAGATGGAAGAACAGGAGAAAAACACGAAATTTGCCAGTTCTGCTTGGATTCCCGATGCAGTTCCTACAAAGAGATCAAGCAAGAAGCATCAGGAGAAAGATGTTAAGTATACTATGGCACCGAAAGCAACAAAACATCGCCATCATACAAGAAGAAATGTCAGAGATCCTGCAGAATTCAAATCACTAGAAGCTCTAATCGTTTCCAGAAAGAATCCCAAGCCAGAAGATTCTGATCTTAAAAGCGACAAAGGAGATCAACAATTCGATACCTTCGTCAAGAACTCCACACCAGCACTCAGTGAGATCAAAGCTAGTTTCCAAGCGACAAGAGACAAAGCGACAACAACAATCAAAAACAGTCAGATTGCTAGAGCAGAAGCAACTAGAGTCATCTTGGAAAGTCAGGCTGTCAGAACTAGAATTGAAAAAGCTCTTGTAAGAAGACACGTCGAAAAATGTCATGCGGAGATTGCTGAGAGTGCTGGACTATCAAGTACAAAGACTGTGATTGCTTCTTCAGTTGATGGTTCTGTTGAGGACATCCTGGAAATGGACAAGAACAACAACAAAGAGATTGCGAAAGAAGCGGTTCAGGAAGCGGTTCAATCTGCAGAACAAGCTGTCCAGAAGGCTGTCCAATCCCAAGACACAACAGTTCAACTCTCTGCCGGTTCTCCCCAGACTTCCAACAGTCCCACCAACACGATGGAAAGCAATGCGAAGAATACCAAGGGTGCGGCTGCCACCAAGGTATCAAAGTATACAGGATGTATGGATGACTATAAGATAGAGTTTGTGACAGAGGCTGAGGATGATGCTGAGAATAATGCCGAGAATGCGGATGCGGAAGAAGATTGGGTGAAGGTCATGGATTACGATGAGGATGAGGATGAGGTTGAAGAAGATGGCTGGCTCCTTGCATGATCAGCCAACAGTCTTCACTGGAAAATGGATTGTTGAAGCTTTCGCATGGTGGTAGTATGGTCTGATGCAGAGTACAAGTAGCCCGGGCAATTAGCATGCCATACAGCTACTTCGCAGATATTTTAGGGAGTTAGGTTGTACAATAACCAGTTTTTGTAAACAATGAAGATCAGAACTTCTGATACGATGCATGATTTCTTTTTATCCACGTAGCTTGCGTCCCGAACTATCATGAGTGAACGCAGCAAACATAAAATATCTTTGAAGCACAAGATGATGCTGTTGCTCCCAGCCCATCATGGCGGGGTAATGCGGGGTAGTGATCTCGGCTGCTATTGGCTACCTCCTGATATTATTCGTCCCCTTTTTGTACCTTAGATAGGTAAGTAAAAATGGATAAAAGCCGGATAATTATCGAATAGCAAAGTACTTCACGATGCTACTCCAGTTCCTAACTATGAACCAATCGAAGTAATCGATCAGAAGTTGATACAAAATATACTCACCACCCACATGCCAAATCTCCCCTTTTCCCACCAAAAACTCACACTGCATAAAGTATAAATGCCATACACATCACCATTACCCCTTAGTCCCCACAAAAACTTGACCACCAACGTGATGAAAAAAAAATCTAAAAAAAATTCCAGATCCATCTATCGAAGCACGCCAGAAGAAAACTTCAGCGTGCATTGCATGTGAATGCCAAGTAGTGGAGATAGCTGTCATTTTCAGCCCGGGTGGAGACTCTTTAGCCCACGGAAGTTATTGCAAGGGCGGGACGAAACAAGACGCTTCGTCCCGCAGGCAATCTATTCTCCTTTGCTAAGGAACAGGCTGACCGGACTGGTGGGACGTGACAGCGGAGTCATTATGTTGTGGATTGTTTGATGCATGTGCGAGAGCGACTGGAACTTGGCGGTGCCTAGACCACCCAAAATAGGAGTGAAACTAAAAGATGCTTCAGGGTGATCATTCAAACAAGCAAGCAAATCAAGGAGCGCCAGAAGGCACCGAGTCTTGCGACCCATTGAGAAGATGGAATTACTAGCTACTGTAGTATAGAATGCCCAAATCGAACTCCGATGCCCCTTCTATTATTCCCATATCCGTTCAGTTCAGTTGTCCTTGTTGCCTCGTGACAAACCATATTGCATGTGCCATCTACCATTTTGACGCAATTTTTTATCGGAACCCCTGATACCTATTACCCCAAAAGAAAATCATCATCATCATGTCATAAAACTCCAAAGAGACACCCAAAGGATGGAAAAAGATCCACAGAAACTCCATCCTCTTTTCCAACACTTGGTATGAAGATCCACCCTCCCTATTTACTCCGAGTCTCTCCTCTCACTCATCTGCTTAGCCCTTCTTCTGGCCTCAATAAATTTATTCAAGTGTTCTCCGATAGGACCATAAGCCTCGACTGGATACCAGCACTTCCCCTCATCATCCCACGTCGTGACAATAATACTAACTTCCGATTCTGGTTGTTGAACCTGACGAACGGGAGCTCGTTCGCGTGCGTTACGGTTTGAGATAGCCATAGGAATGCGAAGAGATGAGGACGAAGAAGCTTGTCGTGGTCGAGAAGAGGCGTAGTTCGGATAAGGAGTTGAGTTGAGCATTCGCTTATTGGAGAAGGCGTGGGCGTTGCGGGGTGGTGAGATCTGCATGGTGATGACTGTTCTGAATGTTCTGGTATTTATGAAATGGAATCAAGAAAGATTAAATTGTAGAAATGTGAATGGAGGGAATTAAATTCGATGATTGGCAGATCTGGTCGACGACGTTGGAAGGCTGAAGACTGGAATGAACATTAATATGTGTAACAATGTAACGGTGTAGAAAAAAGTGCTTTCGTTATTATCAACTTCTGGTCGAACTTGAGTATTTATCTGACGAAGCGGTAGTGAAAAGAGTATGAAGTTCAAAGCCCATTGCAGTGCTTGATATGGTGTAACAAATTGTATGTTTCTTTTTTGTCAAAAAGTAAGAGCGAATTAATAGGTGGGAAAATGTCTCAATATATAGAATGTTTAGGTTGGTTGTGGATGAAATTGAAATGCCTCATAGATTTGATCACGCAGGTCCATCGAACTTTAGAGGAATGTGAAAAGACGCCAACAAAAATTGGGCACTTGTGGATGATGGCTTGTGTATTGGGCTAGCACTGAACATGGTAGGTAAATAGCCCGGGCAAGGTTTTAAAAAATCTAAAAGGGTAATGGCAATCTATCTCGCCTGTTTACGCCCTGTATGTATAAACCTTACCGCAACTTTACGAAGCACATCAGAATCGATCGAATTAGTTGAGACCAAAACCCAATCAATGTACAAGTAAATGTAAGTATTAGCTGAAAGGAGTAATTGGGTTCGGTATTTCCTCGATATTTTTTGGTGCTTGGGCAATGGTGTTATGGAAGGTCCGTTCATGTGCTCCGTGATAATAAAGGGGCTCGGATTGGGTAGTCATCTCACCGCCAGATAAGCTTTGGTGGAACTGTGATTGTCGCTATCATGATACTTGAAGTATTTCAGATACGGTGTACAAGAAGTCTCGTCGACTTTCTTGAAACTTGGTATTGTTCCTGCGAGTTTCCCATTTGAGAGTCTCCATCGAACCCATTCAGTTCCTGATTGGATTCAGCATGCAATTAATTTGTTAATGATGATGTTGGGACTTGGGATCACGCATAGTGGACTTGTATATTCGACTTGGCTATGGTAACCTTACAGTAATAAGCTGTGAGTGGACTCGTGGACTAATGTTTGACTCGTGGTTGGTGAAATTCCCGCTTTTCTAAACGAGTGATAATGGACTTTGATGACTTTGATGAGGGGACCCCATGTGATTTGACCCATCTCCTGATCTTCAACCGATCAAAACCGAATTATAAATGGGCCCTATGGGTGATGATTAACATCACGTGAATTCCCAAGATGTTCTGGAACAATGTTTTAGTGTTCTCATCGAGATTTACTCCTCATTTTAGTTGCGTAGAGTTACGTACTAAAAAGAACACGCCGAGTAAAAGTTTGTTTGGTGGTAGAAGATACAACCGATCACAAGCTCTGGAATAGCTATGGTGTAATCTGCCTTGCATAACGCTGTTGTATAACCTGCATTCGTCTTCGATTTTGGTTATAAGCTATTTGTGGCGAGCATGTGAAGCAATAGCATCTAAATCAACGTTCGATAGGAACTTTTTTGGAATTTTGTGATTCCCAAGAAAAAAGAGTCAAGTGTGTCTCTCAGACAGTACTGAAACCTTGGTAATCGATCTTCCAACCTGAAATTCTATATTAGGAAGACCATTGTTCCCGCAAAACAGGCACAATTGATTCATTGCTATCATTTCCGAATGAAGTCGTGCATCAACTTGACTAGACCCTTTACAGTCACGTCAGCCACATTGAAAATAGAGTAAGTAGGTGCCCAGGTGTGCTTCGATGCTCTGTGCCAACCTCTCAGCACAGCGCATCATGTGGCTTGATATTACTTGATAAAAATTACCTGCAATACACTATTGCTCGGGAAATCGTACCCCACGATCACTATTAGCCTAGTTTCACGACGTTGGACTACCTATATTACCACTGTGATTTAATATTCTGGGGTTTTTGGACCGGATCATGGATTATCTGCTTTGAACCGAATTTTAATTAGCCAGTTGTGTCGTGTTGTCCCAAACAAGAATTTGTCAACCTTCAATATTTCCATCGAAATCATGTAACTTGACCTCATTGCTCGGGGCATATACGAGAGACCAGTTTATTCAACACATCCTTTCCTTTGGTCCTTTTCTGGAGGCAATCCAAGTATCTCAAGTCGCAGCTGGGCTCCAAAAGGACCGGTGGAAACATTGGCGTACGCGTTTCTCTTGCAGTACTGATGCTTCGGTTTGACTTGGACCCTGATGAAAGTTTATCGCACGGTTCCTGTGTTATTTGCGGGGTTGGAATCCTTATTTTGTTTGTATCCTCGCCTGATAATGGTGATTAGTATTCTAAATAGACATCAAAGTTTTGACATCTACCTTTTGACATCCATCTACCTTTTGTTGCGCTGGCACTCGCTGAGCTTGGCAAGTGTAGGAGAGTGTTTGGGTAAAACCTAGGGTTCTTATCCTCATTTTGGCTATTTCTGCTGTTCGCCCGACGGATTCTTGGCCGGAACAGAATTGCCGAGTTTAATTGAAAACATAGCAACGATTAAGATATGCAGCGAGACTGCTACTCTAACGCAGTCTCGGAGTATGGAAGACCATTGCTTCTAAGCCATCTGCATTGCTTTGAAAGAATTTCTCGTGGCTGATGCAGTCCACGTTATCGCATCATCCCTCTACGATTTCTCCCAGAATGTCTAAAGAAGTAGACGATCTTGCCACTAGAACTAGTTCCCGGAGGGCAGTACCCACATTGTCTCAATTCGTTCTATCCTCATCCTCGTATTTGATCGCATATTTTCCAACCCTATACATATTACTTCATGAATGTAACTTGAAGCACAATCTTCGACCTCGATCAAATCCGGTCTGGCTGCTTCGAGCCCCGTCCTAACCAAATCCAGTGTTTGCCAGAAATTATTGAAGACTTGAAGAAGCTGTCTGCACCGAAGCAGGCGTCGGCTATTCTGCCCGCGCCCAAATTGAAGATTGCATGAAGAGAGTTTGAGCTTGGTATCCTCACTGAGGACATAAAGCAGCCAATGCCAGTAGAACAAAATGAAAGGGGCTGATTTGTCTGCATTGCGCAAGGTCCTACAAAAACGGGAAAGAGCATTTGCAAATTCGGAATGACCATAATTTCTCGCGGTAAGAATGAATGTAGCTGAGTTTGAAAACACGTCGCGTGGACCCGACTTGAAATTTTTTAAGTTTGGGCATGATTGATTTAAGCTTTCATTGGCACACCAACAGTGTTGTGCTGTGAAATTACATCCTGCCATCGTCTTTCTTTGGCAGGAGCTTCTCCAGATCCCCCTTTATTTTGATCCTATAGTCTCCGGAGCTAGAAACTTGTCCATTCACTGTATCTTCAACTTCCGACAACCATTGACCTGAAATTGAAACTTGGCATTTTCTTCGATGAAAAGTTTGCCCGGAGTTCTGGTTCGCGGAGTTCATTGCGGCATGTACGAAATCCCCGATAAGCATCCATCAGAAGCTGGAAAGTGGTGCATTGAGAGGGGTGGTGAATAATATGCATCTTCATTACATGATAGAAGATCAAAAGCAACGACGGTCTGCTCTCTGGATATTGCACGACAGTGTCGAATGCAGGACGAAATAAGTCGCATATCATAAATAAGTTCCAGCAAAGCTTCATTTTCGTCCCAATAATCCAATTCAAGCATGTCAATTCAGTGCAAACGATAGAATGTTCAATGTATTGAACCTTACAGAGTTTTGAAGTTACTTTGCTTGGTGTCTGATCAACTCCGACCATTGACCTCCAGCACTGATACCCTCCCCACATTATCGATATCAGGTGATGGTATGTTTTGCGTTCGGATGGTGATGAACATATCTCAAACCTCCGTGTTACTGGAAATGTAAAATACGAGAACCTGTCAAATCCTATTGCCCGTTCATACGTCTTTTATCTCGCCATTCGCCAGGAGTGCTGGTCCTATTACAGTCTGATTCTCATTCTAATGAGATAAACCATCACGTTACTTTGATGATACTTTTTGCCGCTTAACCTTAGGCCTTGCGACCAGCATGATTTCCGAAAGTGAGGGATTAATCTCTCTTTCTCCATATATGACTAGTTGCTAAAGCATTCAAAATATCACTTGAGCTATATATGCTATTTTGCTTTGACATTACTACGATTCTCATTGGGTGCTGCCCAAGTATTTGAGAGGAGCGGGGAGGGGGCAAGTAAAGAATGCGCACGACTCCACGTTACTATTTTGATGGGATTGTCTCAGCAACTTAGTACAAGCTCTTATACTCACATGATTTGAAGAAGTTATCTAATCATATATCTGCGCTGGCAAGCTGGCCAAAAGATATTGGCCATACGATATGCTGGTTTGAATGGAATTTCAGCATCACAAATCTTACTTACAATATTCAGAGAAAAGTCACTCCCCTGCCATTCTATGCGAAGCATGAGAGAATACTCACCAGCTATATACAAGCAATTCAGGATTCTGAATAGAATTACTTGCCCACTATAAGGAGAGTGAGTTTGCGGATAATGCCGGGTCTGTCATCGTTGTCAAGCCTTGAAGATAATTTCACAATCATGAATCGAAATGTAATAACATAGGATACAGATAGTGCCATACCACGGAGAGAATTTTCTTTAAAAAAGGTTATGTACAAGAATGGAAGATATATACGTATTGGTATCATCATTTACAAAGCGCCACATGCCACGTCGTAGAACCAATACAGTCGTGCACCCCACCCCGTCCATATATAATACAGAAAACTCCATCGTGATGCCCAAGTCCCATTTTTCCGTTTCTTCGTCATTTATTTTTTACAAGCAGCTGCGATCTCCATACTTCCACTTCCAACCAATTGCCCACCGCTCAACCTCCATAGGCCACTTGCCATCAGAGTCCCAAGCATTACGCCACCAAACACCAAAGATATCAAAATACCCAGAGGACTGTAACCTAAATCTAAATACTCCAACGGTTCTTTCAATCCGTCACTCCCCACGATTTCAACATGGTGTACGAATAACGCCTGAGACGCAAGGAAATGAAGAACCGTTCCTAAAACCACTTGCGCGGAGATATATAGATATGCACATGAAAATCCCATGATTTTCCGGGACTTCAAGCTCGGAGAAGGATTTGTGAGACACGAAAATGTATTTGCAGATAGCATACGAGTGTATACTTGTGCGAAAAGAAAAAGTAGAATAGAAATTGCCAATTGAGGAAGATTGGCGAGGAGAACGGTTGGGAATAGTTGGGTGTTTGTTATCTCGGGTAGGGGAACGAAAGATTTACTAGACCAGGAAAAGATGTTTGAGATTGCGAGAGGAGAGTAGCGTCCGAGACCGATGGAATATGGGTGAGGGATAGGGACAGTGGCGGTGGTGAGAAGAACAAGAGGGACAGCTAGGAGTACGGCGCCTCTGTGAATTGGTTAGATGGTTCCTTGAGAAATATATGGGGATACCTACAAGAACAGAGTAGCGACCCACAATGGCAAGCTCGCTCCATGGAACCATCGCAGGTTCCTAGGCCTTCCTTCCACCTCCGGTTCTAGAATCAATAGACCGTCTTTGGATTTCCATGCCGAATTGCGATGAATGAAATTTCTATTTGATGTCACCATATCCATTCGGTCTTGGAATGAAGTGACAGCATCTTTGACTGTCGAGAGTACTGGCTTGGTCATGGTAATAGCTATGAATAGAATGCAGATGAATTTCACTGCTAATGCGATGATGATACATAGTATTATTAAGCGACTGTACTGTAACTTGCACATAGGCTGGACTGGCAAGCTTTCGACCAGGCAATGATCGATATTCCATCTTTCATAAGATGCAAGTGATGTAGAGTCAGTGGTGGTTGGAAGCATTGAAGGTCCCAGTGTCCAAATGTCGGCATTGAGGATGAGATTGGGGATATCGCATGTATTCTGTCCGGGTAACGGGTCGTCGGGTCCACAGGTCCATCCATGACCACTGAGAACAGATGAATAAGATATGTGATGAAATGCAAGGAGGATGGTGTTATTGGTAAATAGGGGTTGCTTTTGCGTTACAACCAATAGGTTTCCAAAATTCGAAGCTGGATTCGAGGCGGTTGAGTAAGCCGTAAGACATTCCGTTGTGTTGAGGCGCTGAAGCTTATTTTGGTTTGCGCGTTCATGTAGGATCGTGGAGGTATTGCAAAGGTCTGATGATTCCTGAGAAGCAGTGAAGTTGAGGAGATGAGTTTCACATGACCTGGGGTGGCCATCGATCTCCGTGCAAGTTGCTGCGACATCCTGCAAACAGTCTACCGAGGACTGGGCCAGAAATTCCGGACTTACTACTACCACATCATAGTTCGCTTCCAAGTTGGATTCGAATACGGCGGAATTTGCACTGCTGTTGTCAGCAACGGGGTATGGATAGTGTAATCATGCATGCATATACGAACAGAAAATGAATGGGCAAAGAAGTGACTATCAGTAGCCCAAATAAGATCTTCTTCTTGAAACTCTTCAAGTTTCGTAAACTCAGTACTCCAATATTAAAGCTATTTCCTTTCGCATGAGCTTCATCTATTTCGTTTCGCGTTGGAGAACTCAGATAATAGAGCGCACAAGCATTTGCAATGGAAACAATCGTGCCCATTGCATTAATTAGCACGTGCAATCCAAGGTTTGTTGCGTTGACCGTCGAGCAGCTTCCTTCCAATATCGTCCCAATTTTCGTGCCATCAGTCGATCTTTGCGATGCCCAGATGATAAAAACTACGTATGCGGCAAGCACAGCACCCATGAATATTGCCGCAATAGAACATCGACTTTTCCATTGTTGAACTCTAGCTCCATCAGAATTCTTGGTCTTCTCATCGAATATGTTCGACTCTTTTCGCAGAGGATTTCGAAGAAGTTTTTTCAATTGCATCCATTTGACCGTCTTCTTTGCGGGTGCTACAACCCGCTTCAGCGTTATCCTTCTCGTGGGCACTTCATCAATAGCACTAGAGTACGTCGTTAGTTTCTTCTTTTTCTCAATTAAACAAAGTCTTCTTACTCTACAAAGTTTTCGAATTGGGCCATCAGGTCATTTTGAGGAACAGCGGGTGGTGGATGCTGGGTCGTTAAAAGACTTCTGTGATCTCCCCAATCTTGGCTTATTGATGACCGTGTGGAAATCATAGATTCCGAATTAGAAATTCCCCTAGGTCTTGAAGAAATGGTGCCAGATCTCGCGGGTACTTCGAGACTGATCGTGTTAACAGAATCTGCATTGGAGTTTCCCCTCGACCTGGAGGGCGATCTAGAGGGTGACCTTGAACGCGATCTCGACCTTGAATTCGAGCTAGAACTCGAGGCCCTTGAAGCTCTAGAAACTCTTTCGGCTCTTGATGCCCGGGTCTCAGAGCGCACCGGTACGTCAAGGGTAGTCGACCATTCTGAAGCGGCCTCAGAAGCTGCTCTTGCTCTAGATGTTCTCGTTGTCTTAATAGATGCAGTTGACTTGCGTCTTGGTACATCAACAGGGAAGATTGAGTATCTTGATTCATTTGAATGACTCCGTGCTCGAGTTTTAGAAATGCTTCGCGATGGTAAATCTACCTTCATTAGATGTTCTGACTCCGCCGCCGATACTGCTGAGACCTCTGAAACATCTGAAACAGCTGAATTGGCTCTCGTCCTCGGTATCCTTTCGACATCGAAACTTGATTCTATTGGAGTCGGCGGTATTTCTCTCAATTGGATCTCATCAAAATCGCCTCTTAATAGTTCAGGAAATCGTGAAGTTTCCTCCTCGTGATCATTCAACATTTTCCCAGCTCAAGTATCTATCATCAATCATTGAGAATCTGACTGCATCAAAATTTCGTAAAATCGTTGGTAAAAGGGGAAAAAACGTAAGGACAAGATCGGCGAGTAGTACTTCTTTGTGCGACAACTCTCGCCTTAAGCTCCCAAGGAAAATGATGATGGGGATTCAAATGGACAGGATCTTACGAAATCACTCATTTCGCATCTTGGGAAATAGCTGAGGCGGGGTATAATCCACGCCGCTGACAGCTTGTGTGGCACAGAGTCAAGATTTGATGACAGACATGAAGAAATTCCTGTATGAATCTATATGAAGCTTCCACTGAAGAGCAACCTGCCCGGAAGGATGCCATTCCATGTATCTCAACTAGGATAAATGGGGGCTGCGAGCGATAAATAGCTACAGTCAGAAATAGGAGTTTCAAACTTAATAATGGTGGCGCAGCATAGGATTGCGCGATTCTGTAACCATTAATAGTTTGTAAAGGAGTTTCAAGATGACATACATTAACAGTTCTTCACTGTGTTTGAAGATCTCGTGTGGTCTAGACGCCATCGTAGCCTTGCAGCAAGTTCAATGATGGATAGGTAGACTCGCTCGTCTCTCCTTCCAACTCTGCAATCTGAGAGTACACTCGTCCAATCGTAATTCTAATGAATAATATGTGTCATCTACAAACACATGATGAGATGAATTCGGGAGGTTTACCTATAATAGGCAGTTGAAGGATTTTTCAGAAGGTGGGAGTGGTAAGCTGACAGGGGGCCAAAAACTCTTGCTTATCGCTGCCCTTATCACATCAGCGCACCGAGGTCGATTTTTTCCATTTAAATAACATCTGAATCTCTTGGACGTGGAGATTGGAAGAAGAAAACAAGTTTTTCAAGCCAGTGAAGCCTGTTGTATCGCATAGTTGTGGCTTCATCACCTTCATCACCTTCCAAGGTTCATCACAGCATGAGAGCCACACCTACGCGCTGAGAACAAAAGATTTCAATTGGACACCACAAATCGCGAAATCGAATGATCGTCGCAGGATGGGGGCGCAACTCAAATCATTCTATCCCACCCTTTGCATTTCTGCACATAAAACTTTTGGTATTTTACGGCGATTCAGCCTAGCACTCTCCTATTCGACAGCAGACATCGTGATAGTTCAATTGGTTGCCAGTCCAGCCCCTCGAGTGTGCTTCAATCAGGCTAATATTTTGGTACCATGAGCATTTTGATGCCTAATTCACAATGTCAATTTCTTCGAGGTAGAAGTTTCCATACGAGTGTGCGAGAAGTCTAGCGAGCCTTTGTCAGACGTGCAAATAAGACGTCCGGACGCTTCATGAGATGAGCTAGTCACTCAATCTATTACGTCTTAAGCCAATCCGTGGGGTTATTTCAGGATGCGAACACTGTCAAAAGGCAAACCAGACCACTATTTTTCTGTTAGCTTCAAATGACTTTATCGATGACTACCTATATCGTCACATCCAAAGCCTCTCGTCGTCTGTGTAAAAATAAAGCTTGCTATGAGTTAGAAACTCTTCAATAGGTCTAGATACACACTCAATTCCGTGGTAGCTTGTCAAAAATGCGAGACCGAAACTGGTTATCACAGGTAATCAATGTCCTGGCAGCTAATTGGTACCAGATAGCTGGGAGACCGTATATCGTGCATCTCGACGCGTCTCGTGTCCTCTTCATACCAAAATCCTGCGACACGTATATATGTTGACACGACAGATTGGTTACATTAACATTCGCAACAACTCGATTGGCGCGCAGCTTGATTTTCTGCAGCCCGTGCTATGACAACTTGAAGACATAGTGCTTACTGATTAAAAGATATCATCGATAAGGGCTCGGCCCGCTCATCTATTTGTTGGTATTGGTCTTGTGTCCCGATCTTTCCGATGCCGTGGGGTCATCTAGTCCTTCTAGAACTCCGATGTTGAGGCTTAAATCTAGGCGAAATCGAGTTATGATGTCCCACGTTTCTCGGATGTAAACAACCACTATGCAGCTGACATGGTGCATAGAGAGACGTCACAAGCTCATGCACCGATCTGTATTTCCGCTGCTTTTATCCTGCGTAGGAAGTTATAAAAAATATTGAACTAAGGTTGCATATCATCGCATCGTTAAAGCGACAAACACGCCGGTTGGAAGTGTCAAGATCGATGCAATAGTTGTCGATATTATCCCACTTTCGCATGTGAGATAGCCCTATGGTCCGACTTCTATTCACGTCGAAGAATCGTGAGCAATACAATGATAAATTCGAGTGCCCATATAAATCTTTGACTTTAGACGTCCAAAAATAATACCATCTAAATCCTCTTCTAGAATTTTCGCGCTTTGAAATACTATTGAGTGAACATAGCGAGCATATCCAATATTAAAAATTCACACCAGCTTATCCGTTTACATTTTATTCCCGATGTCTAATAACAGAATTCCTTCATTCAATACATTCTAATTATGCCCCGCAGTTGTTCGGACCCATCGCGCTAATGCATGGGCTAACCGATATCCCTACATCTTGCACAACCCTGTATCTTGCATACTTTTATTTCTTTTTACATCAATATTCTAAATTCGATTTATAATCAATTAATTATTAAATTCTTTTAAAATTTATAAAATAAATAGAATAATATATACTTTCTATTATAAATCAATTAAAATATCAAATATATCAATATAGAAATCTAAATTTTAATTTTAAAAATCATTATATAAAATTCTTTATATCGATTTGTTTAATCTTACAAATAAAAAAGAATATTTATTTCTTTAAGAAATATAAATTCTAATATATTCTAATATATATAATTAAAAAAAGTAGTTTTTTTTATTAAAAATTCGAAATTATACCAATATATAATTCGAATTTTTTGAATTAATCTTTTTTATAATAAAAATCAATTATAAATCAATGATTTTATAATATTTTTAGAATATTTTAATTATGTTTTGATATTTATATAATAATTTTGATTAAAAAGTATAAATAGTTATTTTTTATATTATAATTATATATATAATTATTTATAAGAAAAATACTAATAAATAAAATATAAGATAATATAATATTTAAATGATATTTTTGAATTTTTATTTTTTGATATAATTTTCTAGATATAATTATTATTTATGTTAACATTCAATAAAATAACTTATAATATTAGTTTATAATCGAATTTAACTATGTAAATTATTAGAAATATTATAGAGTTTGAAGATTTTTTTAATAATAAATTCTTTTAAAAATTGGAAAAGTATTATTAAATTCTTTTGAAAAATTATTTAAATTGTTTTATTCACAATATTTTAATGAATATATTTTATTTATATTATTTTTTTTCTTTATTAATATTTAATCAAATTAGATATTATTTCTAATTAAAACTTTATTATTATTATTTTATTATTATTATATCATATACTTTCTATTATATAAATATTTCAATTTATAAATAAAATTCAAATAATCATTTTTAATTATTAAATTTTATTAAAATATATAGCGATATTTTAAAAACAATTTTTCAATTACTTTTATCTTTTAAAAAATCATATATATTTTTCAAAACTTTTATAAAACTTGAATTTCAATATTTTTTGAAATTTTAAACTTTATCTCGATAATATTAATATAAAATAATTCAATAAATTATTCCAAAATCTTATAAACAAGTTCTAATATAAACTTTTCTTGAATTATCAGTATTTAAAATTAATATTGTTTTAAATCAATCAATATTTTATTTGATATTTTAAATCTTCCAGAACTTCACCATTATATAAAAGTAATTTCAAAGTTCCTATTAAATAATTTCGAAATGATTATAATGATATTTCGATTTATAATCCATTTTTGTTTTGATAAATAAAAGTGTGCAAGATACAGGGTTGTGCAAGATGTAGGGATATCGGTTAGCGGCCCGAGCCGCAACTAACAGTCTCACGACGATTCCACGGGCAGAAAACTTATGGGCAAAGTTTTTTGTTCTGATAAGGCGTCGATATACAATACTGAGACAAAGTAGCGTTCCGCAGTGGTAGGAGACTTATATTACCAACAAATAATGAGGGTTACTAAAACTAAAGCCTTGTTCTATGATCCCACCCTCGCCCAATTCACTCTGCGAAAGATCCGGATGAGAACATCGTATGCTTTTCCAAGTTGTTACAACTCTTGATGGGATATGATAACGGTGAGCTAACACGAACCAGACCGGTCCGCTTACAGCTCGTGCTATACATGAGCTTCTAAGCCAATTCTAAAGAAACATCGTGGCTAACCTACATGCACATTATTACACTAACTTCAAAGTACGGCCCTGATGTTGTGAAACTGCTGTGGACGACTGTTCTAGTCGCTTTGAGTCAGCTCAAATCATGACATTGATAATTATCTAAATTTGATGAATATCGAGGAACTGTGCAAGAATTTTCTCAATCCAACGAATTGGAGAATTTCTTTTGTGAGATTCTTGCCTAATCATGGCGTAGCATGATGGGAACTAATTTGTAAGGAGGGCATGCATTGCTGGCAAATATGCTATACGTTTGAGTATGCATTTTTCTTGGGCTGGTAAGCTGAAATACGGTGTTCACTTCCTGTCGGTGAAATGATCTCTCGGTGGAAGAATGAATGACTGTACATTGTAACGGTTGTGTTACAGCCCCAGTTATCTCTCTACCAAACTACTCGGACGGGTCAGACTTCAAATACTGTGCAATTAAGACCTTTCGATATCTAGGGACATCTCAGCATTTAGAATATTTTGAGACGATTTGAATGCTCTAATGGTACCCAGGAGATTAGATATCTTGGTTGCCAGACTACAACCAAACTGAGATGAGTCGTTGCGGCTTTAGGAATCAAGTGTAATGATGGGTAAGTACAAGAGTTCCGTAATTGATGGATTATGCTTATACGAAATTAAGTGTGACGATACCGTACTTTCAAGGGGTCTTCCCGAATTTCGATTCGCGTAACCCCAGGGGACTAGGAGACTAGTTTCACAACTCATTTACTACGATCACCGCATACTTTGACAATAAATTTCCACATGTATTCTTTCATGGAATGAAGCTAAAGATCATGGGTTGTTTCCGGGAGTTCCGTTGAAAGTTAGGCTTACTCTTTCACCAAAGATAACGCATACAGCTCCGAAAGTTGCTTTTAGACGTAAGATGACGAGCTCAGCGAGCTCAGCGAGCTGATTGTACAAAACACTCGGGAAAGATAGAATGGGTGGTTGCTTATCGGATGATCTTATACCCTGCATATCCCAGTTGAGAGGGCAGAGTCTAATTGAACCCTGCATGGATACTGTGGTTACAATACATGAAGTTTGAATGTAACGATCCAAACAAAGATTATTGAAGTTTAAAGTGAAGACAGCCTGATCAAAATTTGATGTGAAAAGCTTCACTAGTTTGCCATCTATCATAATCGTGCCCCGCTTTCGCTAATCATGATATGAACACTTTGCGCACGATGAATTCAGATTTTATATTTCTGAGAAATGACGGATTTCAGTACGTCTTTATTAACCTATGATTAGTGATACGTAGGCGTTAGACCAGGGGATGGTGGGGGGATCCAAACTCTCGCCGCATTATGAATGATTTTCGCTTACTTCATGTCACTCTACTATCGCCAACGAATTGGCACCCAGTATTGATGCATGAGAATCCTCAGGGTATCGCAATTTCTTTTGCTCACTCATCCATGCGGCACGGTCCGTTAAAGATTATACGAGTTGATGTGATACGCTATTGCCAATTGCGAATCAAGTTTTCCCTCTTATTAATTCCTTTGCAGCTTTGTGCATGAAATGAATGTTCAGATGACCACCCACGCAGCCTACCCCAATACCTCCTAAGATGTTTGCCACTTTAATAAAACCATTCAAATCCCAGATCGACTTATTGAAGGGCTATATGATTGCTCCTCCATTGAGGTACTCGAATTCCTCGTCCATAACTCTTGCGAACGGCCAATTCAAGTAGAGATTCTCTTGGCTAGCTGCCCCGCAATGTCCTCATTACTGGATTTTCAGCAGTTCTGCATACCCGGTTCCACTGTTTATGTTGCTTCTCCGCAGTTCTTACAAGCTCTGCGCTGTTAAGTTGCCATTCCCTCCCGATTCATCATGATTGGCCTTTCGGAATTAGAGACTTGGAGACTGCGTATACCAACTTTGATTGGACGATGCTTGGAAGATTCGACTTGTGCCAGTCCTTCGCATATTGATTGATGAGGTAGATTGTTGCAAGTTTTGGCGTTTGCAGAAGCGTGTAGATTTGCTAAGGGAGCAGCTGTGGTATCTTCAATGGTAGTCTTGGACTGTAAAGTAGGATGAGAAGTGATCGTTGTGTCTTCTTCCCGGTAATTTGAAGACTGTTGATGTTCTGATGTTTTTTCCTCCGTGCTCATGTTCTCCACTTCCTGGCTACTTGCAGGCTTTGAGGTATTGTAATTAAATTGAAAATAGGCAACAATCAATTTCGCCCACGGGGATGGAGATGAGTCCGGCTCTTTTTGTAGCTGAAGCCCAATAAGACTCGCTTCTGATCTAGATATAAGCATCTTATGCAGTAACCATTTGTTGATTCGATCGCGTTTAGTACCAAATTGCGTCAGTAATTCGGGAAATGATTCTGTACTTGAATGCTGTTTCGTAGTGAGAGTGCTCATATCCTTGTACTCGAGCATATCTAAGTCAAAAGCTCCAGAATCTGAACCGGAGGTTGGTTCAAGTTGTTGCCCTTCGTAGTTAACCTGTTCAATATTTTCCGGATCTAATGACAACGTAGGGTCATAATGCGCCTCCTGTAGAAAAAGTCCCCCATGATTCTCCAGTCCCAGCAATAGTGGATTTTTCAGCCTTTCCATGTTATTCTGATCAAGCGCAAGCGGTCTTTCGCTCAATCCATTCACGCTGGACCCCGTGTTCACTGAGTGTCTAAAGCGTACTACCGGAATAGGTTGAGTTTCATCATGGCTGAGTAGCATCCTTAAATCGTGTACAACTAACCTTTTCTTCAAAGGGTCTTTAATGGAGAGCGGAGCCTCAGAATGACTTTGCTGTCTCTCAATGTCAGTGATGATATTTGTTGATGGGCGAAACAGATCTCCAGTGTCTTCGTCTTGTTGATTTCGAATACCATGATTCTTTACAATGTCTGGAGGAGGAATTTCAAGAATATCATGTGCTGAGCTTGAGCCCGAAGTGACTGAAGACTCTTCATAGCTTTCTCCAAGCTCGGATTCAAAACTTTCGAAGAGTGCATCTTCTACTTGTTGCAATTCCCACACATGTCCCTGCAGCTTCTTTTGAGCTTCGAAACCTTCATATTCCAAAGGACCAAGTCCATCACGTGCTGATTGGCAAGCATCTGCAAGCTTAGATAGTTGTTTAAAAGCTCCAAGTTGTCCTTCTGCTTGTAGTCGTTGAACTTCTTTCATGAAGCTAGCATCTGCTTGGGAGACAGCCGATCGTTTGAACCCCACCTCTCTCATCTTCTGTCTAGCTTGCAATTCTGCCGATAAGACTTCTTGCCATTTATTTATTCCCTGCAATAGATTATTCAAGCGAGATCTATACTTTTCGGCTCGGGATTCACTTTGGCTGTCATTACCACGCTCGTCGAGTTCATCACCCTGATCCCGATTGAACTCCTCCCCATTTTTCGAAATTTCCGCAACTTCTTCAACTATTGTCACTGGAGGGAAAAGACCAGCTCTTTCATTCTGATGACTTGCACTTTTCAAATCTTCAGTAGTTTTGGGTCTGCCAAAGATGGACGCCTGTGGCAGAAGTTAGTATGCATCAGAAGATGATTCCTAAACTGGTTGGCCAGGAAGAAGTGTTTATACCCAAAAAGACCTCATATTGAATCCTCAGCGAGCTTGTATTACTAACACTTCATGAAGTATCAAGTATCTGGTTTGAATAGCACTACGCGACTTCTTTGTGATGTCAATGAATTATCGAGCTATTGGGCGTCCAGCTGTGTGATTAATTGCTATACCTTGAGTTACAGAGGGTATTGAACGGTTTTGAGACGCTGCGGCTCTGTTCCTTACCGATTTTAATCAGCTCGATAACAAAGCTACATATGGTTGCATTAACTAAACCAATAGAGGTGCAACTAGGTACACATTCCTGTCAAGTCAAAAGCAGCACTGTACATGTTTATTGCGAGACAGGGTCTATGCTTGACCTCATTGGGAAGGCCAATGATCTAATGATCTTATGACATTTCACAATGCAACCATTAAGAAAAAAAATAGATTCAGTAGGTAATCGTCGTGTAAGCTTCCAATAACATAGCCGTCCACATTACCGCTGAGCCGGTATTCGATACACAATTATGACAGATTGGGATAATCGTTACACTGAGCTTCAATTCATCAACAGCGGAGGAACTCCTGGCTAATGGAATCTTGAATGCGGCTCTTAATAGATTGCGGGGTCAGGTTTGGTCGGATTATAAAAGCTTCACGTTATTCCGGTCAAATGCATTAACATCTGCATGCTGAGGCAACGAATAAGCAAATCGCTAGTCATGGCTTATCAAACAAGTCAAGGGGATGGATTTGATCAAAGTACCCCTTGGAGTGAGTGGACCTGGGACTCCAACCAAAGATCTTGGTATACTTATCGAACAAATGCCGAAGGGGTACAGGAGTACAGTTACCCACAACCTGACAGATCCGAGAATGAAGCAGCTACGCCCAGAACACCGGGGTTGACTGAACAGAGTGTTACATCTGATGAACAATCTACAGACTTTTTGCCGTCAATTCCAACAAACCCCAATGCCTATACAACATCCCAAGCTGACTATGATCTCGATTATGATGCAACTCCAAAGCCAGTGTACGCCTCCCCGGCTTCGGACCATGATTACTACATACCTCCGGATCCCAGAGTCCAAAACTATAGTACAGCTTCTACCAATCATTCGAGCTCGACTTGGTCATCCGGATACCCTCCTTCGGACAACGCTACATGGCAATTAAACACGGATGTAGCTTCGCCATCCATTGATGCCACAGCACGTGCATTTGATGATATGTCATTAGCAACACCGCATATTCCGCCTACAGGTATAATTACCAGTTACATTTCGTTACAGACTTTTTCTGACAAGAACAACAGAAGCATTTGATCCTGAGGTGAGTCGGGCAATCGGAAATCCAAAGCATATCTTCAAAGCCCCAAACACCGGCAATGCCGAAACTTTGGATCCCAGTAAGTCTACATCCTTAAGTTTTGAAGCCACCGGCATTAATGAGACATAGGATATAAAGTCTATGGTGGATTTCGTCTACAAGACGACTTTTGGAAGGTGGGCCGCGTGTTCATGATGTTGTGGACTGAGCCTGCACAGCCAAAGGTTCCGGAAAACGGAGGGACACGCAATGGGTCTCACTTCAGCACTACGTTTCTTGGACAACAAGCATATAGTGAGATTCGAAGGTTTGTGGTAGTAATAAAGGGTTATGGGAATTCTGTTTGCTGGTGTGTTCTGCCCAAAACTATACTTACGATATGTTGATGTGCTGGTCTAATGATGCCAGTCCTATACAAACATACTCTGGGCAAGCGACGCTCAAGCCCAACCTTCCGGCTCCTCGTCGACATACAATCATACATACAACACCACAGGCTCCAAAACAACTCAGCTATTTGGCCAATGACGGTCAATCGATATCCGAGGATCTCGTCTTGGATCCTATTCAGGTCAATAGCGAACGAACCCATGAGCCCGAGGGTGAATTAAACTTATTGAGTCGATTAAATTACAGCAAGGTATATACTGTAGAGCACTATGTCCGTGTTCTAAATATTGGTATGGTAGCCAGCAATTCGATTAGCACCTTTCTCGATCAGTCAGGCTGGACTCAAGGTGTCCAGCCAGCCGAATCACACCGTCCTCGTTCGAATCTTCCACCCAAAAGGACATCTGGTCATTCTTCCAGCAATCATAGGAGCCGCCACTCTAATAAGCATAAATAGGGTATCTTCGATTAATTTACAGAAAGACCTCTTCAAAGTCAACTCGATACGTTAAGCTGCTCCACACACACCCTAAAGTTCCCTCATGCGCTGCAGGAATGTTCTCTGGCGCCACGAATCCCTTTTTTGTCTATTTTCTTTAGCACACAACTTTCGGCACAGCTCTCCTCTGTAACTGTGTCCGCCTTCAATCTTTTCTCACGTCTCATTTGTCCATATATTCCCGATAACTCCCCAGATTTGATTTTCTTGGAGGTCGAGAGACGAAGGCATATACGAAACGTTCACCAAGTGCCAGAGCAAATTTTTCCTTTCTGAGGCGGGGCAATACCCTATTATTATTTACTCATTTTGCTAGCTTTTCAATGATTGATGACACCCATTTATTTGGACATATTAGGCTCTGTTATAATAAGCATAGAGAGCAATTCAACTCCACTGTCACTAAGCGGCACATTTCTAAGAGTATAATTCCGCTACTATATGATGGTATACCAATGTGATAATCTTTGCATAATGAGTGACTAACAATGTCAAACAGTGTTGCCTCATTACCTCGCTCTGAAAGATAAGGGCCAAGGTTCTACCACACACGAGAGATATCCAATGAGTTAACTATACAAGATTTGATGCAGATCATTTTAGCTCCCAAAACCACCAGCTGCTTTTCCCAAAAGAAGATCCAATGCAACATCGTAGCCAGAATTAACAACTAATCAAGTAGACCAGCCACTCACTTGATCCCACGTGCACGCCACATCTCATTAGGCCCAAAGACATGTCCATCCGCATAATTTGGGCAAGACTGCATTCAAATTCTGAGTTACTGCACCTAGTGCATCGTCATGCATTATTTTGTCAACAAACTTTCAATTTCACGCACAAAATCCGCCAAATTTACATCAATCAGAGCGGTCTGAAAAAAGGGGCTCTCACCGCCTGTGCCACTTCCCTTGCCTCAGCCTTATACATATTTGAGCTTGTAATTGGACACGCTTGCGCTTTTAATGGTTTTAAAAGCAGCGATTTACAGCCTCGTTTGACATAACTCGTATGATCCTCTTGGAATGAGGAAGGTCTTATTGACTATTCAAAATTTGATTTGAGACTTTGCATGTTTTGTGCGAGGTTTTGAAGCGTAGTAATTGATGATTGACTGGGTAATATTTAATGGCTTGATATTACTTCATTTTGATGAGCTATGCCTAAACATCCCTACGCCAGATTTGAATAACCATCAAATGTTTGATTGGAAGAAGAAGTCGTGACTTGTGGGACAAAACTATGGAACGGCCCGTGGGGGACTAGTATTAGCTGTCAGCAACTGCGGGTATATGTAGTGTTCTATAGATGGGGAAGTCCATAGGCCGGAGATTCATTCGATGTGGTATTGCCAAAATGATAGTCTAACAGGGCTCGCCTGTGCAAATGTATCTGCTGTTGGCCGTGCTGATTGCTCATTTACCCGTCTCTAATTTCCGCCATGTGACTCTATTAGTCGGCTCGCTTACAAGATGGGGTTTACAATTTTGATTTCGAAATTCTATGTAGCCTGAAAGAAATTGCAAGGTTCCTATCATTCCTACTGACCGACATAGTCCATGCATATATAATTGTAGAAAAAAAAAGAAAAAAATTCATCGCTTTACTAATTGAAAATTTGGTATCATTGGCTATGCATTTAAGCAGGTGCAGAGGCGATTAGTTGAAAGTGCGATGGAATAATTTGGAAGGATGTAAAGATAAAGTGTTGTTCAAACAAGCAATGAGAAAATCTCCCAAAAGAAATCCTTTGTTAAGCCTTAGAACATAATTCCTTAAAGGCCCTAGCATCGTGTATTCCGACCCCCGTTTGAATCCTGCATGCTTTGATTGATGCTAATATTTGTGAAAAGAACAAAAAGAAATAAGGAAATGATACTTGTCGGCACAACCAGCCTGAACTTCAAGTTGAAATGAAATCATTCAGAGAACACAGTAGGAATGATCTTCGAAAAAGGTACAGCACATGCCATGAGACCTCCCTCGGCGTTATCCAATTTCTCAGTACCACTGTGAGCCGAGCCATAGGAAACATAAAATTTGGATGGGAATCTCTACTGTGAGTTGAGTTTGTGCAGAGAGTTTATTGGGAAGTCGAATTGGTAGCCGTCAAGACAGTAGGTCTTGTATCACGATCCGTAAAGCCATCCGCAAACCAGGCAGTTCTGAAATCATCTTCGCAGATTTTCTCTTTGAGTTTACATAGATCTTGTGATTCATTGTAGTTCTTAAAGCAATGTGTGTAGATATTGACCTCATGAAGAGAAATTCGAAGCTTTTCTAGTGACCATCGATCGAATCGCTCATTTGGAGGTAGGTGATTGTTCTCGGAATCCAATGCTTTCATGACACTTTCCGAGTCACTTAATTCTGGAGGAAATAATGGAGGCATTTTAGAATATTGGTTATGGCTCTCGAGTGGCGCGAGAGCTGCATCCAAAGATGGACCAGATCGGTCAATTTTTGATGATGCTATCGGATCTCCAGCCTCATCTATGAGACCCAATGACAAGCACTGTTGCCTTAATTCTTTCTCCTCCTCCTCAATAATTTTGATCTTGGAGATCAAGTCATCCAATTGGGCTTGAGAGCTATCCAGCCACTCCTGATTTTCGGAAGTAAGAGGTTCCATATCGAACCGCTTTCTCAGATCTACCTTCTCTTCGAGGCTCAATTTCTCATCCAAAATGTCGTCATAAAGTTCCCGGGAGTTTTCAAGATCACCGAGCTTCGAAAAATATGCTTCCACCAATGGATGCAATTCTTGCGGCTGTTGTGGTTCGTGGTACTCTGGGCCGTTGAGCCACCCGGGAGATTTGATGTGTTGCGTTGACGTGGGAAAGAAACGTGAGGGGTCCCTCAGCTGACCGTAAAAATGCTCCTCGTGTTGTGAAAGCGCATACTCTTGTGAATCTAAATCATGCTCAAGATAATTATATTCATCTTCCAAACTACCATATTCATCTCTGGCTTTCTGACAATCGCGAAGTAATTCTGCTGTAGTCTTTTCAGACCACCATTCACGGGGAAAGGGCATATCAAGCTCTCTCATCTTAGCTTGTTTGAAGTATACATCGTCTGCAAGAGATTTCTCTCTTTGCAACATACGTAGATCTTGGCGCTTATTTTGAAGTGAGAAGCGTAGCGAGGCTATACGAGCTCTCATCCATGAAATATGTTGCCACTGGTCGTGCAATATGGAAGCTTCAAACATAGAAGAGATACACTGATTATTCGTAGGTGATGCCTCCAAATGTTCCTCCGCGTTATGCGAATGCGCCGTTATCGCGGAATTATCCATATTAACGTGTCTGCCGAGGGTTTTGTTAGATTCAGAAAGACTTGAATCATCATACAGAATAGACTGCTGAGTTGATGATCCGGAGAAAGTGGAAGATCCCGATCTGAGGGGTGACATTTTCCAACACACGTGATTTTGGTCAGAATGCCTTCTACCCTCCTCACGTAATTGAGCTTGACTTTTGGTTGACAGAGATGTGGGGACGGAACGCGAATGTTTGACAACTACAGCTTGCCTCTGCTGCTTTGCTGCCTCATCGAGTTGTCTCATAGGTCCAGAGCCGTCCGTGCTGTCAACTTCAAGCTGAATACCTGTCAAAGGTGGATCTCCATGTACGAGTTTAGATTTCCTATGAGGAATGTGATCGTTGCATAGGTCATCTAAGAGATAGTTCGTGAGTGCAGAATCATCGTTTGTAATCGAACGTTGATTCTCTCGTGGCTCGTCACATTGAAGAACACGTGGTGTTGAGCTGGAATTTGAAATACTTCCACGGTCGTCCTCTTGCTTCAACACCACTGTGACTTTGGGTTCACGACTTCTCGTTAATCGTTCATTGTGAAAAGAATATTGGCAATCTTTCTTTGTAGTTGATTTGGTCGTAATACAAGGCTTCTGTCTCTTCCGGCTACCTTTAGACTTATACGGCATGGAGCTATGTGTGGAAGAGGTGCGGAATGCTGAAGCAACTGATATGAACTTATCAGGGCTCTGAGTTCTTCGAGGTTTTCGAGTGATCTCCTTCACTTGTAATGCGTTTGGGATGCTTGTTCGCTCTTGTCGAATGCCGCATGGCAGTCCGATATCCCAGTTACCATTGGCTGTTGCCCGCATCCGTATTGCTTCACAGTAATTATTGTGGCTGTTGAAGCTCTTGACGATGAAGATCTGTCTTGCTCTCAATTATGAAATTGTTTAGTTGAAGTCAATGAGGCTAAGTTAGAGGGTAAAATTGGAAGTTGCAAATAGACATGCACGAGGCCTGGATATTCTCAGGGTACTCTTCCTTATGTGTCTCTCCATCTGTCCAATGATGAGAATTGAGGCTGAATGTGCTACATTCCTTGTACGAGCATGTGCAAAATCCATGCTACAAAGAAATTGTACGATAGTGCATGGAATGGTTCAACCCCCCACGATTCATTGAATTTAGTCAGTCGTTAAAGCGGCATATTTGACTCTTAACAAGGGTAATACTAAGCTGGTAACGTGTGAGGGTGGCTCGGGTGGTGTCGAATTAAGCGAATCGATAACCCCGCTCCAAATGCAACCACTTTCAAAAACCTACTGATTTCCGACAATCGCACCAATCGTGAATTGAAATGAGGAGCTGGCTCTTGTCACAGCGTACGATGTTACCTCGAGAAGAAAGATATATTCTGCACCACTTTGTAGCCATTTGAGCCGCAACCTATGAGTTCCCACTTTCCTTTCCATAAAGGCAGGAAGAATCCCTTATGGAGTGGTTCGCATGTTGGGGTTTGGATAATTTACATTCCATTATAAATACTGTGTGGCCATGTCAAATCCGTCGTCTCACAGCCACAAAAGAGAATCAAGAGGTTCATCCAGTTCCTCGTCTGCATTGACTTCATGGAGTAATTGGGAATGGAGTGGGGAAAGAAAGCAATGGGAATCTTATCGCACCAATTCTAGGGGTGAAATCGAGTGGAGGCTTGAGGACGACCAATCAACTTCGACCTCATCTGCCGATGCATATATCCCCAGATTTGACGATACTCCACAGCTGGACACAGTCTCCGAAGATACAACTCAATATTCGGTTGACCAAAACTATACGACAGACAACAAAGATGTCGGAGCACTTACTGACTCTCTGGCTTCTACAAGTTTGGTTCCCGTGGCTGATGCGGATCCACCTATTGCAGCCAACCTGAAGCCGAACAACACTTCTACTGAGCATAGGAACTTTGATGAAAGTGAGCACCTCCATCACCGAAGATGTATCTGCCCACTAAATACTGGTAGATTATAAAGTGCACAGGGCTTGTGAATTTGTATTTGGGAGGGTGAGTCTTGATTGCATCATCAGTTCATAGATTCGAAATTAAATCTGGCAGGTCTTTAAAGTCCTTTGGTCTGAACCGACGGGGAATGCACGTGGAGGAACCATGGTGTCAGTTAGACAAAAGCATGGAGAAGAGATACATGCAAAAGTACGAAGATTCGTGGTCGTAGACCCTAGGAGGGGTCATTGTCTTTGCTTGTAAGCTTCTTATTTTCATCTTTTTCTGCGTGCTTGTGATTTTGTTGACTGTGGAGTCAGGCCAATCATGACCTACGCGAACAGGGCGACAAGTAAGCCAGGTGTGCATGCTGATGAGCATGCCATTATTTATACCACTCCAGAGCCAATGTTGATTAAGAATGAGGATGGAACTAAAATGAAATATCGTCCAGTCAAGATGATCCCAGACTCGAACAAGCACAAACTTGAAGCCGCATCACGAATTAACTACCACAAGGTTTATACCGTGGAGTATAATGTTAAGGTCTGGTTTATCGGTAGGATCGATCGGGGTTCCCGGCGAGCGGTTACAGAATCTTACAATCAAGCTCATCCACCGTTGAGTCTATCAACTCAAGCACTTGCACCAAGCTCATACCATGCGAGTAACCCGTATAGTACTCCTCCCTACACTATGCCAGGTACTTCTTCAAATGTCCCTAGCTTTGAAATCGCGTCGGACTAACCTACTACCTTAGGTTATGGTAATACCATGTCTCCATCAGCACCAGATCATGGAGGAACAGGGTACAATATCGGCACCAGTAGTTTCAATCAATACGGAGGATACAGTGTTACAGGGCAGCCAGTACCAACACAATATCCACCAGCACAATACCCACCAGTACAGTACCCACCAACACAGTACCCACCAACACAATACCCTCCACAGTACCCTCCATCACAGTACCCCCCATCGCAATATTCGACATTGCAGCACCAATCATACACGAACAGCACAAGCCAAGGATATAATTACGATCCCCAAGATACATATGAACCGGGCAGTAGTGGCGGCCAACAATAGCTATTCAGTAACCTGTGAGTCCAACTCGGCTTCGCAGGGGAAAAAAGTTAACTAATAGATTTAGATAATTTACGGTTACCATACGTTTAGGGGTTCGCTCGTTTACCCTCATTACCATTTCTACCCGACCGGGAATCAATGATACCTATCGTCCTTGGAATATTTCACTTCTATGATTTTTCTGTTATAGTTTTATGACTTCTTCATTCTTATGTTTTGGGATATGAATTTGAATACAAAATATGGACATATTCTTTCTTTCCATGATTAACGAAGTTACGAACGATATCCGATTTTCTCAAGCAATGGCTCAAATGCTTCATTTCAATTTCTTCGTCTCTTCTATATTCTTCAATCTTCGTTGGATTACATGTAATTTCGTTTTCACTATGCTATCTCTGCTGGGACATACACATCCCAATTCCCATCTGCCGGTTTCAGATTTCACTTTTTCACGCCTTTCTTTCAGCTGGGATCTGATTTTGAATATCCATAACGACGTCACGGACTCTTTTTTTCACTCTGTTCATAATCTTCAATGTCTCTGCGAGCGATTAATTTCCTGCAGTCACTTGTTCATACCTTATGTTTTTACATCAAATTGTCCATAGTTATTTCAATCTCTGCAAATATTAGTTATCAAACACACATTTCGATTGGTCATTCTTTACTGTGAGCCTGAAGTGTATGTTGCCGTCCTAAGGAGCTTCGCGAAGTAATCGTTAAAAACTCATCTGACATCACTGGTCGGTTTTTCACCCATCTGCAAAAAATGACTGCATAATACATGCATATTTATCTCCGAGAGGGTGTCGAGCCCGTGCCACTCCTTCACATACCCCCACGTTATTCCTCCTAACCCCATCTCCTTGAGCCGCAGGTAAAATATACGACAACTAGATCTCGCCCCCGGGTTTGTTCTGACAAGGAATAGCCCGTTGCATATGCTGTGTCGAAATAAGCAATGAGAATTGACACTCTAAGCCCTACCAGTGCACGGAGCTTTCGTACCGAGTTTACTTTTCCGCCCGCCTCCCTGGTCTGACGTGCATGTTCCGGAAGAAGTAATTAGCGATATATCAAACGCCCGCAGCTCCAGCTGAAAAGCTGCCTAGCTTTTTGATCCCTGGAGAATCGAGACTTGATGCGGTATCAGCTTTTACGCAATGAATTTTCTTCGAGTTGACTCGGGGTCCTTTTGAATTTCTTGGGATCAGAAGCGCGGTGAGAAGTTCGAGGATAGCGGTGAATAAGATATATATCGGCATTTGCACGAATCGAGTGAGGCTGCGAGATGGTGAAAGTGGTATATATGTATGACGAGGCTATGGATTTACATAAGTGTGTGAGATCAATGTGAAGCTAATGACTGCTGATGTGAGATCTTGGGATTGTGGCTTGGGTAATTGAATCTTACTGTATGTACTGGAATCCGGATCCGATTCCAATTTGAGATGATCTCTGCTAGTAGATCTTCAAAACGAAAGGAGATAGGGCGAGCTTCAGGGGAGAAATCAAGGTAATTTTCGTTGTAGTAAGGAAACAAGGCTGAGATACTGAGGTTGAGAAAATTGTGATTCTCGAGCAGTAAGTGAGGAGCAGACGAATGGCAATAGCAAGCTACGTAAGTTCAAAAGTTACTATTATATTTTTTAAACTAGTTCTTCCTGTATGGCTGCCCCGTTTTGTCGAAATTACCAAGTCTTGTAGATGAGCTAGTACTATGATGATCATCCTGTGACGAGGTTTTATGATCATTGAGTGTATAGAGCTAGCGTTCCGTACCAACTTAAGCAGAAACATTCTACGAAGTCACCTCAGATGCATTCTTTCAGCATGGATTACGAGCTTCTCCTGAAACGAAGCTCTGTTACTATTCTAACTTCTGCATTGTAAATTTCCGCTCGCTGCGTTCATATAGTTACGGAAATCATGCTCCATAATAACATCAATACGTGTACTTTTGAATAGCTATCTTCTAAGTAGTTCCGTTCCGAAGATTGGTGCCCAATGTTTTTGTAATCAGAGCAAATTCTAGGCTAATGTTTAGATACGAGTTCGAATAACAAGATATCTATGAACACTCACCGAGCTCTATTAAGGCCCTTCAGATACGAACATAAGTCTGTGGTAAGTACTCTTGGAAGATTAGACATATGTTTGGAGATTTTGATAGCTTATAAACATTTTGGCGCTTGATTGGTAAAAGCTGATCTGGTTCTTATTTGGCTCCTTCTCCAACCTTCCCATAGTCGAGATTAAGCTTCTCAGTCCATTTCTCAAGTGCCATTCTATCCCCAGTTGACTTCCTGAGACTGTGTCTCAACCTTCTGCCCCTCGGTGCCTACCTCGCCAATTTCTAGCATCTTATTTCTTTCTTTCCGTTTCCTCACAATTTCCCGATTCCCTTCTGTATCCACATTCTCCCCGCCCTGCCCATCCGTCGAAATATCAAAGTCCTCCGTCAAAGCCCTAATCGTCATATTTGCTGTATCCTTGAAATCGATACTATGAGCCACGAATAGACCCTCCATATGTACATCCCTCACATGAGGTGGTTTCTTCGAAGTCTTAGCCATGAATGGATTCCCCATTAGCGCATAAGTCATAAGATCCATAGCTGTGACAGTTGGCGGGGAAGCATCTGGATTATATGCTAACTCATGTTCTAGAGATTGATCTCTGATTCTTTGGTTCTTTTTTCCCCCTTTGCGAGGAAATCCCTCAACTCCCAGTTCCAATTGTTTTCGAACTAGTTTTGCACGTCTAGTTTTGGCCTTTTCCGTTGATCTGACAACTTGTTGTTGGAATGGTGTCAGGACATTGTCTTTAATTTCATCGTAATCGCGTACGGCGGGATTATCAGGAGCGTCGAGGTCGATTACTACTCTTGGGAGGACCAGCGGTTCCTTGCTTTTGTAACCTTTGAATCGTTTAGTGGATTTCGAGATTGCGGGGAAATTGGAGGACTTGATAGTGCGCCGGTATAATGAAAATGTCACTTGTTGGCAATTCATGATTAGGAGATATAGACAACGCGGAGAGTGTGTAAATCTTTCAAAGTTGTGTCTTGATACGGATTGAATTAACAAATAACAGCTGATTATTCCGTAATGGAAGCTAACGGCTAATGGCAATGTGAACAGCGAAAGCTCCACTTACCTTAGCTCTAGTAAATCCGGGGTAACATTAGTACGGGACCAGATCTTAGTCAGCAAAACAGCCATTTCAGTAGCGTCCGCCTCTAGGCTCTTTTCTCAACGACAACAACCACTAATCTATTCCATCATTCCTACACAAACCGCAAACATCCATCCAGATTGAAACGCAAACTTAATTGGGTCCTTGCAGTTAGTTCGAGATCATCAAAAAGCATCATAACTCGAATTATAATCTTCAAAACGCAAATTTATCACAAACCTTGAAAATGCCACCAGCAAAGAAGAGAAAGACCCGCGCAACAGCTGAATCATCAGAGGAAGTGCAACCACTCGATGCTGTAACCAACGGAGAAGAGCCAACAAAGACACCATCAGAATTGATCCCTACGAAAATCGCCGAACCCACACCATCAACCTCATCCTCTTCCACCTCAGATGCCGCCGCCAAAGCCAAAGAACGACAAGAAAGATTCAAAGCTCTTCAAGCTCGCGCCAAATCTTCTGCCCAAACAAATCTCAAAGAAGCCACTCTCGAATCGCAACGTCTAGCCACTGATCCGAATCTTCTCACATCTTTGAACCGCAAATCTGCGGTCGCATCCCACAATCTTCTCAAAGCCGACGCCGAAGCTGCTGGCGAAGATTTCGAGCGTAAACGAGCTTGGGATTGGACTGTTGAAGAAAGTGAAAGATGGGATAAACGACTTAAGAAAAAGGAGGCGCATCGAGACGATCAAGCATTCCAAGACTATCGACAAGATAGTCGAAAGGTTTACAAACGACAAATCCGCGATCTAAAGCCCGATATGGATTTCTATGAAAAGGAGAAGATGGCCGCTGTAGAAAAAGCCGCTGCATCGGGAGGACTAGAGATTGTGGAGACAGATGATGGAGAATTGGTTGCTGTCGATAAGGATGGAACTTTCTACAGTACGGCTGATTCAACAGGATTTGTAGAACACAAACCAGAGAAGGCGGCTGTGGATAGATTGGTTAAGGACTTGCAACAGGCGGAAGAGGCAAGGTTGAAGAAACAAAGGGCGAGGAATGCTGCAAATGGAGAGGATGGAGATGTTACTTATATCAACGATAAGAACAAGCAGTTCAACCAGAAGCTGTCGAGGTTTTACAATAAGGTAAGCATATTTCACATTCTCTTTTCTTTGCATTTGCTAATCTCTTTTCTAGTACACTGCGGAAGTTAGAGATAGTTTTGAGCGTGGCACAGCTATATAATTATGAGGGATTGGGTGAATAGATTGTGCTGAGCTGTTCAAACACTCTATAGTTTAACATACAAATACAAAGCCACAATAGGCAATTTTCGATCATTATTCATTTATAACATACCCTTTCTCCAAGCTTTCTCGGCCAATTCTTCAATCTCCTTGACCTCAACGGGACCTTTAACACTCTCCTCACTCAATGCCTCCACAACAGCTTCGGCGACCACATCCGCCTTGAGTGGTTTAACACCAGCAGCCCCCATGATTCCCCCAAATATTCCTCCCGTGAGCCCATTGAACGCAGCACCCAAGCCTGTCGCCGCAGCCAATGGCATAGTAATCTTCCTCGAACTATCATATAACATACCAGGTCTAATAAACACACTTCTCATCTTTGGGAACTCGCTGGCAATCGTACTTTCGGCCGCACGCTTCGTATCTATGTATCTTTGAGGTAAAACTGGTGCTCCGCCTGCTGCACTTATATATGCGAATGCGGGGACATTTTCTTTATAGGATTCAGAAGCGAGTGTAATGGCAGAATCTCGATTCATAAGTTCGTAGGTTATTTGGCCATCTCTCTCTTGAGAACGTAAGTCCTCGCCTGGCTGACGAGTCAAGGGATTTTGGGAACCCGCTTTGGATGAAGAAAATGCGCGAGAGAGTCCGGAGATGGGGGATTCGCGACCAGATATGACACCTTTGTAGTCTGCTTCAAGAAGGATACCCATAGAATGGACGACAAAGTCTGCAGATTTGAGGAGGGGAGCATAGGTAGATGGTTTGAGGATATCGGCGCGTTCCCAAGTTACTTTATGAGACCATGCGGGTGGTGTGGAAGAAGATGATACTGAAGACCAAGTTGGTTCACCGGATCGACTGAATTAGAGGTCATGTTAGTATTGGAATCTAGGGCTGGTGAGAATGGCAGGAGATGGAGGGGCAATAGAGCTCCGGACTCGAGCTTTCAACACACCTAATACTGGTAACATCCCATCCCCTTGCAACCGCGGATTTACAAATTCTTGAACCCAAAAATCCATTCCCACCACAAACTACTATTCTCTTGGTAACTGACATATCTGAATATTTGACGTCGATTCGTGATTTCTTATATAAGATTACTCAAGAAAGGTATGGAAAGAAAAATGTCTGATGATTTTGTATTCTCGATCTTTTGATATTCTTTCAACCCTGGTACTCATCGGATCTTTTAAAGGCCGTCCATCGTATTCTTGTAGACGTCAGTATATGATCATTAACCACTAATGATCTAGTCCTTTCCAGGGCTAGTAATAAAGTCTGGGATGTATGGACTAGATTAGCTTAAACCTTAATTATCGACCGACCTAGAGACTTTCCATCCCGAATCGTGACTTGGAATCTTTATTTATTATTTTCAATCTGCCCCTCTTCAACAACAACATCACCATCGTGACCTATCTATCGATTTACAATAAGAATGGCACCACCAAATACACAAAAACGTACAAAAGGTGTCTCAATCTATAGACCCTTTGTATATGGTACCACATCTCACAAATTCAGTGCGAAATATCCAAAACCAGAGGGAACACCAGAGGAACATACACATCAATGGACGGTATTTGTAAAGGGAGTTGATGACGTGGATATTACATATTGGTGTCGAAAGGTACAATTTAAACTGCACGATACTTACCCGCAGCATCTCAGATGTATGTATTTTCTTGTTTTTGTGTTTGGCAACTTGCGCAAGTCTTTGCGCCGCCCTCTCTATCGACTATAATTCGAGTACTCCTGTGTCTACATTAAAACCATGTGCTAACCGATCTTTCCATAATTCTAGCAGTCGAAAATGTCAAACCTGGCGATCCATTCCAAGTAACGGAGACCGGTTGGGGTGGTTTTGATATTCAAATAAAAATCTACTACGATCCCATCGCCAACGAAAAAGCCCAAAGTTTCTGGCATCGACTGGTACTCGAACCTTATGGCGATGATCAACTACAATTTATACAAAATCGAGATAATGAGGTTCGGTCTTGGGTATATGATGAGATGGTTTTTAATGAACCTTATGAACAATTCTATGAGGTTTTGACAAATCCCGTACCGAGGGAGAAGAATAATGGGGGAAAGGGAAAGGCGACGAGGACGATGAGAGGAGGGATGGTAGGAAGTGTGGGGGAGAGAACTGTTTTTATACCGATGTCGCAGAGACCGGGACAACCATTTAGTAAGGATGGGGAGAGGGCAGAGGTTAAGAAGTTAGTGGAAGGGAAGAAAACGGTGGATAGGCAGAATGAGGAGTTGAGGAAAGAACTAAGGGAGAAGGAGGAAGAAGTAAAAAGATTAAAAGCAGAGTTGGAAAAGTTATGAGGCGGTGTATTTTTGATAATGGGGATGAAATGGAAATGGGGATGGGAATGACAATTGTGTTCGGGCTCTACGAATCATCGATTGGGTTTTGGAGACGTCGAAATGAGTGCCCAGTCATACATGCGCAACGGGTTAAGCAGTTTTGCGAACCTATTCGGACATCCATAAGATTGGAGTATCGGCGCATTACTGCACAGGCTTCAATTGTCAAAAGGCCCTTCTCACTATTCTGGACGGCGCACAGGTCACAAGGATGATATTTCAAAGAGAGTGGGATAAAGGAGATCGAACTTTGGCGAAATTGGCACTGTATTCTGAGCGCGGAAATATTGGATTAGGAAGAATGGATCCACAGGCGATCATCAGAACGCTCGACCAAGACATGAGTGAGCACGATTTACAACATGGCAATCAATATCTAAGGTCTTTTAAGGATGTAAAAGGAGGCGAGAGATTGTACAATAGGAATCGATGACGAGGAGGATATTCAAGATAGATATTAGAATAGCATCCTGATGTATGTCAATTTACAGGAGTGGAAGAAAGCAATTAGGAGGAGTAGATAGAAACTCGGGATTCAGACGCACATATTGGATTTTGTGAAGAAGAGAAGAAACTCATTCATGTCTTGTATGCATCTTGACTCCTATATTGTATGTATCCTATGAAAAGTCTACATGTATAATTCTACTTCTACACATACTCCTACTCCAACTCCAACTCCAGTCCACCAGGTATCTAGTATCTATCTATCTGCCACTCCTCAGATAATCAAATATTCCATCTTGAGATAATGATATCCAAGTAGATAGATAGATAGGTAGGTAGGTAGAATACTCAGCACATCTCAACTTCGCTTGGAATCAGATTACCTTCTCAGTTCAACCTCGATCGCTCACTGCCAACCAACTAATACAATGATCTACGGAGTGAGTATGTATCATCACAATCGCATACCAGCTCAATAACATACTAGTCTATTAGCTCATGAACTCACTATCTTATTATCTCATCAACACCCCGTCCCATCCCATCTCAGTCACACATCAGTTACCAATGTAGACAATAGTATTTCCCGTAATCCGTATACAGATTAATTTAGTAATACATATCAATTCTTTTCGAAACACATCCGTATATAATATAGAATTCAATACTACTGAAAGTATTCAATATCATTTATTTATTCAATATTACTAGCAATATACTGAAATACTGGAATTTATTATAAAATATTTATTCTTATCTAAACTAAACTAAAAAAAAGAGATTTCTATTCATATTAGATAATAAAATTCCATTCCTTATTTCAAATTGAATGAGAATCCCTTATTTCTAGCCTAATTAGAATAGGAATGTATATATTTTGTATTGGATTCCAGTATTTCAGTATATTGCTAGTATTCTTTAGGCATATAAATATATACAAGAATAGTATAACCTCCTTTCTATACGTACTAGCTGCAATATCAATATACTAATACGCGCCACAGTTTCACTGTAGTATACTATTGCCTACACTGTCAGTCACACATCAACTTCCAGTATCCCATCCGCACATCCACACACTAAGCTGTCTCAGGGCAATACCTGCACATTAGTTTGTTTCTCTACTTACTCACTCACTCACTCACTCACTCACTCATCTACCGGTACTCATCCGCTTACTAGCTAGACAGATAGTAATAAGTATATCTATCTATCAATCAGCACACCAACTTATTTATGACTACATGCTATATGCTATATACCACATACCACATAGTACATACACCTATTAATCAATATACTAGCTCGCCAGCTCGCCTTCCTACTAGCTCACCAATCTAATCCAATCCAATCTAATCTAATCTAATCCATTGGCAACCCACACCACACACAATACACAATATAAGAATAGAGATTGTTCGGGTATCAGAATATTAGAATATCAAATCCTCATCTCCCTCCTCCAATCTCCCTCCTTCAATCTCCCTCCCATCCCATCCCATCCCATCCCATCCCATCCCATCCCATCCCATCCCATCTCCCTCTCATCCCCCAAAACCTCCCTCTTTCAATATTCCAAAATTTCTAATCACTAAACTATACATATCTATGCAGTCCCGAGTCCAGATAATTGGATTCCCTAACTCCCTAACTCCCTAGATATCAGATATCAGATATTCCATATCAGATCTATGATCTATAAACCCGGAACACTTATTCTGTGATTGCAAATTCAATCACAACAAATGTAATTCACCTCACTTAACATTCACAACATCACAACTCTCAAACACATAAAACGAATAAACATAGATCTCGGTATAATTGTACTCTATCTATCTCATCTCTTCAATCTTTCTCCCCAAAAGTCTCATCTCTAAAATGATCATACAATCGGCACCGAAACAAGAAAGGTGTCTTCAAGGTGGCAAAGACAAAAGAAATTCGTGAGTAGCTGGAGGCGAAAAGTATCGCTCAAAACGATTTGCAAGGAAAGGAATCGTAAAGTCCCGTGTGTATATAAAATTCAAAACTTCCACTTCTCCCCCTTTTCACATTAACCCACACAAAACCTCATTCGAAAATCAGGACTCAACAACCCCTAAGCAACCAAATCGCTCACAACGAAACAATCCTCAAGAACCAACTTTTGTGTACCTACCACCGAAACCACCCAGAATATTGATATACGATCCCCTTTCCTGCCTAACCCAACCCATTCCAAAATCCAAACATGCAAATTATGCCAAACCTCCCATGAGGTACAGCATATCTTTTGCCAGCAAAAAAAAAAAAAAAAAAAAAAGTAAAGTCGCTAAATCGCAGCACCAAAGTTTTTATCAATATTAGGTACTTCCAAAAACACAAAAGAGTGGAGTGTTCGTAAGTCCGTAATTGTTCCCATAAAACTCCTGTGAAATGATTGACAAAGGAAAGAGTCGAGGTGTTATACACGGGTTAAATTGAGTGTAATAAGCCTACATTACAAGGCTTTTGGTTCATAGGCTGGGGGAGCATCATCTCCATTGCTTGATGTAGACCAGAAACCTTGACGAGCTGCTTTGTCGTCATGTTGACGACGAGCAAGTTCAGAAGCCATCTTCATAATCCAAGCTTGTTCGAGAATTCCGGATGGTGATTCGGTTGTCGAGAAGTGAAGTCCATGTGGATATGAGAATGGTGTATGTGGTGGAGTGGTTGCGGACTTTTCTGGAGTGTACGAAGTGAACGCTGACTGATTATAAGCGGGACGCTTCTGTTGTTGCGTATTGATTGGAGTAGAAGGTTCCACAGTGAGTGTTGGAACTTGATCCATTTTGACTTGTTCGGGTGTCATAGAACGAGATGGTTGAAGTTTCTTTGGTGAGTCTCCAAGATCAATGCTGTTGAATCGGACCTTTCCAGATGGCGGAGTAACTGGAAGATCTTCTGGCTCCTCTGGAATACGAGATGAGACTGTTGATTCGGATGCTGTAGTCGTCGAAGCAGACTCGCTTTCGCCACTCTCACTATCCGTAGTTTTGGGTTTCCTCAAGTTCACCACTCTATTCTTCTTCTTCCTCGTAGGATGTGATCGTGAACCTCGATTTGCACCCAGACTTAATCCTGTTGTGGCCGAATTCATATTGACCAGAGATGGTCTAGATGGTATTCCACCGTGACCATCATCGGAGTTTCTATTCGAGAATGTATAAGTTGTACTCTGACCTCCGAGCGATGATTGAGGCCTATGAAGAGATGGAGTTGCCGGTGTGGTAGTTCCAGCCGAATCCCCTCTTTCAGAAGGTGCCCATGCTCGAAATACCGCGTCTCGGATAGAAGGAGTGAAGAGTGACAATGTTCGATGAGAATTGGTAAGTGCCGCTAATCGAAGTAAGTTCTTTTGTGAGAACAAGGAATGAATCTCTGATCCACCATCCAATGATAAATTGGAAATCTCAGTCGCATCTAGAACATTTCCACGGGCATCGACGGCATCTTGTGGTGGACTTGCAAATGGATCTACGGCTACCTCGTCTTTCGCTTTCTTTGCCGCTTCGGCCATCTCTTGATCTTCTTTTGCTCTATATTCTGGACACCATAATCTCAATGACAATCTGTGAATAATGGCAGGCAGTTCATCCATCATCAAAGTCCTCAACTGTTGCTCGATTTCCTTCTGTAAATAATCCTTAATGAACGGTATCGAGTCAAAGGTAGAGGAGACCTTGAGGGATTCGAGGGGATCATTTCGAAAGACCAAGGTTAATCCCTTTGACTTTGAAAATACCACAATGATGAAAGCCGATAATTTGATATCCGACAAAGTAATTTGTAAAGGGATGGTGAGCCCCGCATCTGCGGCGAGGGGTTGTGGAGATGTGAATGAAGGTTTCGAGAACAAATGATTGTTGAGCGGATTAGCCTAGATTGATATATTAGCTATGCATTATAGGTTTGTGTCAAGCATGTGCGATATGCAAGTCAAGTGGTGAAATTAAAAGGCGATTTCCCCTCTATGCGCGTCGATAATTCTGCAATGACAACTCACTTATCGTTCGATAAAAGGTTTCAACAAAAGTGGGAGAATAAAGGTTTATGCGGAATAGGTAAAATGGGAAATGTAACGACGACGACAGCGACAACAGCGACGACAGCGACGAAAAAGACGACAATCAACGTACCTGAACTCTTGTTTTCAAAGTCAAGAAAGCGTCTCCAGAATAGCACATCTTGAAGATTCCCCTAAATCTATCTTCTGCCAAATCCCCAATCTCCAATATTTCCAAATCTGGCGGGACCGAACCCAAATTTAATTCGTTGACGAGGATATCATCTTTTATGATGGGAGGCTTGGGAGATTTATTGAGAGCTGCCGTGAGCATCTCTTGAGCTCTTTGATAAAATTCCGCATCGGCCGTGAGAGGCGACCAGTTAAAATTGAAAGCCATCTTGATATGACATTAGATGTCGACGATCAAAACGTTCCTACGCAAGAGTAGGTCGTTCGAGGAGGTCTGGTCGATGTCGATGAAGTTTGTGATTGATTTGAGCTTACTGGAGCTTCACAGAAGGAGATGTCGAGTCGAAGGATATTTTTGATGGATTTGATCGTGCGAGCAAAAAAAGGCTTTTGATGGATGGATGGATTTGATGATCGTGTGACGTAACGGGTTGATGCTAATCCTCTTAGTTTTGATAAAGAAGGAAAGAGGAAGAGAAGAGGATGAAGGGATTGAATTTTATGATATGAATATGAATATGAATATGAACGTGATGATGAGATGAATATTCAATGTTCTTGTTTCGTGTATGTATGTGTGTGTGTGTATATATGTGTGTGTGTATATGAGAGGACAAGATATGGTTCCTGAATATAAAAAGTGATAGTGAAGCTCCTCTTGCTTACCCAGTCCGAGTTAATAAATTTTTCATTCCGCATTTCTCCCTCGCTGGATTTTCTTGTAGCTCGCTTCCTGTAACCGTATGAACCCTGTTGACTGTGGATGGAATTTGAATCCCATTTTTCCGATGTCCGGAAATGCATTTGATACGACGATAGAGAATCACAATCCATATACGAGTGGTTTCTTCTTGTGGTAACCATTGTATATTGTATCCTACGATATTGTGTGTTATATATCATACATGATTATAGTAATGGGTATTATCTAGATATATACTAGGTATATATTGGATATATACTAGGTATATATATTACATCTTCAATATTGATCTATTTACCATGACCATGACAGCAATATCTTAAATCCCCGACTTCTCTCTTCTCTTTTAACTTTCGTCATCATATATTTTTGATTTTCACTTCTTTCCCCTCACTTCACTTTCCTTCCCTTCACTGGATTCACACTTCACCTCAACTCACAGACTCAAATGTGCTCTGACCACTCACCCACTCCCATTGATTAATAATATGAGACCCAGAACTGGTGAACCATAGATTTCCCTCTTATTTTCTCTTCCTTCTCTCCTCGGCCTCCCGACTCCCGAGCCCCTCCTGTCACCTCGTAAACAAATAATAAATAGAAAATAAATCGAAAAAAAGAAAGAAATTTCGATTGAAAACCCAACAAGGAATTTCCCGGAAATTGGATCATAATTTCTATTCCATGACCCCATCCCGGAAAATCATCGTTACTGTTTCTCATCATTTGTCCGATGTTCATCAGGTCAATTTCCTTGCATAATTAATTGATTATGCATATTGATATTCATTAATATTCTCTCTCTCACATCCCCCCCCCCGTTCCTTTCGTCCCATGTATGTTTGATTGACATCGGACTTTTATTACAACCTTACACACTGATCAGCATCTGTCTTACTTCATCTGATCATCAACACTTCCATCCTCGATATATGGGATGAATTGGTAACAATACACTCATTACCCCCAGTTATCAAAAGTATTCAAAGATATCTACGAGTCCTGGGTATATGGAATGGAAAGTCACTGACATTCATCAGATATCGCTTCTCAGTCAAGAGACCTTAGTTTGATGTAGTCCATCTCATACTCCGCATCTCCACCTTTCCTCGTCTTCTCACCTCCCCCTCCCTTGACTCTTCAAACGAACATGGATACTCAATCATGTAGAAAGTTCTATAGCAAATCTAGCCCAACATCTCTGTTCATGCAGCTTTCTTATCATTTCTCTTCAAAGTCATTCCTTCAACTATCGCCAACCTCGGGGGTACATGGGGATTTGCGGAGAAGCTATGAAGTGTTGTTATTATTATGTGATTTGCAGCATGAATACAGTATACACTATCGTATTACAGATCTCGGTTTCAAATCACAACATCAATAACACCGAGATTTCTATCCCGTTGAAGGGCGACTCTGCCAGAAACATAGGAACAAAGTGGAGAAGACATCTTCTTCACCCTCATCTTCTTCATCCTCCATCTTCTCCCGTGATACCAGGTCTATGAATCTACATGTCTCACTCACACACTCAAGCTTTCATATGTGAATATGATGATAGCATTTCATGTTCTCTCACCATCATAATAGCCAGCCATCTCATTCAATCTCACTTCTTTTCCTTGGTCTCTAGTCTAGTCGAGATGACATTTGATCCATGGGGAATGACTGAGCTCAATTTGAGAGTCTCAACGTTATTCTGCGGGCCTTCACATCATACGGTCTTCAAGTCCAAATGCTCAATATACTAGGGAGTTCGATTCAATACCTACGAACTTTTATATTACCACTGCTAGGTAATATTATTATTGTACCTCGAGATGTATTCCCACCATTATTTGATTCCATCTCCATCTCCATCCCATTCGAACTCTTTTACTGAGATTCCTTTCCCATCCATTTCCCTATAGACCATTATCTTTTCTCCCATACATTCATACCAACCACTTCATCCCAACTTCTTGACTCAGCTGGTCTTTTCCTCCACCACTAAAAGTCCAAGCGTCATTTGCGCTTAAGCCAAATTTTGATTACGGTGAACGGAAGAACCCTGATATGACGCATTACTTAGTAAGTTTCATTCGTTCCAGTTATTTCATAAGACCCAATCCGGTTTCTATTCTTCACTTGTTCCACTCATTCCTCAGCTCAGTCATTTCTCAGTCATCTTTCCCCCAATTTTCCATTCAAATTATTTTGATATAAATCCAATAATAATGAATACTTTATCACTTCAACCTTATCGTCTCCCCAACAGCCATATCAGTATCAAAGTTCTTGCAGAAGGGGCTGCAAATGTTATATATCAAATCACGCTTGATCCAGGATCACAAGACATTGCCGAACTGGACAAGGGTCATCAAGAATTAGAATATCTCTCTGGTAATTTTTTCTACACTTCCTTTGCTACAAATTGTATGAAACAATGTATCTTCATACTTTAACGCTATAATATCACCATGGTCCTAAACGGTTTCCAGGAAAATTATTACGTCTTCGGAAAGATGTTCCCACTACAGCCCCAACTTCAGATTCCCATCAGCAATGGCTCGGATATATCTTACCCCTATTCGAACCAGAACAATTAGTTACCCAAGAGTTGGTCTACATCGGTCATCTCAACGTGATTCCTGGATTAAACACCGATCTCAGACGTTTTGATAATCCCGGTGGTACAACTACCCCGAACCATCTCGCCCCACCACCCAAAGGGAAATTTTATCGTTCAAGAGCACAAAGTGGTACCTTCTTAGCGAAAGACGATTATGGTCTTTTGGTAACAGATATGACACCCAGTAAGTTGATAGTTTTATCTTTTGTCGCCGCGTATATTGATAAATTCACAGGGAAATCATTACAAGAAACCGTCGTAGAATTTAAGCCAAAATGGCTCTCTCCATCCCATGAAATGCCATCTCAAGCCATAAGATGTCGTACTTGTGCACTTCACGCACGTCGGATTGCTTTTGGAGAAGAAAGAAAAAATACTGATCTTCAATCATATCTCTGTCCACTCAAACTTACCGATGACCACCCCAAGTTAAAGTTTGCAAACTATGAGGCATCCGCTTCACACATATTACACAAAACTCGTGAATCCCCTGCCGTTCAATCACTTGCAAAATGGATCCACGAAAATCCGTTGTTAAAACGGCTTCGCGATCTCCAAACAGAGTATGATGGTAAAGGATCGTTGAAGTCGGAAAAGGCATCGCATGAACTTTGCGTGGCCATGACCCTCAGAGATTGTTCGTTATACATTCGTATGGATAAAAATTCACAGGTTGTAGAAGCTCGTTTGGGAGATCTCGACTATAAATCGGCTAGTAAATATTCTTCGTGGAGGAAGAAAGAACAGGAATTGGTTGATGAGGGGTGGTATTGTGGTGAAGAAAAGAAGGAATTGAAACAACCGGTTGACGAGTGTCTGTTGTCGAGAAAGATTTGAGTTGTGTGGAATTACTTTTGATACTACCGGCTGGAGAGAGTGTCTGATGAGAAATTTGAATGAGTTGGGTATTCGATATTAGCAAAGCCTGTTTTCATTATTGCAGGCTGCATTCTGAAACTCAAGAACTCTGAATCTCCGGAAACAACTAAAGATTCGAGATACACTCAACCTCGTCGATCACTCGAATCTACTAGTCACATTCGACCAGCGATAGATATGATCATCGAGCCGCAGTCGTAGCATCGGATACCCTAACAGATGGCAGTTCGTGCGAGTGGGAATAATGTTTAATGGAGTTTGACATAGATGGTTGGGAAGACGGGCTAGATAATCTTAATGAGAAATACCTCTTCATCTTTTGGCACTATGACTCTAGCGTATCTGCTATGAGATACGTGATGAGGGAATTGGATATTTGGGTGCATTTGTATACCTACTTATTAGAGAAGACAAGGGGTGTGAAGTTTTTCGATATTTTTTTGGATGTACATGTCAGGGTGGTTCCATGATTCATATTCTATGTTTTATATTTTAAATGGGAGTGATCCGACTCATATTGTGAATTGATATCGGGGTATCAGGGTTCGGGGGAGTGGGGAGAGGGTAGCAAGTCGGAAGGCTCCATGCAAAGATATATATATCGTATATACTTTGTACGGATGTGGAAGATTTGATATTTTCTAGATCTAGAGTGTAGTGAGGAATTTATTATTTAGAGGTTTGAGCGGATTTTATGGATGGGTGGATGGGTGGATGGGTGTATGGGTGGATGGGTGGATGGGTGTATGGGTGGATGGGTGTATGGGTGGATGGGTGGATGGGTGTATGGGTGGATGGGTGGATGGGTGTATGGGTGGATGGGTGGATGGGTGTATGGGTGGATGGTGGATGGGTGTATGGATATATATGGATATGTATGTATATGTATGTATATGTATGTATATGTATGTATATGTATGTATATGTATGTATATGTATGTATATGTATGTATATGTATGTATATGTATGTATATGTATGTATATGTATGTATATATATAAAAGGAATAAATATTCTTATATTCTTTCTATATAGACTTAAATACTGAATTGGGATTAGGATTGGGATTTATATTAATATATTATTTCATAGGGACCTATCTAGATGTGTATATATATATATGTGTGTATATGTATACTAGGTAGGTATATATATATATATATATATATTATTCAAACTCATTAGCGAGATTTAAAAATACATATATTATCTCCTTTCCCTCTTACTTTATTTATCTGCTCATTGTCGAATTATTATATTTATTTGCGTGGGAATTCTAATGGATGAGTGGATGGATGGATATAAAGAAAGAAGGAATCCATATGCTTTAGTTTTGGTTTTGATGAATTGTTTGGGGTTTAGTACAAATCACTATGGGAGACTAGGTATGTATGAAGGATATTTACCTGGTATGCCGAATTTAGAAATAGCGAGATACTTTGGAGCGAGAAGGAGGGAGAGGTGTTGTGTCAGACTGTAAGTCGGGGATGGGGGATGGAGGATGGTGGTTTGTGCAGCACTGATAAGGAGGGAGTTGGAAGGGGAGGGGATTTAGAAGGGGAGGGGATTTAGAAGGGGAGGGGATTTAGAAGGGGAGGGGATTTAGAAGGGGAGGGGATTTAGAAGGGGAGGGGATTTGGAAGGGGGCGTGGAGGAAACGAGGAGCGGGGATGAGAAGGAATGAGGAGGAATGAGGGGGGGTGACATATAAGAAAACGAGCTGTGTGTTTTGGAACATCTTGGGTCGTTGGATTTGTCAAGATTCCGTAGGATAAAAAGTGGATGAAGAGATGAATTGTGGTTGGTTGAGATTAATACAGCACATACACTACATAACCATATCATCTGACTTATTCATATCACCCTTCCACATAAGAATACCTTTGACAAAAACCTCGACGCAATGGTTTACTCCAATCCTCGAATGGATTACTCAGGGAACGTATATTTTTGTCGAATTTCTATTGCTGGAGAGATTTGAAATGGTAGGGTAGTATGTGTAATTCTCTCTCTGCGCGTGGAGATTGGAGATTGGAGTCTGAGTCCATCTCTCCTCTTTATCCTTCTTCTTTTAGAGCGAAAATCGCGATCTACGCTTGCTGGATGAATCGTGTAGCCTGAAACTGTGGGATGGTATAGCAAGTAGAGAGTTGGTGTAGGCAGGGTACTGATGGTATCAGTGTTCAAGTAGGGAAAGAGCACTCAGGAGGGGTACTAATAGTATTATTGTCGAAGAAGGGGACGAACATTCAGGAGGTGGTAAGAGAGTACAATTTTGATCTCCTGGGGTATGTAATACTGGCGTCCTAGCAAGAAAACATCCTTCGGATAGTTGAGATCCATGTCGAAATGTATCGTAGCAAGAAAGCAGATAAATGTGAAGTTCTGGTGACGAAAAAAGTATCTGGCAATCTAGACATCAGATGATTCCATTGAAATGATGGGACTCCATCCATTGGTGTAAAATTTAACTTCCGAGACTGACATCAAGACCGAATGTTAATCGAATCGTATGTATAAGTTCCAACAGCAAAGTGAGAAGTTTCCCATCCGAGAACAATCGACTGTCAATACACCATTCTCGTAGCTTTCTTGCCTCGTATGTGTCAATCGGTCGAGGATGTTTGCCTGCAAATTGGTACATGGATGTACTCCTAGCCGTCCAGATGACACTATCAGGATATGAATAGTGGCCAGGCTCATCTAGAGAAAGGTAAAGAACTGCACGGCCGAGTTTTCGATACATAACGTACAAACTATCACTCCTGTATTCGGGTCCAAAGAGAGTCTTGAAGTTTGCTCCACGATCTTTTCCAGCTAATACCATGGACATGATTATTCCTCCCAAACCCATCTCCATGCAGTTATTTTGAGGAAAAATCCCGATCTCATGCGCCAAATGTATCATTCGAGGAGCACGGTGGATAATCCCAGATCTGAAGTGTTGAAGACTTGATGAGGCAATATCTTGTGCCTGGTTTGTAGTCTGAGTACGAAGACTTGATGAGGCAATATCTTGTACCTGGTTTGTAGTCTGAGTACGAAGTGCTCGAACAGCCAGTTCGTCCGCATCTCGATTATGCTCCCTTCCAACATGCCAGAGTTGGATATCAACATTATCTGAAAGTAGCTCGATCATGTGATGGATGCGTAAAATGAGATCTTTATTTGCCACTGAGTTCCCCTCTACTGTCCTGAATCCGTTCTTCAACCAGATTGGAAGCCACGAGGTAAGACAGCTATGTACGAACTTGGAATCCGTAATGATGATGACGTCTACTCTAAACGAATGGTGAATTAAGAGGGGGTGTTCGGAGATATAATTTCGTAATCCGCTATGATGTTTAAGGAGCTCGAGTGCATGGAGTATGGCCATTAACTCTGAGTAGTTGTTCGTATGTTTTTCTCCAGATGGTCGAGCAATAGTACCATAAGTATTAAGAGGCGAGTCTGGACCAAAAAAACACGCCAAAGGAGGATTTTTCAGCCCGTGTGGTTCCATTGCCAGGACAAGCACCATCAACTGCTACCACGAATGCTCTTGGGGAGTAAACTCCGGTTTCGTGAGACACAAAATCGGCTTCGGGATATTCAAAGTAGGACGTGCCACTGTCTTTATTGTATTGGACATCTTTGGGAGTCACTAGGGTGCCGTCGGAAAGGCGAGGATCAAATGCCCGAACTCGATAGTGTTCTTGGGAATGCCATTTTTTTATCATGATGCCTGGGTTCTTGTATGTTTGTGATATTGCACGGGAAAGTGATGGTGGTACGAGTACTCTGGTCTTTTTGATTATTGTTAACATTTGGTTTCAAGGCTCAAGGTTAATAAGTTAGAGATGGGGTCGCTCTGCAACTCCGGCGCTAGACGGTAGATACGCTTAGCGATATCGGTATCAAGGGGCCAATAGAATCTACTGCTTCTTTCAGTTCCACTATATTAAATGGAGATTTGGAGGAAAGAATCAACTGAATGGTTTGCTTATATTGAAGCCCCTACTGCTTTCAGCGCGATATGAATGATTTATGCCTCTTTCGAGTACTAAGGAGCTTCCCCACAACGGTTGAATCTCGTTCCATACTTTCCGGCCCGACGAGTAACTGACCCTAGGAAAAAAATAGAGGCTATCATATAAATATTGAAGTTCAGCACTATAAACGCAATGACAATCTGGATACTAAGAACAATTTTGGGTGGTGAGGTGATCGGCTATAAGATAACTAGCGTGATACTAGCAGTGTAGACTGACAATGGCGGATTCTCTCAGTACCTACCTACCATGATTGTACCCAAAACGGAACCTTGTCCAACTCTGGATTGACCTAAGACTGGCTAAATATTTCGAGATATTGATGCTTCTTCTTGTTATACTTCGGATGTGTTTCGGGAGGTAGTATTGATACGGACATTCAAGCAGGATTATCTACCGACCTGGCAGATTGCTTCCTACACGTCTTCTTATTTTCAGCAACTTGGTATAATCTCCCGAATTTTTCTATTTAACTAGGGTCCTTCTGGCCATCAATGCTCATTTCTTAGTGGGATATACATTCAAGGCTAGTCATACACTCTTTCCTAATGTGCATCCAAAAGCAGCCGATATAGATAGCCGAAGCAGATAGCCGGTTTGTCTGTTCGATACCATGAACCGAAAGCCGTTTCGGGAGGCTTCGACTTGGCGGGGTTTTCCAGTGCGCGTTGCAAAAACAAGGAAAGCAAATGTAAGAATCAGTGCTTTTGGTCAGGTGTTCAGATCAGCTGAGAACGAGTGGAACGGATATGTAACATGCATAATGCTAATTACGGAAAGTATGTCAATGATTGGAACATGCTTCAGGTCGTCGCTAGACCGGGTGAAAAAGAACGCTTGGTACGCGAAAAGTCATTCTGTGAGCGCATCGTAAATGTTCAAGGATAAGATCATTGCGAATCATATGGACGAGAAAGTCTAGCTTTATATTCGGCGACATCACTAATCCTTCGGATCACTCGTTGAATGGATTTATTCCGGAGGTCTTTCATACAGCGAGGCACACCTCAAATCGACAACGCCCACCGAGGACAGCGAAGATTGTGAGAATGGCACTCATCCCATGCAATTTCATCAACTCTTTGTTTCTGATACAAAGCATCACTTAGAGAATTTTCAGACAGCGGTGGAAACCCAGATCGAGCTTTGTCTTGAATGAAATGGTTTCTCCTTTTTTTCACGTGCAATGGCTCTCGATGAGTACTGCTGATGAGGTACCTAGAGAATAACTAGTAGTTCTATGCAGATAAAAGGCAAGCTTACTAGTCATCTCATATGTCTTTTACATATATGATTGAGACAGAAGACACCTAGCAATCTGTTCATCGGAGTAGAGGGATGCATACATTCATAGTTTGATTGACGAAGCCTCTACGAATACAATCGTCGATGACATGAACGATGTAGAACTACTACTTTGACACAGTAAGTAACTGTTACCTGCTAAATAGCTGGTAGTTCAATGGTAAAGGAAGTTTTGAATACCTACTCAATCGCTCCTTCCTCCAGTCACATTGGCGTGTCCTCCGTCCTCGTTTGTGCTCGAAGTCTTGAATGCTGCCTGATACACGTGACAATATCTTGCGTTTCTTCAAACACTTACACTTTGTTTACTTTTACTTCCAATTGGCAACTTCAATGAAAGTACATTACACTCTTCTCTCCCCATTCTTTTCTTCCTTTCTTCTCTTCATTAAATCTTCTATTGATCAACAGAATTTCCTCGTCAAGACGGTCGCACAATATAGGACTTGACTTTAAATCAAGTGAGATCTGATTACATTTCTCAGGCTTTCTTCCATACATACCTTTCACGTTCAAAGTCCGTTCTTTGTGGTGTTCAAGAGCACATTTCACAAGACCCGCATACGATCTACAATTTCACCGCTGCTATAGATCCATTCAACATGTCTTGCCATAGTCCAAAGCCTAACAAGTTTCTCAAGTAAGTGATTATCTCTATAGTCAATTGCTTCCTGCTTGAAAATGGTAGGATATGAGTTGACATACGCAGGCACTTAGGCAATGAGACTATGAGTGTCAACGTTGGCATTGGTAACTCGGTATATATCCTTGTTTCATCTCTCAGCATATTGCCTTTTTTAATCAACTTCCAGCGTCAAACCTTCACTGTTCACAAGACTATACTTCAGCAATGTACCACTTACTTTGAGTCCAACAAACTATTCGACACCATGGCTGGACAACAAGGATTGATCTTCCTCAATGATGAGAATCCCAAGGTCTTCAAACTTTTTGTTGATTGGGCTTACAACGGTATGTTCTATGCCTATCGCAAGCGCGTTGTTTGAAAATCATTTAATGTGCATATGACTTACAAACATCTTCACAAACAGGCACCGTTCAAAAGCCTCGAACCAAGATATACGTCAAAAGCCAACCATCTCTGGTAGAAATTGGTCGTCTTGAGTCAGAGCTCCTCGAAGAGTTCAATGGAAGCCTTAAAACTCTGGTCAGTCTATACTCACTTGCCGAAAGATGGGAAATTCATAATTTGATGAATCGAACCATCGACGCCATTCAAGATGGTTATCTTGAGTTTGGAACTGTCTTCGGACCCGGTCTTGCAGCCCAAATTTGGCAAGAGACGAAGTCGGATTCCACCCTGCGAGAATTTTGTATTGCAAGTACGGTCATGCATATGGGTAAGCACAATCCATTTTTCCTAAATTTTTCCGCTGGTATTCGGACTTTTATCCTCTTGCCATTGGATTACATCTATCTGCACGACCACTAACATTGTACCAATCTAGATCGTGGTTGCACTAAGCTTCGGCAAGAAGTGATGACGAACTGCATTGTCCTTCCTGGATACTTCCAAGGAATGCTTAGATGGGTTTCCAGAAACTTCCATCTGATGGGTCGACGTTCAAAGGAAGTTGCGGAACCATGGAACTCAAACGAGAGTTTTAGTATGCTTCATAGATCTAAGCTCTGCCCCTGTCACTTTCACGTACACCCTGTAAGTCTCAGCTAGTCTTCTATCTTGGACGAGATGTCTAGCTAACTACCTCTGTTTACCATGCAGACTGGTCAGGCACACAAAGGACACAAATCATGTGCGATTCCGTTCATGGATTGCTCTCACCCAGGAGATGAGGAAAAGATGGAAGAACTTGATGTCTTTAATCTGGTTATGGGATCTGCGATGATGGAATGCAACCTGTGCGATCCAGAGTAGGAATATCAAGTACGAGATGGATTGAGATAATACATATCAAACGGGAGGTCAGAGATATCTTCAGCCTCGCGGAGATGATTGTGGTCGCGGTGCCAGCTTCTATTATGTTTACTTGCTTCATTTGCTATATGCCGTAGAACTAGTGGGTGTCGAAAGATGTAGCTCTCTCTATCTTCATCCAAATATACTTGCAAGACATAGAAACAATTCTCCACAAGGCTCAATCATTGATCTCAATCCGGGTGTGCTTTACACATGTCATTTTAGAGCGCTTGTGGCCCTCCCCTGGCATCGAAATGCTCATTGCGTGATGTTAACTTAACATTTATGTTATATTACATTATAATACAATTGTTTAGCTGATTAAAGAAGCTTTTACAAAGAAATCGGAAATGATAATAAGAATAAAACCACAGAAAAGAAACCACTGGTAACCCTCCCCTTCCTCCCCGTGCCAAAGAGTTCATTGCCTGATACTTCTACAAAAATTTAGCTACATTACCATATTGCCAGATGATCTACTCTAGTAAAGAGATCCTATGCCACATAGATCCTTTCGTCAAAACATCGGCACGATAGTTTTCTCGCAGGCTCTAAAACATTCACTTGCGCGAGTTACCACAAATATCATGACAAGCGTTACCCAAGACAACTTATTTCCTCTCACCTTCAAGCACCACACTACTTTCCGCGGCTAGTACAGCAAGTCTTCATCTTATCTCCAAAAACCAAGACTCGCATCGAAAATCCCTGCAAACAGTTTGCTTATTTCAAATCCCCAAATCCTGCATGACGAGAAAAGGCACTCTCCCCGAAGAAACACTCCACCGCCAACAATGACTCCTGATCTACCGGCCGAAGTCGAATCCACAGCAGAAGCCCGCCGCATCTCCGAGTTAGCTGAACATGATCCGAATAATGAAGAATCTAAGAGTATCTACATCACGGTGCGCTCGCACGTCTTTGAAGTCCCCAAAGACATCGCTATCAACGCCTCTAGACTCTTTGCCAGAGCATGGAACGCGAATTCTCACGCGCGAAGCATCACTTTTAAAATCCAAGATAAGGATGGCGAGGATACTGATATCGATTCGGAACACTTTTACGCCATTGATGCGATAGCCCATCTGGTGGGATATATGTATGGAAATGAACTTGGGTGTCCGACGTCTGATTTTGAGCGACATACAGGGTGTTTGGTGGCTTGGTGTAAAGTGTATAAGTATGCTGCATATTTTGAGATGGAGGCGGCGTGTGAGAGTACGTTGGCTAGGATTGAGAAATGTTTGGGGGAGAGGAAGTACTGTCCGGGGATTCCGACGAGGGAGGAGGTGGGGGAGATTTATGGGATGACGAGGGAGGGTTCGGGGGTTAGAGAGGCTTTGGTTGATGCGATGGCGAAGATGGGGAGATTGTGGGATGTGTTGGGTGAGGATCATATAGGGGATACGAAAAGTTATGTGGAGAATTGGCGGAGGAGTTCGAGTGTGCTGAGAGAGTTTCAGGAAGCTGTTTGGATGAGGATTGGGGAGGGGGAGGAGGAGAGAATGGAGAGGATTCGAGAAGCTAGGAATGATTGAGGATAGACGAGGAAGATAGCGGGAGTAAATTGGGGCTTTGGCTTCTTTGAACTGTGTATAGTTCCTATATCCATAGTCTGTGTGACACGAAGGACCGGGAGGTTGTGCTTGGTTTGGTTGATGGTAGGATTTCTGGGGGTGTCCATACTTTCTATTTATGAGTCGCGTCTACAAAATGGTTAGGGGTTAGTGGCAATGCAATGGAATTCTTCTATTGCGCATAAGCAATCTGATAGCTTTGCATCCAGTCACAAATTTTGCTCACTGTGTTCTGCTCCAACATCTTACATATTTCCATAATTTAAGTTCTGTAATACTAGAAATACTCCTCGCTCTACTTTTGAAAAACATTCCAAAACAATTATGATTTGCATCCTCCGCCGTCAGGTAGTACCGTTATATGCATATCCCACTACATTCTGTTGCATGTATAATCAACCCAATTTGGTTGTATCTACAATTACCGCCTCCATTTTCATAACTCCGCTGTTCCACCCTTAACCCAACTTAACATATGAACAGACTATCCACCAACTGCCATCATCATCATCATCTACACAAAAATACCAATATAAGATTAAGATTTTCCATATCACCACTCAACATCCAGCCGCTCGCTAATTCAAAATCGACCTCTCACTCCCCCCATCAAAAGACATCAGTGTATCCCTGCTCTCATGATATTCAGCAATTGCTTCGCTTCGCGCTTGCTCGGAGTTCGCGTACTCTTCTTCTGTGGATATCGTATCGCAATCGGATAGATAAGGTGGTGAGTTATTTAGATCAAGAGTGGAGATATCGTCCAGGTATTCGGAGGAAGGGAGAGGAGGTGACTCGATTTCTAAGGGAGAATCTGGGGTTTGAGAGTAGTTGGTGCTGTGTGGATTGTGAATAGAGCAGTCCGTATAGCTACACTGGGCCATTTGTTCCGAATGTCTTTGCAGCTCTGCGAAAACATCAGAATGAAAATCAGAATGACAACCGCAAATATCAGACAGCTCCTTTTGTAATTCTGCAAATCCAGTTGAAAAATAAATACAACGCATTTTAAACACGACAAGACTGCGCAAATCGTATGTTGTGGCTTGATTTTGATATATAAATTGGATTTCCGCCGGAAGGGGCATCCAATATCCTGTTCGTGACGTATCTCTGCAAAGAACATACTCGGATAAAGCTTTGTGGGCCAAGTCCAAAACTCCCATCTCAACGGCTAGCTGGTGGAGGATAACCCATTCTGAGATATGTGTCGAGCTAGAATAGTTCTCTGGATCACGTCGAGGTAGCGGGTATATGGATCCGTAGATCCAACTGAAGAATTGGTTGAAGGTGTGGATGTCATCTTCGTAGCGATAAATTACTTTTCGTTGAATTTGCTGATAGTCTCGGAATGACGATTCGATAGGCGAGAGTTCAACAGCGGAATCATGGTTATGATCTTCGGTCATTTGGTTCTCGAGGTGGGACCGAAACCAAGGAGATTTTTGGCAGAGAAGACTCTCATGGAAGAAGAATGGTCGGCCCTCTGGACCCACGATTACGATGACGATCCCTGAAGATGCATGTCTGGTGATTTTGTTAGACTTGATGGGTTGTGAGTAAGTATCAAGATACTGTGATACGTAACACAGAGCATGGAGAAATGTACAACGAAACCAAGATGTTGAAATAATGAGAAATGGAAAATTCATCAAAGATACTGGGACAAGGCGGATCAAAGACAACAAGCATTTACATTTGTACTTACTCGTAAACACAAGAGCTCATGATTTCCGTGACGGTAGAAGATTGTCGCTGTATTTAGAAGACTTAATTCGCAGTGAGGTGATGGGTATCCAAGCAGATGAGCGGCGAGTATCCTGATAGGTAGAAAGATTACGAATGATAGTAGAGATAGTAGAGACAGCAGAACAGGGGATAAAAATATCTCAAAGTATATCTACCTAAACAGAATATTCTGTAGTAGCCACCAAGTAGATCCTTATCTATTCTTTTCGGCATTTCGATTTCAATCGATCTATGATGCACTTGCAAACGCTCGTTATTGTGGGAGCCTCATCATCCTGATGTCTCGGGCTCCAAAGTGATATTCTAGGCTCATTGGAGAATTCTTTTCTCCCCTCTCAAAACTTGCTAAGAAAAGGGTTTCTTGCAGAAAACACTATTGACTGCTATCAATTCAGAATAGAGCAGGGAGTAGATTTCAAGATTTTATAATACGAGAAAGCGGATACACCTGAATGAAGCAAATATTTGTGGGGGAAGAACAAGTCAACACATGCAGCTTTCCGAAAAACCCTACACCTCAAGGGAATTCTGCATCTGCAACCAAGAAAGCACATGAGCCACCTGGAAACAATGCTGTTCGTGCTCGGTGAGATTTGAGGGTGCGTCAATTGCTAAAATCTTAGATTTCAAGGCCTTCTCACCTTGAGGAGCTTTCTTTTTTGTGAGCTTAGTGCTAAGCTACACATTTATGGGCGGCTAGATCGCTATGTGAAATATTGACATGCAGACAATAATTGGGCCTTTGGAAACACTAATTGACGACATCCGAAAGATGAAATGTGATAGCACCAGGGTTTTCGATATTATAGACTACAAACTGACAATAGGAACTTTGAAATAATATAAAACATGGGATCCATTTCGAATATTGAAAACATCCATCTAACTGGCAAACCCATATACTTAGATACCCTGGACGTGGTACCCTCATTCCTGATAGAATTCGACATTGACTATGGGCTTTCCCCCACGTTACACCGATCTGATTCGGTAACATGGACATGCAAACAAAAGAAATTTTGGTAAGGTTGGATGTTCGACAGGACACCATTACCGTTATATTCGGGTAACAACATCTTCAGGGGCTCACATGATAGTAGGAAGGGTATCTTCCGCTACTTTGGATTACAACTAGACAAAACATATTCTTCACTTATTGGCCGTTATTGACTTGGAACGAATCTCTAATGTTAACATTTCTGATCTGTCAAAAAACACAAATAAGAGGGGGAGACGTGTAGAAAGACGGAACTTTTCCCGTCATCATGACATTGTTTTACCAAACAAGGGCACACGTGAGCTTCCTCTCGCAGAATGATTACGCCTCATCTAACTTCTCCAGAGTGATAAGGAATCACAAACTCGCAATCTAATTATTAGGTAGTTGTTTACTTCACGGGATGTTCTCTCGGCCAATAAAATCGCGGAAAACAATGCCTTAGTGAATTTCCCGCGATTTCGACTTCCTTCCAGGTCCTTCCGGAAACTTGTGTTGGAAACGATATATATGTATGAGATAATTTCTGGGGAGGTTTACCTAGTATTATCTGTTGAGATATCTAGTGTTGGGTTTCGGAAGACAAAGGTTTCTCGCCCGTTTGCCGCGCATTCTCGTTGTTCCTATTCACTTTCGACAAATCTGCCCATGCTCATTAGGAAAATGGTACTAGCTTATTCGTGACCTGAAAATGAACTAACCGAAACGCATAGCTTTTTTGCATTTCCTACCTTGTCAGAAACTTGCAATATCTCCCTCTAAAAACCAAATCGGATACAAGGCTCGACCATATAATCATTTCAACAAGTCCACACACAGAAAATTTCACGACTTCGAGATGGTAAAAGTGACACAATTTTTTTAATGGAAATTTGGCTCATGCTGATTGACTCATGTAGCCTAGAAAATACAAGGAGTCCAAGAAAATTGAGGAGATAGAGGAGGTAGAGGAAAGGGAAGATGAGGAATCCGAGAAATCTGAGGACAACGAGGAAGATGAGAGCGATGAGGGAAGTGAGGAAGACGAAGATGATGAGGAATCCGAAGAAGATGGGTTGGAAGAGGAGGAAGATGAAGATGAAGAAAAAGAAGAAGGGGAAGAGGAGAGTGACGACAGCGAGGAAGGCGAGGAAGCTGATGACGAGGAGGAAGATGATGAAGAGGAAAATGAAGAGGAGCAGGCAGATATTACTCCAATGACTGCTGATCAAATAAAGATGTTAGTATACTTCATTTCGATCTCTATCCTACTAACATACTTTAGAGCTACGAACTTTGATGCCCGCGAACCAACTGCGAAAGATGCCAAGTTCCTTTGGATAGTTCTTGATTGCATCGAAACTCCACCAGATGTAAGCTTCCTTTGTTTCTATGCTAAACACTCAAGGATCTATGATATATCCTATCTTGTTCGATTTTTCACATTCTTTGACTTTGCTTTACAGACATTGTCCCTTTAATAAGCGATCATGTGATTTGGTTTACTAACATCTTCGTTCCCTGTGCAGATAAATTGGAATCTTGTTGCTGAGCGCTCTGAATGCTCCAATTCCTACATGGCCCGTTCTCGCTTCGGTCAAATGAGGACTCAATTCCGCAAAAATTACAAGGTAGAACCACAGCCGCTTATCCCTAAGATTACTGGAATGCCTCCTCCAGATGAATATGACGATCCTCCTGTACTCAATTCCAAGAAAAAAGTCCTGACCGACCCGGCTTATAACAGACTTGTCAGACGAAAAGCGGTCAGAGTTGGCAATCTCCAAAATATCGACCCCAAGAAGCCCTCGAAGTTCAAACAAAATCGTGGCCAAGGGTACACTCTTAACAGGAACAATGATACTGCAGCGAACTTAATCATTACTGCTAATCAGCGCCATGACTACGACTCCGAGAACGAGTTTCAAAATAAAGAGGAATTCGACCTGAGCAAATATCATGGGTTTGACGAAGAAACGAACACTCTTACTGTCAGCGATCAAGGCTCCGACGATGAAATCAAAGAGGCAGCCCCCGTGGTCTTAGATGGATTGTCACACAACTTCAATTGAGATCTGTTTGTATCTTAAGCTCGTAAGTGATGTGTGTTACCTGTTCTTTGCGGAGCGAACTGACCATCCTTTGCAGATGAACATTCATTCCATAGCTCGGGGATACATCAACCTACGACATTATATGAGAATGGTAGATACGTGAATTTACATGGTTACAGTAGAGTCGGGAAGCATATGAATTTGAATGGGGCTGTTTTCATTTGCTCGATGGCGGTCTTTTGAATCACGCTCCAGCCGTTTTTTCGAGCTTCCGTTCAGTAGAATCAGGATAGAGATGTAAAAATGCGGAATAGATAAAAAAAAGGAGTAAATGTATGATCTAGCTTCAACGTTCCATGTGCATTTGGGTCAATATTTACAGCGGTGAATCTGCACCTCATAGAGGGGCACTTTGCAATGATGTGATAGAAATAAATGATTTATCCGCAGTTATTGCCTCATAAGGTAGTTCTAAATACATGTCAAGGTGAAGGTGAAGGAACTTCGTACTAGGATTCTCAACATCTATGACTTTTCATGTTTTTACTCATAGGCCCGGGGAGCCACAGGTACCTTTTATGGTTTCTTCTGCCATTTGCCGCGGGGATCCGGTGTGAAGCTTCATGCACCTTGTTTCTAGAGCCGACTGTTCTTTCCATCGAAGGTTTTCTGCGAATGATGCAGGGAATCGCATATGGATACCTGCATTATCTCCTCTGCACTGATAGCTCTTTTAGACGACACTGCATATTCTTTGGGAGTTCCAAGGTTGTTTCTCGAGGGACGTTGGTGGCGTTTGGAAAATGCATGGTGACGGTCGTACATTCACTTTACATTCATGTGCAAACAGACATCCTGAAAATGCTAGAAGATCAAGTCCAAAGTTTTTGAATTTATTTTGAGCTAGCTAGTACATGTTCTCATACTCAGACGTCGTTGAGCTCCACTCAACTTGATACAGTCCTTCATGGGCGTCAAGCTTCTAGCAGATTGATGTCGGCTCTTGACCTGACTAACTGAATCAAGATCTAACATATATGGTAATTACTCGATAGGGCTAGTAGTCTCGAGTACCTCAATGAGAGCATTCGAGGTTTTCCAAAACAATATATTCATTCACGCAGAGACATTACCCCGCTCATGAACCATATCAACAGATGCTAAAAGCAAAAAAAAACTGCTGAATTCATTCATTCTATGAGCATGAGTTGATACAAATGGAAAAAAAAAACATGTGAGAATGACCAACCTCCCAGAATGAACATGATATTGAGTGAATAGTGAAAGATGGTTCCCACTTCATCCAATTAGGCGAGAGAAATATGAGTGAATTTTTCAATGAGCATCGTTCCCATGGAGACATATAAGAACATCCTCATCGCACTTTTCAACCCAAATTCTCCATCCCACTTACACAACATTTTCCTCGGTCTCGATCAACTTGCATACTCAAATTCTCGTACCTTTCGGTAACTTCGACGATTAATACATCAATCCCTTGCATTACTTTGCAAGTTCATCATGTACGTATCATTACTTTCATCTTTTTGCGACATTTTTGTCGTGCTGACTGGTCTTTTATACATAGATCATCTCGTCGCATCCCATTCCTCCACACAAACAATCTCATCAACCACAATCAAAATGTCCGACAATGAAGTTGCCAGTTCTCAAGCTCAAGCCAACGGCGGTATGAGCCAGGCTGATGTTGATTTCCTCATGTGTTGTCTTCGCAACACCACCGGCGGTTCTATCCAGGTAAGTCATACTTTCGCAATTCTATCTCTCCCATCCTGCTGTTTGTACTTCACTTCCACATTTTATCACCGCGACCATGTATCACACCTTCAGTTGTCTTTCAATTGCACCTTTTCCTCTCAAAATCATTACAAGCAATTCGTTCTCGCGTTTTACCACACCACCTCATCTTCACTTGGTGGCTCTGTGTACATGTATAGTTGTCGCGCGCACCGCATCTCACGTACCCTTCACTTTCAAATCACACTTTATCTTATGCGCTTTTCCACGTCCAAAAACTGTTCCCAATAGCTGATTAGGGAAAACATCTAAAGGTCGATACTCAAAAAGTCGCCCAGCTATTGAACTACAAAAATCCTCGCTCGGTAAGTCATGCTTTCGATCATCAAACATTTTCTCAACTAATCCTCCGCTTCAGGTTTCGAACAAGGTCTCTTCCATCAAGAAGAAGTTCGATCTTCCTTTTGGTGCCTCTTCACGCACTGCTGATGAGGTGGCTGGTGGCAAGGCCGGCAAAGGCGACCTCTCCCCAAAAAAAGCATCGGATGCTAATGGCACCAACGAGCCTGCTGTCCCAACCACGCCTTCCAAGAATCGCGTTACCAAGGCTAAGGCTACTCCCAAGCCTCGTGCCAAGAAGGTACCAGCAAAGAAGTCTGCCAAGAAAGTCGAGGAGTCTGACGAGGAGCTCTCTGATGTCAAAGACGAGGATATGGAGGATGTGAAGGAGGAATCCAAGGAAGAAGATGATGAGTAAATCATATCTCGTCATCAAGTCTTCTGGGCTGTCGGTGGTAGCTTTTCTGGGTGAGGTTGCATATATGTTACCCAAGCTCGTTATGGGTGCCGAAAGGTGGTTCTGTTCAGCGTTGGATCTCTAAAGTTCTGACAATTTTCTTCTTCTTTTATGTCCATGGCGATTCGGGTTATTGATGAATACAAGGAATTACGGGGAGGAAGGTTGTTATCAGCCATGGATATTAGTAATTATCTATTCCTCGTCTTTGGGAAAAGGGACGATTCGTAGATAGGTGCTGATTATTGCAACTTCAAGTTGTTCTGGAAAGCACCATCTAGGATCTCTATAAAATCATTACTTCTTTTAATGTCTACTTGACCATCCATGAATTACTTACTTTTTGTCTTTGCCATTCAATACTTGACCAGGTAAATGCCCAATACTACGGTAGAGAAAAAAGCAATGTGAGGTCTGTGCAAACAATGTCAGCCAAACGGAAACCCCGCAGGATTTGTGTCACATTCTTCACAATGGTCAATTTCTGATATCTAAAAGCTGGAAATCTATCTTCCACGCATAATGTGACTCCAAAAAATTGATAGAACCTCTGATCAAGCAGCCAGAATTCATGCTCAAACCTGGGTGGAAGATTCGGGGAACGGGAAGATTTTACTGGGTAGGTAGGTATGCTTCGGAGAGAAGTGAGAAATGGCTGGAAAATTCACTTTTACTTCTATTTCTGCCTGCTAGTGGAATTATTACTATATTATCTCGGTTCAGTTTTGCTGTGCTGTGCTGCTGCTCAACTGCTTCGCTTCTTCTCTGCCCTCCAAAACCACATCCAAACGCAACCTCACGATCTCACAACAACAACAACCACAATTTCGCAATTCTTGCAATTTAGCTTGCGCATCCAAGGATATCTCCTCAAAGAAGCATCAATTCGAAAAGAAATCATTTCCCTTACTACAAAGTGAGTTTTTCTTCATCTGAGATCTCAAGATCCTATGGGTGGTGGATAGTGACAGTCGTCAATCTCAAGTAAACTCAAGCTGACTCGAAGACAGAATCAGCACTCGCAAATATGACAACTTTGACTTTGTCCGCGAAGGAGACGGAGATGCTTGTAGCTGTGATGTCTGAGATGGGGGAGATTCCTAGCAATGTAAGTTCCATTTGTTCTCTTTTTCCTTGTGCTGTACCCTTTTGGGGTTGGGCCTTGTGTCGTTCTGGTGTTGCACCCGTTTGTGTTTCCGTTCATGTCAGGTGAATATCTTGAGTTCTGATGCCAAGTAGTGGCATAGAGCGACACTCATCTGATATCCTCTTCTTGACTTCCATGTACTCACTTCGCACTGTCCTTCATGCAACATTAACTACGTACTTACAATACCCATCGATAGATTAACTTTGACCGTGTCGCCGCTCGAGTTAAGGTCAAGTTTGCCAAAAATGCGCGCCAAAGTTTTAAGAAGCTGTTTGAGAAGTTAAAGGTATGGCACTGTCTCAATACGACATCTTGTCTTGGCGCAAATTAACACTCTGCTAACTCGATACTTACTAGGATCAAGCCGGACCTTCTCCAGATGACGAGGATGGTGCTACCCCTCCCAAGACCCCCTCTCCCACCAAGAAAACTTCTCCAAAGAAGAAGGTTGGCCCAAAGAACGCTCCCATCAAAGCCACCCCTAAGCCCAGAGGAAAGAAGGGCACAGTCAAGAAGGAAGTCAAGGAGGAAGAGGTTGATAGTGGTGACGAGTTAGCAGAGCCAGTATTGGACGACGAAGACGGCAAGTCACCAGAACATATTCCTTCCCTCAAAGCAAAAAGTCTTGGAAAGAACTCCGTTGTCGGCTCGTCTACTGGATCTTCTGAAAGTCTTCAGATTTCAGATGAGGTTGCTAAGATGTCTGTCGTCGAAGCCGAAGAGACATTCTCTACTTTCGTTGAAGAGAGTCCTGTTGACGAGCAAGTTGATCTCGATGAACAACTCCTAGCTGCCCAATCCAACATAAGTGTTGATGCTTATCGACATTGGAAGGCTCTCAATGATTACACATTCCTGCAGAGTTCCTGATGAGGGCTATAGGCTGGGCTGAGCTCTAAGATTCTACATTTCCTCTAGGCTGGCCTTTCTTGTGGATTTTTGCATTGTTCAAACTCGGGGTCATTGTTATCAGACACACTCATTGCGATTTCTCATTCTATATGCGCAACTACACTTGCTAATTTTAAACACTTCGACAGAGGATTCCGAGTAAATCCGACTCTTTTCCCTTTCCCATTCAACTCGCTACTCTCGGTCGAAACGATGGATAAGATTAAGATGGATTTTACTTTATTGGTTTGCAAATTGGTTCTGGTTTAAGCACGGCATGTTTTTTCTCCTTCTCCAGGATCGTAATATGAGGGAGATTATGGGTCTCTATGAATGCGATGGGGAGGATATGATATCATAGGGAAAGCCAGGAGAAAGGATGAGTGCGCAGTCAATGACCATAGTTATAGTACTCTCAGAGTTTGCTCTTCAATGCAATCTCCCATGACCCAGAATCCATTGTCTACTCATGACCCGTGACACACAAATACTCTTTCTCTATGTGAAAGACCCCTCATCTTAGGAGAAAAGAAATCTTCCAGATTCACTGTTGGTACGATGATGCCACAATCCACCTTTATTTGGCGAACCCAAAATCGAACAACGAAAATAATCTTTGATAACACAACCCCTCACAACCACATACCCAATTCTTTCACACACATTATTCTCAACAACGACAGCCTGCCCTAGATCTACGACTTGACTATTACAGACAAGCCAGTAAGTAGCAACCGCTCTACCACAGTCTAGACATTAAAAAGAAAGACGTTTTCTCTCCATTTCCCTCATCCCCATCTGTCAGTCTTGCAGGATCGGAAGACCTTATCCATCTCTTCTTCCGCTGCCGCCAGAATCGTCTTTCTTCCCGCTCAGACACCAAACATTCTATTCACTTTTGGAGAAGACTAACTTATTACATTGTCTTCAATAGTCAATCCATCGAGTTGAGAGACCTCAACAATACATCCATACATCTAAGATATACACTATACAACAACAGCTTGCTCATCATGGCTCCAGCCTCCAACGAAGAACAATTCAAGTTCCTTATTAGCTGTATTCGATACAGTAACAATGGAAAGGTATTTATCCTCCACTGCCGCATGTTGCTATCTACTCACTTTCCCATCACTCTCTTACTTTGACTGTTTTCAAAGACGACTACTAACATCGCACAGGTAGACTTCGGTCAAGTAGCTAAAGAATGCAAGATCGTCACCAAAGGCGCCGCGTAAGTTTTCCCTTCTCTCCACCCACCAATCTACCCCAACCCCCTTCTCCATCCTCTTTCCCGCTTCAGACTGTACCCCCAACTAACCTCTCACCTCGCAGCGCAAAACGCTACGAACGCATGATGCGCTCCCACGGCATCGCACCCAACGCTGCATCCATCAAACCCGCGCCCGGTCCCTCCTCCACCCCCAACTCGAACCCCTCCACCCCCAACTCGAACCCCTCCGCTCCCACCTCCGCACCGCGCGGCAAGTCTACCGGCAAGAAGCGCAAGTTTTCCAACGAGGATGAGAATGCGGATGATGAGGAGGACTCTTCTTCTGGGCAGGGCCCGAGCAGAAATAAAGTCAAGAGAGAAGTGAAGAGCGAGATGAGTGCGAGGAATGCGATTAAGGAGGAGATGTATCGAGAAGATTCTCCAAGCGCGCAGTTGAGAGAGGGAATGCAGATGGGGTTGGGAGCTGGATTGTGTGATGTCAATAGAGAGTTGGTGGACTATTATAGTGGAGGGAGCAGTGCGGCAGGGAGTGTTAGTGGAGAGGGGGGCGAGTTTGAGTTTGGTGATGGGGAGGGGTATGCAGGTGATATGGTTTCGGGGGGCATGAGCGCTACTGGTGCGGGCTCTGGTGCTTTGAATGCGTATGGTCAGCCGCAGAGTGGGTATGGTTTCAATACGGGTGGATATGGTGGAATGATGAGCGGTCACGGTATGATGGGAAGCGGCACTGGTATGGGTTGTCACGGTGGACAGAATATGACGGCATCTAGAAGTCATGCTGCAGGATCAAATGGGATGGGTATGGGTGCGCAGCAGTATCGATCTATTGGACAAGGTTATGAAAGCGAAGGTGGTTCGGAGAGACCTTTGTTGGTTGAATAGAGAATTCTGGGTTTCGTTTGGTTGCTGGAGGCGGGGAAATGTTCGTTCCGGGGAATATCGTTGCTTATGGCGTCTGCAGCTATGAAATTCTTCAAGGAAATATGTGGTCAGTTCTTACGTATCGGGAAATTTGGGGGAGGATCTGCAGTTTCTTCGGATGGTGGTAAATCGGCGGGATCAATATTTTTGCTCTTGAAACACGAGATCGATAGGAAATGAAGATTTTCAAGCTATCATTCACGCAGTTCCCTAAATAATGAATCAACTCTTGAGCATCTAAATCGTATTTTACTCCATCTGCATTCTTACTGTGAGCAGACTGGCCTCTAGATTCTCAAGGTGAGCTCAAGGATGACGGTAAGCATTATGACTGTATCTTCTCCTCGCCAAATAGAAGCTGGTAGGCACAAGTACGATTATTACATGTGGAGTGTGATGTTGAGCTCTTCTTTCTGGTCGCCTTCTCCTCTTCAACATGTGAGGTCTAAAGCCGCGGTGAACAGTATAACTATGCAGGTGTCCTTTCGTTTCGTCTAACTCAACAAGCTTACATGATCTCGACGACTACTTCTTAACTCTTAGCTTCTTCCAGTCAGCATACGGCGTTAATTAGAAATGTGGCTAGCAGAATGGGCTTATGGAGATTGAGAACATGCGTGTAGTAGGGAGGTAGTATCTACTGGCACGATGTCGTGCTGCATACTGGCCGATAAATCGCTGTGGCTCGGGTGTATAGACCCTCGTTTGAGAGTAGCTAGCTAATACTTCAAGTATTTCGAGTATCTCCTATTATTACATGCTATGTTTCTCGTCGTTACAGGCGACAGCCGGTATGGTAGTTGTGCTGGTTACTTTGTAGACACTAGTGTTCAGATAGAGCATTTCAGCAGCAGCTTTTGCAGGATTCATGATTACCTTGGTAGCAGCCGAACCGTCTGTTATTGATTTACATTATGGGGTTGGAGAATCTAGATACTCGACAGTGGTGCAATCAATAGATAGTAGGATCTTCGTGACGCCAGCGTCTAGTACAAGCAGAGTGGGACTCACTTCTGTGGAATTACAGTGTTGTATAAGTTGTCAGAGTTAATGGAACGTCTTCTAAACCTCTAAGCCAGATGGTGTCGTGCTTAAAGAAAAGTGGAAGATCCTACAGACAACGATCTTTTCAGCAACTGCTCTCTTCAGTAGAACTAGATTAATGGAGGTGGACTAACTGCCAAAAAGCAATAGAGAAGCTAGAGTCGAGTAATGTGCTAACGCGATATGGTTGAAGTGTGTATTCTGGGTTGCTCCCGCAGTAGTTGCCGCAGATCTTGCTGCAGATCTTGCTGGACCCTCGCGGAGAACTTCTGCTGGTTTGTTGTTCCTTGTGGCCTACGAACGAGCCCTGTTGATTAGATTGACGCTTTTCCATTCTAGAGTGGAGATTCAAGTTCTGCCAATCATATTAAAAGTTAGTTGGTAGCTAGCACAACCAGAGACTTTCGTATACTTCTTTCTGATCTTGAGTTCTGTGGGCGTTTGATGTAGCCACCTCAGATCAGCGAGACGTGAATTGGGTGCTTTGAAAAGGCAATTGCCATGAGAAACACATGGTAACCGATAGCGGAATAAAATTCGAAGTCTATGACGGCGCTTTGAACTGTAATCTTCAAGCCGAAGACTTATGCATACTCCAGGAGAGAGCCATACAAGCCTCAAGAGTGTCTCCTATAGTACCAGATCGTCTAAATTCTCCAATTCTTTGTCGTCACCCGGAATATTCCATTGGGTTGGTCGGTAATGTAAGATTATCCGGCCCGATTGGATACCGGCACAAATTTGAAGTTGTTGATACTTTAAACTTGGTTCTCGCTTGCGACTCTTCTCCCTCTCTCTTTATCTTTCTCTCTCCCAACCCCAAACTCAATCTTTTACAATCCATCATCAGTTCTTTTTTCTACCTCATCACTTGAGCAAATAGAGTCCCTCTGTCTCTGCTCTTCTATTTCGAATTATCTTAAGTCTCCTATAAGGTACGTTTTCAAAGACTTAAACTTCTTTCCCTCTTCTTAATGGCAGTGTTGCTGCGACTTCTCCATCACTACCCTACCCCACCTTCCCGATCTAGCAGTCACACTCTCCCAACACAGAATTCAAATCAGAATATCCTCAGTCAATCGAGGTGTATCTGATCAAGGCTCTGCCGATTCACAGAGGACTCTTCCTCTTCGTGATGATGGTGTCGCCGAAGCAATACTTGTCTTAGGGCGGTTTTGCGGCGATCTGCAGCCCAACAAGATCAATAAGATTGAAAGCACTTAAGTCTTTCTGCACACTAGTATGCATTCATGTATTGTGTTTGCAAGAACTACCATCAGGCTTCTGGTCCCGAAGGACCTTCTTACTTGGCGTCATATTTGACCAATGCCACAACTGAAACCCTCAGAACAGTGGGAAACACACCCACAATTCTGGGAAATATTGAATCTGGATTCAGACTTATACACCATTTCCCCTTTGGTAGACTTGTCCAATTCTTATCTTTCCCCAATCTCATGCTGTTCGCAATCTTCGCGCTTACCATTTTCCACTCCAAATTCACTCCATTTTCTTCTCTCAATCTAAGATTCCCCGCTCCTCAAGTCCGCTTTCGGAATCGCTACCTCACATCTGCTAGAGGTTTGACAAGGTGCTCAATCAAGCAACAAAGGCTAACAAGTATTTCTTCGCTCTAGATAATTCTAATTCTCTTCTTCCAACAACGACAAGACAACCACACAACGCATGGACAGTTAATTCTAAACAACCATGCCTTCAACTGATGGAGATGCCGATGCAGTCGAGGGACTTGGCCGTGATCAAAACCTCAACAACATCGAGAAGCAAGAATCTCCCCGTCGTGGTTCTGTTGCTACACCTGTCAAGTCTAGCGTTCTCTCTAACTCCCAAGCTAAAATAAACACCAAAGATCTATTCGCCTCGATCGAGATAGATGACGAGATAGATGACAGCTATGACCCCGTCACGCCATCCAATTCATCAGCTAAAGCTGTTCGTGGTAATGGAAGAAAGTGTGTCGGGCCTCTATCTCCAAGAAAAGCTGCTAGTAATAAGCGCGCACCTAACAATATCACTGATATCAATCCATCTTCAGGTGAGTCGCTCGAAGAATACAATATTTTTGTCATCGATACACATCCTTCGCTAGAATGGAAGCCATTGAATTCTAACCTTTTGTAGAGAATAGAAAGATCAAGGAAAGCCACGCGATCTTGAAAAGCGTACTACGCGGCGAGTCTTCCGAGGAAGATGACAATGGCTGGAAAGACAGGAAAGATGGAGTCAAGTCCCCCAGAAACACTTGGGGCAAAGCTCGTAAGGTAATTGGCTCTGCTGGAAAACCAACCCATCCAAATGGTCGCGTCGAAGGACGCAAGCTTGTACCTTGGCACAGTAAGATTCCATTTTTCACATCAACCTCGAGAACAAGGACTAATCAAAGCTATAGGACCAAGAATGGCGGATAAATTGCTTCAATGGATCAATTATGAATGTCGCCGTCAAGGAATAACCCTTCCGTGGGACGATATCGCTCACAGAATACACCCTGGAAGTTCTGGTGCAGCTACCGTACAGTATATCAATAAGCTGCGTGAAGTTCTTATCCCCGAAGGTCACCTTGTTCCTCCTCCTTTTGCAAAGAAGAACACTGTTGATTCAAATGTTCGTGGATACATTCGCGATATGAATTCTGAAGACCCAAAAGCAACTCGTGAAGTTACTTGGGACGAAGAGATCGAAGACTTGAAGGAGAGTCTAGTTACTCCTGGTATCACCAGAGGATCAGGAACCTATCGTCGCGATAAGGCTCGATGGCAAAACAACAAGGCAACTATTGTTGAGGAAACACCTACCAAGACTTTCTCCACCCGATCTTATCCTGACAAGCGAGCATCAAAAGCAAAGACCGAACAAAAAGAGAAGTCTGTCGCGGTCAAGAAGGAACGATCCGAATCCATCGACCCGGCAGAAATGCCATCAGATGAGGATTACGACCCCGGAAACCGTCTTAAGATCAAGGGTCATCGCAAGCGTAAGGTCAAGGTCAAGACCGAGCGTAAATATGATTTAGATGAGACCAGCGATTCCGAGGGTGAATCATTTGAATACTCTGAAGATGATGACTTCCTTGAAGAGACACCCTGCAAGAAGGTTGCCGGAAATCATGCAATGACACCTTTAGCCAGTTTGCCACTCAAGCTCAAGATTTCACCTGATAAGCTAAAGAAATTCGCTGCAGGCGCTTCCATGAACTTGGCTGAGGAGGAAGTTGCAGTCGATGAGGCCGAGTACACTGGCAGATATGGCGATGTTGATGATGACGCAGAGACGATTGTCGATGCTCATGCTCACGATTTTGATGATGTTTTTGGTCATGGAGGTTTGCATCTCAACAATGATAATGCTGGGCTTCAAAATCAGCTTGTTTACACTCCTTACGGCTACAATGGAGGCATAAACCCTGGATCCGGCACTTACAACCCACAAGGCGCATCGACTGCTCAAGTATATAATCCAGTTTACGGCCAAACTTATAGCAATCAGAATTTCATGAATGCTGAGACGGGACTGTATCAGAATACACATGGTAGCTACCAATACTCCAACCAGCAATTCTTCGGATTTGAGCCCTCTGGCTTAGCGCCTGCCATGAATCATGGCTTGAGCTTGGTCAGCTCGAACGACACCGAGGGATTCGGTAACTTTACTGACTCTGCCGGCCACGCCTATGACGGATCTGGCTACGATTTCGTCGACCCCAGTGAAATTCCTGGACAGGGCTTCGAATCTTTCCATGATGGTTTTGTTCAAGATTACAATTCCAACCAACCTTTCAACCCCGATGACAACAACCTTTGAGTCCGTTGTTTGCCTTCGAAGATGAACAACCTTGGCACAACAGATATTGACGATGCTTCCATGTCAAATCATATCCGCCAAATGGTTCCAGTAACTTTCGAAGCAATTTTGATCTTGCAATTATTTCTCTTCTCATTTTCATTCTTTGTATTAACGATTGATTTTGGACCAGTTGGATCATACTTCTTTCACCGCAAATTTAGCTTCTATTCGCTGTCTGTTGGCGTTTGGATGCTCCCGAGTTGTTATGAAACCCTGGCTGTCAAAAATTCTTTCGCAATATTTCATCTTCGCTCTTTGTAAACCCTGGTTATCATATTTAGGAAGTCTTTGGGCTTGGCGGAGGGCGCAAACGGTTTCATAGACAAAAACATTTGGTCGTTAATTTGCTTTGCTTGTCGAAACTGCTGTATCCGCACGAGCGATCTTTCCTATTTGCTTCCTCACTCGACAGCGATTTCTCTCTTGTTTCCGGGACTTCTCTTGGTGAACAGGAGTTTTCGTAAGTTGTTTGCCGGTCGCATCAAATGGAATTACTCATCGTCATTCGTTCAGCAGTGGAAAAAGCGGGGGACACAAGACCTTGTATCATAGATAGATGCTTCCAATAACAATCTTCTATGACATTCGTTTTGCCTTGTGAAAGTTCGTGTGAGTTCTTGTGCTAACATTATTGAATTGAATCAGGCAGTAGTGTGCCTCTCATGGCGTGGTCCGACTTTGTATGTGATGTAACACCCTGCGACTTAGTATGTCTTCCACTTAGAAGAGATCAACTGCGCTCTGTAGAACAATGCCACGGGTAGGAGAGGCACTGTTCTGCGACGTCAATACGTCAATTATGCTGGGTGAAGTTGCCCCAGGAGGTTGTCGATAAAGTTCCGATGAATGCTGCTGCATGTTTTCATCTTGAATTTGACTGCCGAGAGAGGAGAGTCCGCAAAACCGCCACATGATGAACTTATGCAGTGGTGTAATCCTCTACCCAATATGTATAGATGAGCCGCGATGTGAAACTGTCAAGTGATGTTGGAGGTTCGCTCACTAAGCTGCCACTCAGAAGCTCGGACAACCTTCCTCTTTGATGTTATGATAGATAGCCAAGCTAATTCGCTCCAAGAAGTCGTTCGTGGCATACTGCTACACGCCGTTCTCATTCTTTCGAACAAGAGAAGGAAGGGTTTGCTCAACAACTATATGGTGAGGGCTTATGCAGACGCGTTATCCTTTCCCGAATTATAGATGAGCTATGAATGAGGACTGTCAAGTGATGGTATGGATTCGTCTCCCAGGACTATGACTCAACGCTCGTACAGCCTTCAGTCTTAGTATTCCTGTAGGTGATCAAGATTCAATTTTCTTGTCCCAGAGCTGTGACTCAACGCTTGTGCAACGTTCCGTCTTAAGGTTCCTGCAGCTAGTCAATGTTGGTTCTTCGTAGCCGGAAATAGAAGAATGAATTCCAACAGTCGTACGAGACTTGTGGCTCAGATTATTGTGGTGAGCAGTCTCCACTTGAGTTGAACAGTGAGTGAGCTTGGAAAATTCTGGCCATGCCATAAGTTTTCCGAACACGGTGGCATCCTCAATCAAGAAGATACAGGTGGTTGTTCTCCCTTTACTCGATCAAGGTAGTAGTACTCGTCGCTGTGTGAGGTAGTTCGAAGTCGAAAAAAGTTGAAGGAAAATCAAGGTCTGTGGGAATTTCGAGGCTGAAAGACTGTTTCTCTGTGATGAATCAGTATTCTTCAGCATGAGTTGTCGGTAAAGATGCAGTGTTAAGAGTTTACTGACCATTTAGAAGGAATGTATGTTATGTTTGTTGGTTTGTCAGTTCCAGGACACAATTTTTGCTTGGAAAGGTTGTATCTTCATATTTGTTCCTGGTGGAGATTTAAAAGAGTTGTTCGAGTTGCAGGCAGCAATCAACAAAAAGAAGAAAAAATGGCAAGCTATTAGGTAGAAAATTATGGAGGTGAATCACATGCCTACCTAGATAAGGTTGTTAAATGAATAGGCGAGGTCCGTGCTGCTCTGACTTCTCCTTCACCTTCTCGAATTACTTGGACTGTGAGTGTCCATAGGGGTCAATGTTGGATGGTGGGGATTTCGAATGACAAACTGTTCTATTTCTTTTTTGTAGCTACCCTGCTTTGGGATACTAAGGATCATATCAATTTTAATAAGAATACCAAGTAATTAGCTGTGATTTCAGATATAGAAGATAGAAGACTTTTCTGGTGGTAAACAGTAAGGCTATGGATTATCCAAAAAAAATAAACGAACTTCAGGTCTTTGTGGCATTTAGCTAGAGATTGAGACAGGTCATGATGATCAAAGCTGATTATAAAATGTATTCACCTATAAACTCAGCCTACAAAGACATGCTACATATCAGACGACAAGTACCTGAGGATTCCTCCTTCTCACCATCTTTCAGAGGAATCTAGCACTTCAGGGACGTTTCAACCTCACTTCATTTTCTAAGTATCGATATTTTTATAGGCTTGAGGCGGTACCATTTGTGACGACTGTTCATTGATGCGTGTTGGATATTAGGTGGCCCTGGTTATGAGAAAGAATGCAAGCAAAGTTTCAAATGAGTGGTTGAGAAGCAAGCAGGCTTCCATGTGAGTGGTTGAGACTTACACAGTCACTTGACATGATATGCTTTTCTAGAAAAAGTGAGAAGTGCTGCTTCATACAGGTAGATAATATCGATAATATACGATAGAATCAATCCTTGCCTAGGTTGATTGGAGGGCTGATGTGAATCAAGGAAGCCACTGCGGGGTTGGCCCGTTTCTACCCCCTCGCTTGGGACGATAACCTAGGAAATCGATGCACAAACATGCTGTGAATCCATCTTCTTTTGCTCAATGAAGAGAACCTTTTACTTTGACCACTCTAAATTTGAATCGCCTAACGTTGAAGAGTAGAGATTGGAAAGTATCGGCTCTGTGTCCCTGTACAGGTCGCAATCAAACAATAACATTACTTCTCTCCCTTGCCCATAACTCCTTGTCCATAACTCTTGATATCTAAATAAGAGTGATACGAATACATGCGGGCTAAGAACTTCTATTGATTACTTCCATTGTGCTATGATGGAGATCAAGATGTGTGTACGTTTCTTCTTACGCACTGATGAAGCAAACTAGCAACACACATGAGTACGAGCAGCAAAAGCCTTGATTGACTTTAATGAATTTCTCAAGGATTGAGTTACTCATAATATTTGAATATGAGGTTCATCTAGGTACATCATGATTCAAGTGACTGCTGAACCCTCACGCCAGAGCGGTACGTCAGGACAGGTAACACTCGCTACTGTTTTCGTACACCGAATCGCTACTTCTTTTCAATACTTTCTCCTGAGTTCAAAGTCAAAATGCAAATAAAAGACTCAGGTTCGATATATGGTCATCAAAGTCGCGATAGTTCGAATCTTTCGAAGACACAAGGGGGGCATATGACCGAAGAGGGGCTCAGAGACATTCATGTGCGTCCAAGAAACTCAGAGATCTTGACATCAGTATCGGCACAAATCAAAGCATCATAAACACCAATAAGAGTATGCATTTTACATACCTATGCACACTCATAGGTTTCATTGTCCTTGTTTGCATGAAATCTGAGAGGTAACAGGCACTATACATCATCTATACATGCCTACACGTTGGTACTAATCATCCTTCTCCAAAGTAGATCCTCCCTCATAACTTGGGTAAAATGATATACAAACATATAAATAATCGTTTACATCAGCAGTCATCCGATGAATGAAGGTTGAGGGTTGAGGTGGCCACTGCATTAACGGTAAAGTGAAGTGTGGTACGAGTGAAGTTTGAAGTGAGGTTTGAATATGAAAGTCAAATTCATTAGTCATCAAGTAAAATATGTCTGGTGGTCCGGCAGCTCGGCCCCTCCATTCGGGAACTTCCGTTCACCCAGCTCAAATGTTTCTCGCAGATTCGATGGAGAAAGGTTCTGCCGAACATGGGGCCCAGAAAAATTATCTCCAAGATCTCAAAGTCTCCATTCTTTCTATTTACTTTGAACAACAAAAAGGCCTCTTCTCTGTAAACTTTGAGAGCTTTTAAATATCCAATTTTTAATTTGTCATATTTCATAAGCGTCTTTCATTCAATTGATTCAAGATGCAACGCGCTTTGAGTTCTAGAGCAAGAGCTTCGATTCTTAACGGATCGACAGCTTCAAAGCTTCGTCCTTTACAACAATTGAGATTCGCTCACAAGGTATGTTTGGGTTAACTTCAGTTCATGTCGCCCTGAGATATGACATACATATCGGGTGATTGTAAACTAATCAAGTTTTTGATTTAGGAGCTCAAATTCGGTGTTGAGGGCAGAGCAGCTCTTCTTGCTGGTGTTGAGACTTTGGCGAAAGCTGTTGCCACAACCTTAGGTCCCAAAGGCCGAAATGTTCTTATTGAGTCAGCATATGGCTCCCCAAAGATCACTAAAGGTTTGCGAACTCCTCGGTTACCTAGTTGTAAAATTCTAATCGTTGGTGAATAGATGGTGTAACTGTTGCCAGAGCTATTTCCCTCAAGGACAAGTTCGAGAACCTCGGTGCTAGACTCATCCAAGATGTTGCCTCGAAAACCAACGAGACCGCTGGTGATGGAACCACAACTGCTACTGTCCTTGCTAAATCTATCTTCTCCGAGACCGTAAAGAACGTCGCCGCAGGATGCAACCCAATGGACTTGCGCAGAGGAACCCAAGCCGCCGTGGAGGCCGTTGTTGAGTTTTTGCAAAAGAACAAGCGTGATATCACAACCAGCGAGGAAATCGCACAAGTTGCGACTATCAGTGCAAACGGTGATACCCACATCGGAAAGTTGATTGCCAACGCTATGGAGAAGGTTGGAAAGGAAGGTGTCATCACAGTCAAGGAGGGAAAGACCATGGAGGATGAACTCGACATTACCGAGGGAATGAGATTTGACCGCGGTTATGTCTCCCCATACTTCATCACCGATACCAAGTCGCAAAAGGTCGAATTCGAGAAGCCATTGATCCTCCTTTCTGAGAAGAAGATCTCAAACGTCCAAGATATTATCCCAGCACTTGAGGCATCTACTCAACTTCGCCGTCCTTTGGTCATCATTGCTGAAGATATCGATGGAGAAGCTCTCGCTGTATGCATTCTCAACAAGCTCCGTGGTCAACTCCAAGTTGCCGCTGTCAAGGCCCCCGGTTTCGGTGATAACCGAAAGTCTATCCTCGGCGATCTCGGTATCCTGACCAATGCTACCGTCTTCACTGACGAGCTTGATCTCAAGCTCGAGAAGGCTACCGCAGACATGCTCGGTACTACTGGATCTATCACCATCACCAAGGAGGATACTATCATCTTGAACGGTGAGGGTAGCAAGGATGCCATTGCTCAGCGATGCGAGCAAATCCGAGGTGTCATGAACGACCCTACCACCTCCGATTATGAGAAGGAGAAGCTTCAAGAACGTCTTGCTAAGCTTTCCGGTGGTGTAGCTGTCATCAAGGTCGGTGGCGCATCCGAGGTCGAGGTTGGTGAGAAAAAGGATCGATTCGTTGATGCTCTCAACGCTACTCGTGCTGCTGTTGAGGAAGGTATCCTTCCAGGTGGTGGAACTGCTCTCCTCAAGGCTGCTGGCCAAGCTCTTGGAGGTCTTAAGCCTGCCAACTTCGACCAACAACTTGGTATCAACATTATCAAGAGCGCTATCACTAAGCCAGCGCGCACCATCGTTGAGAACGCTGGTACTGAAGGATCAGTTGTCGTTGGTAAGCTCATGGATGAGTTTGGATCCGACTTCAACAAGGGATTCAACAGCGCAACTGGAGAGTACGTTGACATGATTGCTGCTGGTATTGTCGATCCATTCAAGGTTGTCCGTACTGGTTTGGTTGATGCCAGCGGTGTTGCCTCATTATTAGGTACTACTGAAGTTGCTATTGTCGAGGCACCAGAAGAGAAGGGACCACCAGCTGGCGGTATGGGAGGCATGGGAGGAATGGGCGGTATGGGAGGTTAGTACATTCTCTCACTCGCTGTGATGAACATTACGCTAACAATATGACAGGAATGATGTAAAAAGTTATTGGTCAATAAAATAAAATACCCGTCTGAGCCTCATTTGTCTGTGCGATTTGATTACCAGACAATTTGGTACCGGACAAAACATTGTATAACACCCCACTCACCCTTTTTCGTTCCTCGTCTTGCATGGCATCACGGAGCGATATGATGTGTTTAAGAGATTATGACCATGTAAATTAATGAAACTAAAATAAAATATGAAAAATTTCAAATCCATTTCAGTGGCTACACAGTGTGGCTGACTCGATTATACAAGACCGGTGATGTGTTCGTTTGCGTGTCAATCTTCTTGGAATATATCTGCCTTGTGATCAGACCAGGAAAGATAGTAAGATGGCGTCAACTAGGTGGGTAGCCTTCATAATGATGCACACCGTTTGATGACATCCACAGAGGTATCTACCAACAGCTTCTTGGAAATCCATGGATAGCATAGATTATTCTTCTGCCTACTTCCTATGCATATCTACATGATAAGCGAATTCAGTTTGCCCATCTACCTAGGTACCTAGTTATTTAAGTTCACCATAGATGATAAATGTAACTACCTATCTAAATACAATCAGGAGCATACAGCTTCAAATGTATTTCTTTGACTTCTACCCAGGCAGCCATTGAAATTCTTATATTACTACCTGGTACTCAAAGAATCACAACTCCAGATCTTCAATTTTGACTTTTACACATCTAGCTAGTAAGAGCTCCCTATATGCATATCTTTGTTGCCCCAAAGATTACCGATAAAAGGTTCAAAGAGTGTACAACTGTAGGGGAAGCTTCTCCACCCACAGACATCTACTCCGTACCTCATCGTTGACGATTTATCATAACCAGAAACATATCATTCATTCGCATTTTTGACTTGATTCCTGTCTGCATTACCCAGCAGAGGCCATCTTCATTTTTTATATCTTGAAAGGGGTAAAATTCTCTCAAAGTTGCCAGCTTTCATCCATCCAGATTGAGTGTGAAAGCACGACAAGGTATTTTTAGCGTCCCACTCAGGTGATCGCACACCGGCAAGTAACCCCACCAAGTTCTTGACCTTCATCCCCGTTCGCAAAATCCAAAACTCTCCCAAAGATAAACATCTCCCAAGCTTTTCTCTCGCTCCTCCTACTACCTCGCAATTACCACAACATACAGCGGACTTTGGAAAGCAGGTCTCTGAACAATCTTTAACGTACGTTTTTCATTCGACAGCTTGGTCTGGTCTCAAAGTCATTCGATTTGTTTATCTGTCTACTTGTTAAGTATTAGGCATTTGCTGACTTTCTGTTGATTTGACAGTTTCTACCAACACAAATCGTCGCATAGACTTTCTTGACATCATGGTATGTAGCTTCTATTCTACCAACTGCCACACCACCGTTTGCTAATGATTTCGCTTTGATAGTCTAACTCAGGGTCAGTTCACCCCACTACTCAACCGACTACCATCAGTGACTTGCGGTGACAACCGAGCTTGATGCGAATCTGTTCCTACCAACAATTTGAGCAGGGCCGTAGAGCATTAGTTGACAAGTCTACAGTATCACCGTCGACGATGAATGCATCGAGAAGTTCAACGAGATGAAGCTTCAAAAGAAGATCAAGTGGATCGTTTACAAGATCAACGATGAAGGCACAAAGGTTGTTGTCGACACTTCCAGCGAGTCGGCAGACTGGGAACCATTCCGTGAGGTCCTCGTAAATGCAAAGGCACTCAACAAGAACGTATGTTTAAAAGATTATTATTACGGACCAAGCGCTGATAAACATTATAGAAAACCCAGGGTAAAGGTCCCAGATACGCTGTCTACGACTTCAACTACGATTTGGCCAACGGAGAGGGACAAAGGTGATTTTACTTCCATTTGGCTGTGTGGATTGGAGGCTAATATGCTACTAGAACCAAGCTTACTTTCATTTCGTGGTCCCCTGATGATGCTACTACCTTCGTAAGTCCCATCTTCTAGTATCACCTTCTAGTACTAATTAATTTTTAGCCAAAAATGATGTACGCCTCCACCAAGGAATCTTTCAAGCGTGCCTTATCCGGACTTTCGGGCGATGAACTTCAAGCAAATGACGAAGCCGACCTCGAGGAGAATGAAATGTTGAAGACAGTCAGCAAGGGTACAGCCGCTCTCAAGGCATAGATACAAGCCTTATGGTTTTGGGAACGAACGTGACAGGAAGGAACGCTGTTTCATTGGGTGCTTATTGCCTGCGATGATATGCATGGGTGTGAATTTATTCTTCTGAAGACGGATTGATCATTTCAGCGTGATGATATATGAAGACATTAAAAGCGACTTTTGCGGAAGTACTTGTTTCTGAATTGGCAAACTTGCCTGTGTCTTTTCAATTGTACATTGACAAACTCCTTGCTTTGTTCTCCCGTGAATTATGTACCTCAAACCGCGCTACTTTCCCAGGCTTTCTTGAATACTTCATACAATTTGTTTCCCTGTTCTTCGTCCCTCAATCGCTGCACCAAAAAGCCCTTCAAATCTCCCCAGAACTCTTCACCAGCAAGAGTTTCCAGTCCACTAGGCCCTTGTGCGACTGGTGCCTCTACTTCATTTCCGGGCGTCTCAGCTTTTCTCACGGAAGCAGCTCCACCCATTACCATGATACTAAATTCGACTTTGGTTTCTTCTTCGCCAATAACATCTTTCAAAACTTTCGCATCTCCGACCGGTTTCTTGTTGTAAAGTACCCTTAATTTCTCCACGGGAATCCCTTCTTTCTCGGATAACGACTCTTTTAAATTAAGAATGGAAGTGTTTGGCGACAGTGCAGAAAGTGTTACGTCGAGAGGTGGGTTTCGCGATGACTTCAAAGATACCGAGATGCTACGTTCTTGTCCAGGAGTCAACTTTTGACGTTTCGCGGGGGGTTTTTTCATCTTTGGAAGAATAGCCTATCATCCTGGTTAGTATGGGGAGCAATAACTCGAAGTAAAGGGGGGAGAGAAGGTAGGGAGACGTGAGTGACGCAAAACGAGGTACACAAAGTAAGAGCGCAAGGGAGACGTACTGCCCCTCTTGAGGGATAATTTCTTGGATCTTCAACATGATCGGCAGTGATTTTGGGAGACCGCGACTCGAGAGTCTGAATGAAGGACTTGGCAAATGTGAGTTCAGTCATGATGAAGAATACTTAAAGAAGTTGGGTAAAAACGTGTATAATACTTCGAAGTTCACCAGTTCAACTGCGGGCAAAACAAGCTACAGACAATCAAATTCACAATTACCACTCCATCATGTGTGTGACCTGACCATAGCACAAGATAAAAGTCTTGGCATCGGAATAGCGGCGACCGAGCTTGATAAGTCAAGTGCGCTAAACCTTATCTGCGAGAAAATTATATTCGTCTAGAAAAAAAGTTCCCTCAAATCGCATTTGCTGCATTTGCGAATCTTGACATTCAACTTTTAAATTTCTAGTACGAACATCCAAATAAATCATTCAAAATGGGTGTCGGAAGACGTATGAAGAAGCAGGGCATGCCCGAACCGCTCGATGAAGCACATTTCACCAATTTAAAAAGAAAAGCTGGAATGTCAGTAGCAGAATCCAGAGCAGAATCGATGCAATATGCTCCCGATCCTAATAAGAAACGTCGAACTTCGGAGAAAAAGTCCAATGGAGCTGCCAATGGCAAGAAGAACTCGGCGGCACAGAACGCATCAAAAGGAAAATTTACAAACTCGTTACCGGTTCAGAAACCTTCTGCGAAAAAGTCGAAGAAGGCTGCACCATTGCCCATGTCAGATGAAGAGATGGAGGATGTCGACTCCGATGCGGCGGATCTCATGAATGACGAATTTGACGAATTGGATGTTTCAGATGATGATGGTCCTGGTCTTCCAGATGATTTCCTTGGCTCGGACAGTGGAAGTGATGTCTATGATTCGGATGATGATCACCCAAAAGCAATGTTCTCTGAGGATGAGGACGAGTCTGATGCCGAGGAAAAACTCACTGCTGCCAATATCGCTGGACTTTCAAGGAAATTGGATGAGCAAAAAGCTGAGGAGGCCGCAGAGGCTCAGGCTGAATTGGAGGAAGCTGCTATGCAAACAAACATTGCAGGAGATAGACCTCATATATTCGACAGCGACGACGAAGACGGAGAGGCGCCCAAGACTAATGCATTATTGGCACCCGATCTACAGCTTCTACGATCTCGAATCAACGACACTATCAGAGTCTTGGATGACTTCTCGAATCTCTCTGAAGAGGGTAGATCCAGAGCCGAATACACAGCTCAATTGATCAAGGATATTTGCGCATACTATGGTTACTCGGAATTCTTAGCCGAAAAGCTCTTCAACTTATTCCCGCCTAAGGAGGCTTTTGCATTCTTCGAGGCCAACGAAACCCCCAGACCTGTCGTTATCCGAACAAACACCTTGCGAACACATCGAAGAGACCTTGCACAGGCATTGATCAACCGTGGAGTAGTCTTGGAGCCAGTAGGAAAATGGTCCAAAGTTGGTCTGCAAATTTTCGAGAGCGCTGTACCCTTGGGTGCCACTCCAGAGTACCTTGCCGGACATTACATTCTACAAGCCGCTTCTTCTTTTCTTCCCGTGATGGCTCTCGCGCCACAAGAAAATGAGCGTGTCCTCGATATGGCCTCTGCTCCTGGTGGAAAAACAACACACATTGCCGCCTTGATGAAGAACACAGGTTGCATCTTCGCCAACGATAGCAACAAATCTCGTGCTAAAGGTTTGATCGGTAACATCCATCGTCTAGGAGCCAAAAATGTGATCGTCTGCAATTACGACGCCAGAGAGTTCCCCAGAGTTATTGGAGGTTTCGATCGTGTCTTACTTGATGCACCATGTTCCGGTACTGGAGTTATCGCCAAGGATGCTAGTGTGAAGACGAACAAAACAGAACGAGATTTCCTTATGCTTCCTCATTTACAAAAGCAGCTACTTCTCTCAGCTATCGACTCGGTTGACCATGCAAGCAAGACCGGAGGTTATATCGTTTATTCGACATGTAGTGTCACCGTTGAGGAGAACGAGCAAGTCGTTCAATACGTGCTCAACAAGAGACCAAATGTTAAGCTCGTGGAGACTGGCCTAACTTTTGGTAAGGAGGGATTCACTTCATACATGGGCAAAAGCTTTGACAAGAACATGAAGATGACAAGAAGATATTACCCCCATGCTTATAACGTTGATGGTTTCTTCGTCTCTAAATTCAAGAAGACAGGTCCATCTCCCAAGACCAAGCCTGGCGAGAAGGATGCTGCGAGGGAATTGGATGAGTTGGATATTGACAAGACACCTATTAGAGAAACTGAGGAGGAGGATGCATTTGGAGGATGGGATGATGGTGAAGATGAAGAGTATATGGTGAAGGCGAGAAAGAACACCTTGAAACGAAAGGGTATCGATCCCAAAGCAGACAAGGCAAAGTCAGACACCAAAGTAGAGAAGACCAAGGAGGACGAGACAGCCAAGGCTGGTACGCCCAAGAAGGAAACTAAGGAGAAGGTCAAGAAAGAAGAGGCCAAGAAGGAAGAGGCCAAGAAAGATGAGACTTTGAAGACGGATACCACGAAGAAGGAGAGCAAGGAGAAGAAGAAGAAGGGAAGCAAATCCAAGTAGTGTAGTAATTTTACAGGGTTCGTGATAGGTGTATGAGTTCTTTCTCGGAAATGATACTTGTTGCATATACTGGCGTTTTGGGTTTGGAAGGAAAAGAATCAATAGCCTTCTTCTGTTGTCAGACAAAATAGAAATTATTAAAGCGCACTCCATTTAGAGATATCCTCACCAAATTTCACATTTTTCGAAAGGGAACCTTGACTGATGTGAGCGCACTTTCAATCTTTCGAATCTCTAATCATTCAGCTCATTCACGACCCAAAAACCCGATAAAAAGTTAACAACAAAAGCTAGATTATTAATAATTTAAAGCAAACTACATCATTTCCATTTGTAAATCGAAATTGACCTCTTCTAGATTCATTCTTTCAAAGCAATATGAAATCACATCACTCTTTCATCTTAAAGCCGTTGTGAGCCTGTTATGGACTAATGATGTCTCTGATTATTTATTGCAATCGCCCTCCAGCTCTTTCCGTATCACATGCAATATCGTGATATGACACCTCAATTCCATTGACCATTCTCTAGGTGGCTCGTCTCACTATACGGGCGCGAAGGTCTTGCTTCATTGACACAATGTTCCTCTTCCCTCTAGACAACCATGTCAAGGCTCTTCTCTATCTTCCGCCAAAATCACAGTGCCGTGATACCAAGACATAAGATTCTTCTTGCTCGTTGATCGGTTTCAATAGCTTTGCAGCTACATCAAGAACAAGAAGACAAGATTGCAATCCGCCTACGGCTTACCCTCCCTCGGCTGCAGAACTTTAACCAGAAAGACACGGGCTACCTTCTACGAGCATGTTTTCGTAACGAAATCCCATTTGACTAGCTCAGTACGCTATCGGAAGCAAAAGCAATTCATCATCGACTCTGTACTCTATCTCGTGGTCAATCTGAATGCATTTCTACAAACGAAAAGGGGCCTGAGAGTAGTTGTCATCGATAACTCGGCTAATATCCATGCACTCTCTTGGTGGAGCACTGTGTGCAATGGAGATGCGTAAATGAGGGTTTAGGGCTGGTGCATGCATTCCATGTTTCTTTGCTTCTCATTCTTCTCCTTCACTCATGTCACTATTGATCTAGTTTTGTGAGCTATCACATTCCTGTTGGGTCACTTGGAAAGGTTGAATATGGAGATTTGCTTTTGACTGTCCAAATGAGCGTCAATAGAAAGTTGGAGAGCCTAAACTTGTCGTCGTGAGATTGCAATCCAGCAGTTGACTTGAAGATGTACCGCCAGCTAGAACAGGATCGTCACGAAGTCATTTTCTAAATAAGGGACAAGGATTCAGGATAAAGGCATCTCATACTATCGAGGATAGATTTAGAAATCGAAATTCTTCTTCTTTAGACCGCAGTCTGAACCATTGAAAATCCTGCACTGATGCTCAAGTAGCCACAGACGTAATGAACCCTTAAATGACTTATTCTGATGTGTGTTGCGCAAGTTACGTTAGAGTCTGTCTTACTTTAGTGAATCCCTTTGCCTCTCTCTCTCTCTCTCTCTCTCTCTCTCTCTCTCTCTCTCTCTCTCTCTCTCTCTCTCTCTCTCACTCACTCACTCACTCACTCACTCACACACACACACATCATCTGTTCATTGTTTTAGAGCCTAGCGATAAAATCATTTTACGGAAAGTTCATGCATGGCGAAGAAGTAATGTTTCTATATCAGGCTAAATCACATGGCTACATGGTAGGTTATTCGTTAGCTCATATAGTGATGTATGAGAGTGTGGATGTATGAGAGTGTGAGTGATTGTATAACATAAATCGGGGCCATGTAGAGCCTACAAAGAAAGGAGAGATCGCAGGGGTTTCCCCTTTGTGTCTGCATTCCAATCCTCATTTCCACCCCCAGGCACAAAAGCTCTAAAACAACGCGAGCTGAACCACAATGTCATTATAGTCCGCGGTATACTAGAGGAAGTAGATTGCTCCTTTCTTCCTTTAGAACCCACTTCTTATTGGCAAAGCACTCCAATATCACTATGTGATACTAATACAGCATACGGGGCTACATCTTGCAAGCACATGAACCTTGCGACATCTGGAAAGGTTCGCCAAAAGCTTTGGTACTATGATTATCTCGTAGGTTCTAAACCGTTTGGAAAGTCAACGCTAGCCTATTATTGTTTGTGTAGCCTTGTCATGTGAAGAATATGGTATCATATTAGCAAGAAGATTCAAAATGTACGAACGCTCAAACTCTACAAGTAACTTCAAAACTCCCTTTCATGAATCAATATTTAACTTTTTCCGGCTTAAAAGGAATTTTAAGTGACTCAAAGACACGATTCCATCGATACTCGATGATATGATTCGAACTCCGTCCTTCACCCGGGTTCCTCCTCCACTCAGGATACCATTCATCCGTAAATTCATATTTGAATTCCTTCAACTTCACTTCCGCTTCTTCCAACGGAGTTTCATTGACCCCCAATGACGCGGTGCTGCAGGCAATAGGAATCGGGTTCCTTCCTCGCCTGGCCCACGCTAACGCGCCTCCTTCCCGGAAAGCCTTGGAATTTGGAGGAAGACTTTCGCTCTCTGGAATCATTCTCACTGGAACACCAAAGCTTCTATTTGATTTTCCAGAACCAATGACGTAGAATCGTCTATATGTATCGAGATTCGCGTAAGCCCACCCTGCAAACCAAGCGATCAACTTTTTCTCGTCATTTTGATCGATGAATGGGGGCGCAAAGAGAAATGGACTCCGCGAATTTTCTTCGGATGGGTCACGATCGAAAGGAGATAGATTGGCAGGAATATCCTCGCGTAGCATGTCACAAAGAAGCCAATACAGATCAAGTCTCGCCGTACACTGTTCGTGACTTAATCCCCTTTCGCTTAATTTAGAAAGCATCGACGGGTCGCCTGCAAGGCTACTCATCAGTTCTTTTTGCTCCTCAGCCTTCGAAATCGCAAGTTCCATAAGAAAGCTCGGAAGTTCGTGGCAGCACACTACTCTGACTGAGCCACTTATTGAGCTTTTGATCTTCTTTTGGTACCATTGCAAAAAGCTAAGTGTCATGACTGGTTCTGCAACCAAAAAGCTTGGTGTGAGGAGTATGGTATACCCTAAAGGTAAGAGGCGTTTTGTTATAATTTGACCCAGTTCAGATTGTTTTTGCATTTGGGAGAATGGCACTTTAGATGTGGTATCTTGGATACACCAAAATGTGTAGTTCATCCCGTCTAGCATGCCATGAGTGAGATCTGTATCAGAGATAAGACTGAGCGCAGACGAGTGTATCAGCACAGCTCCAGCTTTGACATGCTTTTTGAAATGGTTCCAGCACCCTGGCTTCTGATAGCTGTATATCTTGCCGTCGTCTTTTGAACAGCTCTTGAGCCAAGATGCTATCAATTCCGCAAGAGGCTGTTTAGATGCAGGAAATATTAAACAAAAGTTGAAGATGATAGGTTTCTTGAGTTTCTGGTCCTTAAGCTTCAGGTCTCTGATCAGTTTTTCGTAATCAAGATTATGGAAGCTTTTCATCATCATGTCAGTGTGGGAAAGAGCTGTCAATGAAATTTTATCGATTGTGGCAGATTCCATGGAACTTGAAATAGGGCTTTGAGAACCAAATACCAAGTATTTCAGTATAGCGTCAGTTGGTGAATCAGGTGTTGCGTCTAAATACTTCCATTCTTCAGCCACGGTAGGATAGAGTAGAATAATGTAATTGCTCGAAATGCACGCCAAACCAGACGTCTGAAGACAGAGATGCTCAGCCATATTTTTAACCGTGTCGCGTTCAGCTTGGTCAGTAGGATCGGTGCTGATACTCGCTTGCCAATAAGTAGAATGTTGAATATGGCTGTATCTCGATTTGAAGTCATAAATGGTACATATATGATTGAAATCTAAAATCTCTGCACTCGCAAACGCTCTTGCCCAGTCCGAAGTATTTAGTGGAAGGCTTGTGAATTCGAGCTTGATAGGTTGCGTCTGTGGGCCAAACGTGACTGTCTTGATTTTGACACTTGTGACTTTTACTGTTTCAGTGACTGAATGATCATCGAAATGTTGTTCAGGCTCTACGATATTTGACTCAAGGGGTGGAAGGTCAGGCATTGTATCCATCTCGAAATCCATTTTATCGTCGTCGCCGAATATAGGAATAGTTCTTGACTGATATAGTGAAGGCGGTACACTTTTCTCCCCTGGAATTTCGGAATCAGTGACTTTAGGGTGAAGTTGGCTCGTGTGGGATACAGAGTGACTATCCTGAGTCGGGTCGTGCGCGAAAGAACAATCTGCACCATTGCGACAACGACCCTGAATCCAGTACCGACAAGGAACAGAACCAGGTCTTGGTGCTACTCGGAGATCGTTATCGGTCGAATGTGCCATTTTGCAGTCAACTCCTTTTGTGCAACTGTTATCATGGAACCAGTAATAGCAGACCCACTGCGGACCGTCGACACTGTCTGGGAGCTGTGCTTTGGTTGGCATGGTTTTGGTAGATGGATCTGGCGCTACCCATCCGGAAGGCGGCTTTCTGACTGGGATATCGGGATTTGATTCGTGCAGATACCTACATGAATCGCCCCATCTACAGTCTCCATTCAGATTGTAGAAGAAGCAAATTTGCTGCGACGAAAACCATCCATCTGGGGGCGGGGCAATAGGCAGGAGGGGATCGTTTTGGTGGAGATACTTGCAGCTACTTTCACCGCATCCACTGGGTTGAGTAAAGAAGAAACAGATTGTTCGCTTCTCGTACGGAATTTTCTGTACCTCTTCCCATGACATTTCAGATGGGTGCAGTGCAGGCAGTCGCTGGGAGACTTGTTGCTTCTCGAGAGGCGACTCAACTAGTTCCATGGGCACCTCATTCTGAGGAGCAGACGGGGTTCTATGAAGAATGTCTGGTCGTGGTAGAGATGAGGATGAAACTTTTGAAGGATTTATCAAGCCACCAGGAATAGCAGTAATATCTGGTGATTTGTCGGCTAAAGTTCTCCCAGCCAGTTCCACTTTTCTGAGGATATGCTTATTCTTGAAATGACGCTGGTCTTTTGATGGATCTGCCGCTGCTTCAATTAAACTCGCTTTTTGTTTCCTGGGCGCTTTTCCGCCAAAAAAAACATTTTGTGACTGTAAAGAAGAACCTCCTCTTGTGGCACCTCCCCCTCCTCGAATCTTTGAGACTCCTCTAGATAACGAAGAGCCCTTCAACACTGAGCTGTTTTTAGACAATGAAGAGCTTTCGGCGGTTGCTATCGGTGAATAATCGCTAGCGTTTACTTTGGAAGCAACATTCTTCTGCAGTTCCTTCTGCGCTGGTGGTTGTGTAGAAGATGAGGCACCCGAGGTCGATTTTTGTCGCGAATCTACGAACAGCGGTTCGTCAGACGATGAGTCGGAGTCGATTTGTTGACGTTCCTGAATCTTTGATAGAGTTAGTCAAAGAGATCTAATATCTCGAATGAGTTAGATGACAAAGAATCATTTGTTGTCCGAATTCAAACCAGGCTTTCAGGAAGAATGACAATGTATACCATACCCTCGATATACTATCTCTCCGGAAACTCAGTGACTGTATCTGCTAACCAGTCATGAACGCGGAACCCTGTGGGAAGAGACTTGATATGTGAGGGTGGTACCAATACCACACAACATGCAGATGGGTTCTTGATTCAAACGAATGTCTGGGCTTACTTTAGATTTTCTAGCAGCTTGAACTTGCTGTTGTCTTTCGGAGTTTCTTGCATCCCTGAGTGTAGGTGTGTTAACTGGTGGATGTGGAATTGTCGTTTGCGTCTCGTCGATACTATCTGCGTCAGATTCATGAGGCGATACGACTATTCCCTGACGCTTTCTCTTCTCGCGTCGCAAACGAGCACGTCGCGCTTTGCCAGCCTCAGCCACCTTCTTTAGATGTTCCAGTTTTTTGACATCATATGGTGCATCTAAGCCCTGGAGCTCACGAGTTCGTCGTGTTTTCCAGGCGTCAAGAATGCTTTGACCCAATATATTCTTCCTCGGCTCCCACTACTAGAATGTAAGTACTAGGGCTCTCCCTTGAATAGGTTTTAATATTAAGAAAGAGTGCTTACCGATGATTCTTCCTCTGGGAATCCTGTCCATCTTATCAGATACAGCCTTTGACCATCTTCTGTTTTTTGGGCCAAAATGCGCTCAACAATGAATTCATGATCTGAGCCATATTGCTCTTCATCGGTTGACTCTATGGAAATTTTGGAAATCTCCTCTTCTTCAAGCGAGGTGAAGCTCCCTTTTGATGATTGGTTGGAAGTCATTTGGCACCATGAATCTCAAATGCACCAAGAACACCAAATTGAAGGTCGAGCGATGTAGTAGAGAGAGGTAGAGGTAGAATGTATTCAATGTTGCCGACTCAATCCAATTCAATTTGGTGATGTCAAACGGAAGAGGATGTGATAGGATAGGATAGGTACCTAGCGAGAAGGCAAAGTGGTTTGTTTGGTTTTGGATGGGAAAAGTATTTGGGTGTGAGATGAATAAACCTTGTTGACGAAAGGGAATGAGTTACACGAGAGGGTGAAGAGTTGTACTGCCGCACATAAAGAAAGTGAAATGTCTAATAAATTACTTGATTTCCTTTTTGGGGAAGTTATTTGCTCACGGAAAAGTTGAATTGAGTCCCTTCAACATGCATGTAATCAAACGACCGCAAACAGAGGCAGAATGCGTTGTCACGTGATCACTCGCATCTTGATTACCAAGTACTGCACTGCATTATCTCAATATTCAGACCCTCTTCGTCGATAGAACGTATTTCATTGAATTCTGAATAATATCTTGATCTTTTTTATAGTGGTGGTATTGTGGCTTACTAATGATCGAATTTTTTTTTTCGGCCAATCAGGGATCGGGGGGAATATTTATCTCCTCGAGAGTCTGAGAGTATTTGGTCGTGTTTTTGATATATAACTCAATTCGTTTAATAAAAGTACTTTAACGATATATATCACCCTTTCAACCATCATTTATTGAAAAACTAATTAATACATTCGAAAGAGCTCAATTGATATTATTATATAAATTAGCTTTAGATTAATTGGAGTTGTAATAGTGGTGTAATTCAATTGAAAAGATTTTTTTTGAAACCAGATAAGTTATTTTTAATAACTTTATTCTATCAATACTAATAATAAGAATAATATCATTCGAATCACCTTATTAAACTGAGTATACTACTAGCTCTCTCAATAGCTCTAATAGTATTGAAACTATATCGTTAATAAAGATTTAATTACTCTTTAAATTTTGAAGCTATATATCTTAAGTTTAAGACATATAGCTTTAGATTTTTAGAATTAAGAGTACTCAATCTCTTTAAATTTAATAACCCTAACCCTTTAAAAGGGATTGAGATATATAATAAAAATCAGATTGATTAGAAGATCTTTAGAATATATATATTATTATTAGGAATGGTTGTAGTAGTAGATTTCGAAGAGGGTGGGTACTTAATTTAATGAAAATGTTAGAATTCAAAAACATTATTTTTAAATTTCAACACTGTACTTGTATATGATAGAATAAAACTATAATAGTAATAAATATATCAAAATAATGAGAAAATTCATCTCTATCAATTGAATCTGTACTGAAGTGATATAATGGTTGAATAATTTATAATATTTAATGGAAAAATGGAAAAATACTGAATTGTTGGGATTTATACTAAGGCCGGAACCAAATAGTTTCAGACCCTACGGTGATAAAGCTTCGAAAGGCCCTGCCTCGAAATCAAGGCCAAAAAGCCTATTTAATTATGTAATCACCGTGTGGTCTGAGGATGAGATAAGCACTGCAAGAGACGAGAATGAGGTGAGGAACAGGGACAAGAGAATGGGAGAGGTGTGAGAGAGGTGTGAGAGAGGTGAGAGAAGAGGCAAAATTGATTAGTGAGCCTGGTATGTAGTGACCTCGGAATCTGAAGTGGGAGGAGGGGAAGTCAAGTGAAGTGAAAAATAGTAATAAAGCTTTCTCCAAGAGCAGAGGAATGAATGTCTGTCTACCTGACACCTAAATTGAGTGAAGCTTCCAAAAGTGTCATCTCACGTGCAGGCAACCGCTCTGACATTGAATTTCGAAACCACCTGTCGGAATTCTCAAACAAGCAAATAGGAACGAGAACAAAGGATTATTAGTTATATTGAATATCCATACAGTATTCATCGAGTCTTGCATCTCCGGAGTTGTATATTTGTAGACTTTCTTTGAATCACTTTGTAATTATCAGGGAATTACTCAGGAGTCAATTCATACAAAGCCAGGTAGTGTAGGACGGAGTGTAGGACGGAGTATACGTATCACGAGAGAACGAGAGACGCATTCTCAAGATTCGACTCCTTTACAATCTTTCGTCAAGTAATACGTACGGACTTGGGTACCTGGTAAGTAATACCCAGCCAGTACCATAGAAAAGGAGAGATAAGACAAGGCAAAACCAGCTTCACTTCAACAAGCCGTCACCATTCCACCAGGGGACCAGAAGTGTGAATACTAGAGATTCATCCAGTTAGATATCTCACACCTAGTACCTCCTACTCCTAGCATACCGTACTCATTGAGGTCAGTCCAGCCTTTCGAGTATTAATCATACTCATGAATCAATTGATTTCGCTCAGAGTCAGTCACTTCATTGAATTTTGACTTCCATGGTCTAATAGCATCCAAATAAAAGTTTCAGGACTGGTGAACCATACCTAGGTATGAGTAGAAATATAATCGAAAGATAATCAAACTTCCATACAACATTGGAATACAAAGTCGGAATACAAAGTTGGAGCCACCCAACTTGTAAAATCATCAAAGTTCAAATCATCAAAGTTCAAAGTTCAAAGTTCAAAGTCCCCCCCCCCCAACTCACCCAAAAAAAACCCAAAACATCTTTACGACCCCCCCGACCCCGGTTTCTCGCATATCCACACCCATCATCCATCTATCCATCGCAACAACGAAATCCGTTAACCTTTCCCCCCTTCAATAATAAATCCTATTCTACTTCAACATCAATCATGGCGAATGACGAATACGACGTAAGTACTTCTCTCCATCACTTTCTATTCATATCACCAACTCTACAGAATATGCTAACATCTCTTGTGATAGTTCCTGTTCAAGGGTAAATAAATACCACATCCCTCTCCCCTCAACCTTCTCCGTTGCCTTGTGATTGTTCTTCCCCGTCGTCGCTCTCTCTAATCTCTTCTCTCATAGTTGTCCTTATCGGAGACTCTGGTGTCGGTAAATCCAATCTTTTGAGTCGATTTACTCGAAATGAATTCAACCTAGACTCAAAATCAACCATCGGTGTAGAGTTCGCAACTCGATCAATTCAAGTGGATGCAAAGACAATCAAGGCGCAGATCTGGGATACCGCTGGTCAGGAAAGATATCGCGCCATCACATCCGCCTATTATAGAGGTGCCGTTGGTGCTCTTCTGGTTTACGACATTAGCAAACACCAAACCTACGAAAATGTTACAAGATGGTTAAAGGAGTTGAGGGATCATGCTGACTCCAACATTGTCATCATGTTGGTCGGAAACAAGAGCGATTTAAGGCATCTGAGAGCTGTGCCTACGGAGGAGGCCAAACAGTTTGCCAGTAGGGAATTCCTCATTTCCACGACCAAGACGTGATGCTGATCTTTGTCATTGCAGGCGAAAACAACCTTTCCTTTATTGAGACCTCAGCTCTCGATGCTAGCAACGTTGAGCTTGCCTTCCAAAACATTCTTACTGGTATGACTCCTCTCTACATATCTATGTGTTCGCACATCCTAACAATGTCTGCCTACTCTAGAAATTTATCGAATTGTATCCCAGAAAGCCCTCGATAACGGTGATTCTGCACAGGCCACTATTGCAAGTGGTACAAATATTACACTTACGCCTCCTCCTTCAGACGAGGCAGCAAAGGGAGGCGGAAAATGTTGTTAAATAGTCAGGCGTTCTTACTCTGCGCAACTACACGGACATATTGGTTGATGGTTGATACAAAGGTGTGGCGTCTTTAAGTGTCATTGCGGGAGCATGGGGGGTTACGAAGTCAGGGCTAAGCAAAACGCTCAGCACTCGATGAGCGCGGGCTCAAGGATATCTTCCCTTTTTTTTCCAATTATGTTGTCCGGTGGTTCTTCCTCTCTGGGATTTCACGTCTGCAACGATCGCTATGCTTGTCTAATGCAATGGTTTTTGTCTTAATATCTCTGTTCTAAAGACTCTTTCCTCAAAACTTTCTTCTTCCACTGTCTCCGCTGACTTGATCTTCGCCCATTTCCCTGATCTCATCACTAGGTTTGACCCAAGCGGAACTAGTATCAATCATCTTGCATGTGCCGAACTTATTCACACACCATTCGATGACACCGTCTAGTTCCTCCTTACTTTGTTTCTCGAGAGATGCCTTCTCCTTCTCGCTTCCCTTTCCATTCGTCTCCTTGAACTTTTGGACAGCATCCAGAAACTTCTGGCCGTTATCTAAGGACTCCCTGTTGCCATCATTGCCATGCTCCTCCTTCCACGCTTTCCAAGTCTGACCACCCTTTCCCCAAAGCTTTGAATATATTTCTGACTCCTTGACATCACTGTACCATGCTCTTGAATTGTCATAGTCGCCTTCGATTCGATGCAGGATTCCATGTAGATACATGCCCTCGTAGGCTGGCGCCGACTGCATATGGCGAGCTAAGAAGTGCGCTGATGGCAAGTCAAGGTTTAAAAGGTGAAGAGCAGTCTCTAGAGTTGGATGAAGCTGAAGAGAGGCGATTTCTGAGGTAAGCATTGGATCGTGGGGTGAGGCAGGTGGAAGTAGTGGGGCTGGAATCTTGAGAAGGCGATTGTGGATGGATTTGAAAGTCGCCATGATGTTGTGGTATTGTGAAAGTATTGTGTAGTTGATTTGGATGAAGAATAGAGGGTAAAATGAAGCAAATACTTGGCAAGTACTGTGTAGTTAGAGTGGAGATATGGTCAATACCTTATAAGTTATACTACCAAACAAGTATGAAAATTGGCAAGTTAGATTCACGATTTACCACTTGCTAATTGAGAGCGTAATGGAAGACGTCATTACTTGGGGGAAGGGCGTTCAAAGGAAGCTTGAAAGACACAAATTGACTTGATCATGTAAGATCTTACATCTATCCAGTTCACCGTGGACGATATACAGTATGCATCGAGAATCATGAATTCCGTAGGTAGAATTAGAATCTCAACTGATCATGAGAGTTGCTGGTATTTTCAAGACCCCAACCCCAGTTGGAAGTTCCAGATCTTGTGTTCTTAATAAAGATTCACGTTACATGCAGGAACATGATGCCATGAGGAAGATCTTAATCTATCCCACACCTATCGTAGTGAACCAAACACTCCGATACGATACCAAACAAAGTTCCTCGGTACCGGATCTCCACGTCTCCATATCTCTCTCCATGTTATTACAGCTAGCCACGACTCACGAGACTGAGGATTGATCAATTGATAATTCATACCTGCTGGGTCGATGGGACCAATGATCGATGGCATCTTATCCGAATCGCCGAGATATACTAGCAAGGATGTACGCTGAGTATCGCGCTAAGATTAAAGGTCGCGCTTACGCTATCAAGAAATTCTTATGAAAGTTTGGAGATCTCAAGAACTTTTTTGCGCCCGATAGCATTAAACATATATTTTTAATATACACAACACAATACAACATTTACAATGGCTTCCGTTTACAAGTCATTATCCAAGACCACTGGTCACAAAGAAGATGGTCCTGCAAATGGGGTTAAGAAAAATAAGCAAAGAGTTTTAATCTTGTCTTCAAGAGGAATTACTTACAGGTAAATAATTTTATACCATTGCAGAGAATCTCGAAGACAATGCTAATTTTTCACATGTAGACATCGACATCTCCTCAATGACCTTGCGTCCCTTCTTCCTCACGGCAAAAAAGATGCGAAACTCGATACCAAGTCGAAGCTTTATCAATTGAACGAGTTGGCCGAATTATATAATTGTAATAATGTATTTTTCTTCGAGGCAAGGAAAGGAAAGGATCTTTACCTGTGGATGAGCAAGGCACCCAACGGACCTACTGTGAAAATGCATATGCAGAATTGTATGTTCATTTTGATATCCTCCTCTTCTGGAAAAGTCTACCTTTCTAACACTTCTTAGTACACACCATGGAAGAACTTCATTTCACCGGAAACTGCCTCAAAGGCTCCCGACCCATCCTTTCTTTCGATGCCTCTTTTGATAAGGAACCTCATCTCCGCGTTCTGAAAGAACTATTCCTCCATATCTTCGGTGTACCAAAGGGTGCAAGAAAATCGAAACCTTTCATTGATCATGTTATGGGATTCACATTGGCAGATGGCAAAATCTGGATTCGAAACTATCAAATCAGCGAGACGGAACCATCGAAAGTGAAGGGCGCTGAAGAAGAAACTTCCACGAAATCTAAATCGAAGAGCTCGGGAGCCAGCGAGACGGAATGCAACTTGGTGGAGATTGGACCAAGATTCGTGTTGACACCTATTGTCATTCAAGAGGGAAGTTTTGGTGGACCAATCATCTACGAAAACAAGGAGTTCGTGTCGCCCAACCAAGTCAGAAGCGAGATCAGAAAGAAGAAGGCAGGAAGATATAATGCAAGGGCTGAACAGGGTATTGAGAGACTGGCAAAGAAGGGAGAATTGGGACTCAGAACGAGTGGAGGAAGACAGGCGCCAAAGGATGCCCTGGATAATGCCGAGTTGTTTGCTTAGACTGAGAAGATTCCCTAATGGCGTTTGGTGCATGGAAAATATGTATAAGGGAGAAATTAAGAGAAAAGTCTACTTCTTGCGAAACTTGGAACGGCTAACTGCTCATTTGCGGTGTGTGTAAAGAACCAATACTAAATCCTCATAGTGTGACACAAACTATACACGCATGTACTAACCCTTCAAATTCTGTCAAGAAAACATTCAGTGAAAGAAATGTCGTATGCATGGTTGCGCCCTTGTATTACCACCAATACTTATTGTACCCAATCATTACATTCCATTCGCGCCATTACTAGCATAAGTTAATACGAACTCTGTTATTCTTTATCGTGTGACTATCAAATGTTTACTCTATCTATCAAAGCGGGGACATCTTCGGTCGCCACTCGGCTGAGATGTGAGACATCTCAGCCAATGAAACTGTGTGACTCTTCGATTAGTAATTAATTACTAATGTTTCCACTAAATCTAATAACTAAGAGCTAAAAAGCTACTTAATAAGATAATTATATAACTATATATTAGTTTTTAAACTATCTAGTATACTATAATAAGAGTTTAATTATTAATTTAAGAAGCTTATCTTATAATAATTTTATAACTCTAATACTAGATCTTCTAAGTAAGTTTATTTACTTATATATTAAAGTAAAGTAATACTATATAAATAAAGCAAGTAAGAATTAAAACTATATAAGATAAATAATATATATATATATATATTTAATATATTATTAATAGAAACTAACTTTATCTCTTAAATCTAATTTACTTTTTAAATATAAGTTATTTATAATAAACTCTAAATAAAGTCTACTATTAATCTCTAGTTTCGCTTTTAATTATATATTAATTAATCATTTCGGAGTTAAAGATTACTTTAAAATAGAGAATGAAAATTAAATCTAGTTCTAGAATAAAACGTATTATAATCATATACGTATTTATATAGTGAAAAAATTCTAAGCGCGTTGATTTCTATATTATTAAAAACCCTCGTACGCTTAGAAGACTAACTTATATTGTTTGTAAAGTAGTAATACTACATTTCATTTTGTATTAAGTCTCTGATTCATTTGCTCAAGATCCTCACCATCCTCGGCTCTCTTAGCTTTCTTTCTCAAAGGGCTCCGTGTGTGACCATTAGTCAAACTCTCGAGTTTTGAGGGCTCTACACCTGTTACATCTTTCCTTTTCTTACCATTTATCACCGCTTCCTGGGCTGAAGATTGTTGAGCTCGGTGCAGAGTAGACTGAGCAGGCGCAGGAGTATCACCTGCGGGCTCCGTGGTATCATTGCTGGAACTCTTTTGCAAATATTCTAGGCCAGCTTGCAGGTCTCCGACTGCTTCAATGAGATCCGCACTCATCTCGGTTAAACTCTTCTGCTGAGTCTCGATCTTTCCGTTGAGATCTTGAATCTTAAGATCCAGGGTTGTGTAAGACTGTTTGAGTGTAGTCAACCCAGCTTGAGTGCTTGTGGTAGCTTCATCAAGCTTCTTGGCAGTTGTTCCGAGCTTAATTTGACCTTTAGTCAACAAGTCTACTTCTTGGCGTAAAGACTCGGTAGCTCCATTGCCTGCATTTGTTGGGCTTTGCTTGCGAACAGATTGGCCTTGGAGGGCCACTACTTGACTCTTCAACTTCTCCAGTTGGGTGGTATGACTGGAATGTTGCTTCCTCAACTCTAAGAAATTTCGTTCGGCATTTCCAACATCGGGATAGATTACTTCCAACTGGTGCAACATATTCTTCGCTAGATCATCTGTTGATATATTGTTGAATCGACTGTTTAGGTGCCTTAATGCTATAGTATTCGCGTTTTGGTCGTTGTTCGTTTCGGTGACTCGATGAGCAAAGCGATTTAGGTCTTGCACGAATACATCCATACGAATCTGAATATTGGCGATCTTTTCATTGATGGTTATATCACTGCGTTGAATAGAGTTTACTTGGTTATCGAGCTCCTCAACACGTTTAAATAGAACTTGGTCCATTTGTTCCCGCTGCTCTTTATAAAGTTCAAAAGCTTTCTTGACATCCGTGATATCTTGCGCTGCTGTGGAAAATGGCGAGATTCTCGTGACTGGCTTATTCATACTGAGAGGATCTATCTTTTTGAGAGAGTCCTCCAATTCATTCAGCCTAGATTCATAATTTTCCATCGTGCTTTTCAATTGCTCATGAACTTTAGCATCTTCCTGGGGCATAGTGCGGCTAGGAGATCCAAGAGAGCTTTCGATCTTGTCGATTCTTTCCTCCAGAACCCTAATGTCTTCTAGAGCATTACGAATTCTAGTCTGCATCACCCCGATCATCGTTGCGCTTGATCCGCTTGCTATTTTGGAGGGAGCCTGGGATATGGCAATGGACGGAGGTTGAGGAATCTGCTCCAGTCGACCAATCTTATCCTTTAGGGAGTTCAATTCCTCTACAGTAGTTCCAAGACTTTGAAGGATGACTTTATGAGTATTCTTCATGGCGTTTAGCTCTTGTTCGTGAGTTCCAAGTTTTACGGCGACGTCCCTTTGAGCAGTCTGGAGTTCAATAAACTTTGTCATGTCGTTCTTTAGCTCACTAATTTTTTCCAGGCTCGACGACTTAAAATCATTTAAGGAAACCCTGTGATTTTCTGACGACTTTTCGAGGGATGTGACTTTACTTGTAAGAAGTTCAATATCATCACTTTTCGCTTTCAAGATGGTGGATTGTTTGCCGGTCTCCTGCTGGAGCGTTGTCATCTTTTCCTCTGAGTTGTTGATCGACGCATCATGTTTCTTCAGGGAATTTTCATGGCTATCTAGGCGGCTATCTATGCGGGGACCGAGTGAAGCAAGTTCGCTACGAGTAGCTTGATGCCGCTGATCAAGCTTTGTAAATTGATCAGACAGATTTTGGTGTTCGCGTTTTGTCTTGGCTTCGCTGGTTTCTATCATCTCTGCAAATTGTGCCTCACTTCTTTTGATCTCGGCAACAACCTTGCGATTTTCGACTTGACTTTCTTGAAAGCGAACATTGATATCGGAAATTTTATCTTTCTGATCCATGGCAGTCATTGTTTTCTCAAGGTCCTTCACTTTCTCTTCCAACTTCCGACAACGTTCCTGGAGGTACCTCGAGTCATCTGCGATAGGAGGCGAGGCTTTGATAACCAGGCAAGAGGCAATATTTTTAGCTGCCTCTTTCTGCAATCTCTTGGCCTTCTCAAGCTCTTCGTTAGTTTTCGTGAGGACATCTTCTGCCTCAGCTTTGCGTTTATTTTGTACATCCATGTGCGTAGGGAAGCTTTGCATGATGGGACTCATCCTCTGTATTTCCTCAACTTGCTGTTTCAGACTCTCTTCGGCCGAGTTTCGTACTTGATTTAGCATACTCCTAGAATCCCCTTGGTTGGCAAATTGCATCAACGCATCAATAAGAGATTCTAACTGAGATGATTCTGTAACAGGAACTTGTTTAGAAGCATTGATGAGGGGGTTGACAGATTTTTCCATAATATTACTCGGTCTTGATGGCATGGAATTTGCAGTGAGATTCGAATATCCTTCTCCACGATGATTGGTCCCTAGGGTTTGTTAGTTTAGGTTGCATAATTTGATTCTGACGAACATAATAAAGACTCGAGTTCGAAAATCATAACGTTGTCAATGACCTGTCCTACCACGTCCGCTTAAATAAGACAAACTATTGCTACTTTCACAAGAAAATCAAGGAACATTATTCAACAGAGCAGCAGTGTCCTCCTCACAGGGTTTGTCACTATTTGAGCTAGTGCGAAAGATTGAGCTTTCCGTGGCTTTCGAATCAAACTAATTTGAAATTGTTTCGGAAGATAATGATAAACTGTACTTGCCTTTTGATGCTGGTTCAATATCAGTCGTTGCTGTTGTTGGTCTTGTTGTTGTTGGAGAGCGATTATCAGACTTAGGGAGTTGAGTATTCATCGAGCTGTTCTCCTCAGAAGAGCGACTCCCTCGATCTGCCCTCTCCCCATTTCTCTTGGTGCCACTGTCTTTGTTCTCGCGACCTCCATCCAATCTACGATTCTCATGTCCTTCTTCATTGACTTGCCCGTCTCTGGAACCATAATTTTTAGCCGGCCTATGCCTATCATCACGATGGGAACCTGTTGGTCCTCGTAGAGGAGGTCTATCCTCTGAGTGTTTGCGGCTTGACATAGTTGGCGACGACAGGAAAGTACTTCTTTGCCTTGCTTGTCGACGATCGAATCTTGAAGCCCCAATACTAATTTTCAATCAAAGAGGTTGAAAAGCGAGACTGACTTTCCATGGAATGAATAGAAAGAAGAAAGCGAGTTCCCTAAGCAGAATACCAACATTAATAAATCCTCCGAGATGACTTGGTAAGAAAGTTTGCCCTGTAGAGTTGAGACTAGTAAGATGAAGTTAAAAATTACCCTCGTCGGCGTGGACTTTGAGAAGATGGTGAAAGGTTGAGAGGTTGTAGGTTGTGAAGTGTAAGTAAGTTAGTTGTGGGTTGTGGTTAGAGATTACTCTCACTTCGAGTGAGGTTGAAAGAGTGTGTTTGATATCAGTATGGAAAAAAAGTCTCTTCGTATTTCAGACCTCTTCGAAAAAAGGTGTGGGCAATACTAGGTATGAATGTATGAATGAACAAACAGCCAGGCGACTTGAATCAAAGGTTTGAGAGAAGGTGAGGAAAGAAAGTGAAGATAGGTAAATGCTAGATAGCGAGAGGGAGGTAGGTAGAGATTAAACATGAGAGCTTTCTTAAATTCAAGTAAAGTAAATACGCTTTTAGATAAATTAAAAATTTAATAGGGAATTTATTCCTACGCTAGCAGGGATAGTACATATCTCAAAGTCACGCTAAGAGCTGAAACGGCTTAGTGCTACCCACCTACTCAGGATGCTAGGTAATCAAGGTGGTCTCTTTATTACTAGAATTCCACATCGGTTGGATATATTCACCCTTTGTATTCTCATTCTCATTGAATAAGCGTAAAGGCTGATCTACCTCGCGACCGACAGAAAAAACCGAACACCAACCCCGCAAAATAAACGAAAATTTGAAAATGATTCTTTTTCAAAACTTAGTATTAATTTGATTTAATATTTTAAATCTTTTTGAATTAATCTATAGAGATTACAAGCTAATAAATAAGTATTATTAAAGATTTGAAAAGACTATATTGAGTTGTTGTTTATATATCAAATTTCGATTGAGGTGAAGATTTTTGGTGTTCGGTTTTTTCTGTCGGTCGCGAGCTACCTACCTACTACACCAGTACAGCTATCTATCTATCAGCTGATCATATATTTGAAAGCTCAACAACAATAAGTACCTAGTGCTACCTACTTAACCATACCAGTACCTCGAAGCAAATCCTAGACATCGATATCGATATCTAAATCTAAATCCAAATCTAAACCCAAGTCGAATATCAAGCAGTGCTTGATAACGCTTGACAACGCTTAAGAAACGCGTCGCGGCACTCATCAGATACCTGCCCCCAAAACTTTTTTTAATCTGCCCGATAAGAGAAAAGAAGAACGAACGAACTAACTTCGTTCTTCCGCCTCGTCCATTTCATCATAACCTACTCGTACCACATCAACAACTATTCTTTCTTCCCCCTACCTGTTCACCTCTATCAAATCTCGAGTTTCCGTCAAATCGCAAATTCTGCACCATGGCTGCGGTAAGATAAATTCGTTCCAAATGAATCATGTATGAAAACTCACAAAATTTTAGTCAATTCAAACCGTCTCGGAGAGCAAAGAGTTGCGCGGGCTCAATTTAATCGCCGCTCATTCTCATATTCGCGGCTTAGGTGTTGATCCGGATAGTCTTGAACCCCGCGCATCCTCCCAGGGACTTGTAGGTCAGGAAAAGGCGCGTAAAGCTGCTGCCGTCATTTTACAAATGGTCAAGGAGGGGAAGATAGCAGGTCGAGCAGTCTTAATTGCGGGTCCTCCGAGGTATGTGATCGTAGAGGTCGTCATGAAAATCTATACTGACCCGCGTGTCTATCAGTACTGGAAAGACGGCGATAGCAATGGGAATGGCACAATCTCTAGGCTCGGATGTGCCATTTACCATGTTGGCCTCTTCAGAAATATTCTCCCTCGAAATGTCAAAAACTGAAGCCCTTACTCAAGCCTTCCGAAAGTCGATAGGCGTGCGCATAAAGGAGGAGAGTGAGATGATTGAAGGAGAGGTCGTTGAGATCCAGACCGACAGGAGTGTAACAGGTGGTACGAAGCAGGGCAAATTAACTATCAAAACCACTGACATGGAGACGATATACGACATGGGAAGCAAGATGATCGATTCCATGACAAAGGAGCGCGTAATGGCGGGTGATATTATTTCAATTGACAAATCCTCTGGCAAAATCACCAAACTGGGGCGGTCTTACGCAAAATCAAGAGATTACGATGCAATGGGTGTAGATACAAAGTTCCTGCAGTGTCCTGACGGAGAGCTTCAAAAGCGCAAAGAGGTTGTCCACACTGTGAGTTTACACGAGATCGATGTCATCAATTCGAGAACGCAAGGTTTCTTAGCTCTCTTTTCAGGAGATACTGGAGAAATCAGAAGCGAGGTTCGCGATCAGATCAATACGAAGGTTGCAGAATGGAAAGAAGAAGGAAAAGCCGAAATTGTGCCTGGCGTTCTTTTCATCGATGAAGTCCACATGCTGGATATCGAATGCTTTTCGTATATTAATCGTGCGTTGGAAGATGAGCTCGCACCTATCGTCATAATGGCAAGCAACCGCGGAAACTCTAGAATTCGAGGCACGAATTATAAGAGTCCCCATGGATTACCTCTTGATTTCTTGGACCGGGTCGTCATTGTTAGCACTCATCCATACGCCAAGGAAGAGATTCAGCAGATTCTCTCCATTCGTGCACAAGAGGAGGAGGTCGATGTTTCACCCGATGCACTAGCTTTACTTACTAAAATTGGGCAAGAAACTGGTATCAGATATGCCAGCAACCTCATTACCACATCACAACTTATCTGTGCCAAGCGAAAGGCAAAGCAAATTGGTATCGAAGATGTTCAACGGAGCTTCACTCTCTTCTTCGACTCTGCACGTAGCGTCAAATTTGTTACAGACTTTGAAAAACGTCTCATTGGGGAGGAAGGAGGTGTGAATTTGTCAGTGACCAATGGTCATGGCGATGCAATGGAACTTTCATGAATGACGAAGGGTTCGAAGGGTTTTAGATATGATCGTTTGGCGTTGGTCGTTCCTATTTGCTGTGTGGTAAGCAAAGCAAATAGTAGAACTTTATGTTGTATATTAGGGCTGACTAAAAGTGGGCGCAATTACGGAGATGTAATGGAATGGGCAAACTTCCTTTAGCTGAGATATGATGCAATACACTAATCCTATGATATGTGAATGGCTTGGAGATGTCATATAACTCATGTGCTCAATCGAGAACGATGTACTTGTCTTTGCACTATCGCAGCAAAATAAGCCAACTTTAACATGTAACTATAAACTAATTACGCCCATTAATTCTTTGTATCCCGGGTATCATGGCATAATCATACAAAATCCGCAACTCTACTCCAATTACCCTCCTGCCCTACTCTTTTAAACTCGACTCCCTCTCCAAAGTAGCCCGCATCTTGCCACGCTACCATAGTCGGGCCATCAAAAGGACCTTGTTTGGCAGCCCCGTCCCGACCATCAGTCCATCTGTATTCCCACATTTTGGTGGGCGCGGGGCCATTCTCTTCGTTCATAGCCACTTCTTCGGATGGCTCTTCCCAGTCTTCACCCGTCTCTCTCCGATATTGTCGTATAAGCATCTCTCTCTCCTGCTCATAAACATCCGTTTGGCCTCTTATGAGCAATTGATCAGCAGCGCCTGTAATAGCGTTTATAGCATCTCGTATTCTGGTCTGTTCCGGGTCTTCAATCTTCTCAGCATCCACATCCATAGAATCATCCTTTTGGGTTTGCTTCTTTAATTTCCATTTCGGTATTTTCTTCGTCTTTACTTGGCTCTTTCCAAGCCTTGCCAGCGCTTCGAGAACTGTCTCGGCTTTATCCAATCGTAATATTAATGTTCGTAAGATATCTGAGAGTAACATGGCATCATCCTCGAGCCGTTTTTGCCGCCGTTCCTCCTCCCTTTTCTCGTGTGCTTCAGCAGCTTTCTTCATATCCTTCTTGCTGATTCCTTCCAGCCAAGTGTCGTGCACTGCATCTCGATCCGCTGCATTTCGCACAAAATTGCCATTCGCATCAAATTTGCCTTCTTCCTGTTCAGCCTTCATATTGAAGGCATCGACCTTAGGGGCATTCCTCTTCAATCCACCGGCACCAACCTCCTCGTCTACGTCTTCTTCTTGTGCGGCCAACACGGCATCTTCTTCGTCATCGCTGCTCTCTTGGTCGTCCATCGCGTGCGTTGATAATTTTCCTTTTGGGTCCAATGCAAAGTTCCCAGATACATGACCTCCACTCTTGCTACCCAAAACCTGACCTTCAATTTCATCTTCCTTCAAGAATCGTACTTCTTTCCCTTTTTTGCGAGCCTTCAGTTCACTCTCGTCCTCATCGCCGTCCGCAAATTCATCCTCCAAGTCTGCAAACATGTCCGCATCTTCCTCCATATCCGTCTTCCCATTTGTCGCACCAGGTTTCTCCTTGCTATATCCATCTAGGGCTTCCGCCAGGTTTACCTCGCCCTTCTTTCCTTTGGCTCTTTCGTCTGCACGCGCGTCGAAACCCTCATTATCAGAATCAGAATCGTAACCGTCGATATTAACCGCTCCTCTTTTGGTACCAGTTCCTCGACTTCCGATAACATCTGCATCCAGAACTGCATCTTCCTCGGGTTCGTCAGCTACCAAAGCAGATGGGTTTCTTAGATCGAATTTTGGTTTCTTTGAAGGGCCATCCTCATTTTCATTCCGATGCGAACGGGCAAATTCTTCGCCAGCACGTTTCGGTCGCGCAGCTGCGTATCTGGAAGACATATTGTATTTCTTATTCGCTATCCCTTTGAATTGAGAAGCTTCGAGACTTTGCAATATGAATAATATAAAGTAAATGCTGTCTTTCTTTACAAGGTTCGGGAAACATTTGAAGCTTTAAGGTTTCGGAGTTAAGAGTCCCCCGCCATTAAAAAGCAACCGAGAGAGAGAGCTGGTTCCTGCGTCATCTCTTGACAGCCTTTGAGCTTCAGCTTATTCACTTACTATAAACTTTCATACTACACCAACAAACTCCGAGAACTACATCTACTTACAAAAGCCATACAAACAATTTAATTGCAAATAAATCTTACAAGAATATCTGAACTTTACCTCTCATCCAACTTTTTCAAGGCTTTCGATTTTTTACGATACAGATTTTACCCATCATACCATAAGATACGGATCTTACTTATTCAAGAAAATGGTATGTGAAATGATCCGCAGGCAATATGTCCCTTCGCATGCTGATGAAATCAATAGTCCTACTCGGGTTTTTATGAAGGAGATGACCCAGCTGCCATGTATCAAATGTTGCAGCAGCGCGGGATGCGAGGGCCTCCCAAACGTTTCGATGAATACTACCGATGTTATCCAACTGTCATGATACCCGGTCCTGAACGAGACAACCTTAATTATGGAGGAAAGATTATTATGCCACCATCTGCTTTGGAGAAGCTTACTCGATTACACATTACGTACCCTATGCTTTTCGAGCTTATCAACAGTCGACATCCCGATGGACCAAAATTAACACATGCCGGTGTACTGGAGTTTATTGCAGATGAAGGAAAGGTTTATCTTCCACACTGGGTACGCGCCCTTTCTGTCTCATCGAGAAGTATGTTTTTAATCTAACCACCTAACTCAGATGATGCAAACCCTTGGACTTGAAACTGGAGATCTCTTCCAGATCAAATCGACCGATCTTCCCCCTGCCTCTCTTATCAAACTTCAACCTCAATCCGTCAATTTTCTCGACATCTCGAACCCAAAGGCCGTGCTCGAAAAGGCGTTTCGTGACTTCTCTACGGTCACTAAAGGCGATATCTTTAGCTTCCACTATAACGATACTATCTACGATATTGCGGTGTTGGAGGTCAAACCAGTTACTGACAAAATGGGGGTTAGTATGCTCGAAACAGATGTTGAGGTCGATTTCGCAGCTCCGTTAGGCTATGTCGAGCCAACTCCAGTCAGGGGTAATGGTAGCGGAACCAGCACACCTAGAAGTGCCATCGGCGGTTTACCTGCAGGTGGCATGCTTCATAGTCAAGGAACTATGGCACAGGCTATCAACTACGATGCCATTGCACCAACATCTAATTCTGTCGCACAAGGCGCAAAAGCGGCCTCATCCAACTTTGTATCTGGTGGTCACAAACTGAGCGCCAAGAAGGGCACAAAGACCCCCACACCTACTGCGTCAACTCCTGTTGCTGGAGTTAGCACGAACACTCCTGCCGTATCAGCTCGAAGAACGAATGGTCCTCAACCTCTTCGATTACCACCCAACAAACTTTTCTTCGGTTACGAAGTCAAACCAGTCAAAACCCAAGCTGATAAGGATAGAGAGAATGCAGATGCAAAGCAACCCCATTTCTCGGGGCAAGGACAATCACTGAAGACCGGCAAGAAGGTGGAGGCCAAAAGCGAGCCAGCTCCAGAGCCTCAAGCCAAGGGCGACAGTATAGGTCGGAGGCTGGATGGAAAAGATGCCAATAAGTAGTGGGATAGAAGCGAATATATCATGATGATGGTGGCGTTTAAAGGCGGGTAACCTCTCTGGCGTTCGGAGGCTTGGCACATAATGCTGCATGGGAAGGAGGACATCTTATGCTATTTAGATCTTTGCGTTAAAGAAAATCTGCATTCTGATGATACCAGTAGGTATGGAACTCTGTGAAGCAACCTGTATTGTAGTCAACAGGCACTGGAAATTGTTTAAGTGACCAAAGTCCACCAAAGTTATTCAGAGACCTTTCATACTATGTCAAACAGTGCATTGCCTAGCATCCAGTCGCATTTTCCTCCGCGCTCCGGACTGGAACATAGAAGAGCTTTCATAGCGGACACAAAAAACCTCGAGGTTATTGCATCCACAGCGACCTTCCAAATTTCATGATTTCATTTCCCAATATGGTAGGCATGATTGAAGTTGTGCAAGTATCTATCGAACCCCCTCTTCCTGCCAGATTTGAGGATACACTTCGAGCCGGTTATTCCGAATTTGTCTGCGCTCCTTCTCCAAGAATATCAATGTGTTCATGTGCAAAAACTTCTTGTTCCTTATCCTTCTTGGGACACATAATGCTTCATTAATTCGATGCAACATAATTCTACTTTGACAGACTTGTGTGAACTTCTTCTTTTGTTGGAAACCATCAATAGCACTGTTATCGATACGCATCTACCATAAAATACCCTTCAAATACTTTTTCGTGGAAGACTAGCAACACTCAAGTTTTTGGAAGACATACGTTGTTATTATAAGTTTGCTGTTGGTGCTGACCTAAAAGTATTGGTGAGCGCCTTATGAGCATGAGCCTTCTTGACAAACCGAAGATACATCAATGTTCGTGGCTAACAGACCGGTTGGCTTTTAGAAATTTCTCATCTTAATGATTAGACCTTAGCGGAAGAAATACATCCCTCGGAGCGACGATTTTACTGATAAGATAATCTCTATATTACTCGTTGCTGGGGCTCCATCATATCCAGAATGCCAACTTCGCGTGGCAGGAGACAAAAGTTTTCTTCTCAGGAGGATGCGTACCTTTGCAATTTCAGAGAATGGCGAAATGAAGAAGTATCAGAATCATGGGCTCAGTTTCTCGCCAGATACGAGAAGAAATTCTGGGCCGATCCCCATAGTTCAGCGTCACTATTTCGAAGGGCCGAAAAGCTTTCTGGTCATCGTCATCAGACTCTATCTCGAGTTGAAGAAATGATGCATCACATGCTTAAGATGCGCAAATCGAGTCTCTTGTGGACATGGGGAAGAATCGGCCAGGCCTTTGGTACCAATGCGAGGACTGCTTCTGCGGCATATAAGAATTTCTTAGAGAGGAGCGGAATCGACGAAGACGAAAATGAATCTCGTCGTATAATGTGGACTGAGTCAGACAGAAGGAGACTCGGTAGGGCGCGTCATCTCGGTTACTCATGGGAACGTATATCTAAGCAATTTGGTCACGAGGAGTATATCTGCATGTCGGCACATTACATACAATCTTATGGGGGGACCAGGTCTGGGAACTTGAATGCCTCTTTCCATCCAAAGCATTTTTTTTCTTTCATTGGAAAGAGCAGCGGGCATCCCATACAAAAGTCAGCGGGTGCCCCAGAAGTTAAAGTTGAGGGTGAAGATTATCGATGGGTGAAGAGCCTCGTTACACGAAATAAAAGAGGACAATCACATCCTAGGTCTGGCGTCAAAAATGCTAAACAATCAGGAAGCGGCAGTTCGCAGTCATGCTTCACTAATTTAGAGTACGTGAAGAGCCATTCTGTATTAAAATTGGAACAGAATTCTAAGTTGATCGGCCGTATACCAACAAAGCATTCGCTTGATGGAATCAAGGCTGCAATGGCACCGACATCTCAGGCTGGCAGCGGTTATTGTGCCCCCTTAAGAGCGGCAAAACCAACCCGCAGAGAAAGTCTTGCGAAAATGAGATTCAATGGATGTGCGGCGAGCCCAAATTTTCTACAAACATTTGATTCTCGGCTACCTGAAACTGGCCGCCGGAATGAGTTTGGTCCCAGAGGTTTCGTCAAGATCGACACAGAGACGGCCAGCCATTGTTTTCCGGCCAGTCTCAAAAATCGAAGAAGTTACAAGCCCAGCTGCAGTTTTGAAGAACTGGATGGACCATATGTCAAGGTGAAGGAAGAAGTGGAAGATGATGAAAGCAATGAGAACATGAAATATTGCATGATTAGTAAATCAAGATGACTTGGATTCATCTCTGCAATATTGGATGATACAGACATAGGATGTATCGTTTGAGAACTTTGTAGTATTGTTAAATTTGTTTCGTTATTGACAAACCTATGAAGAGGGAGATGTTGCACTTCAGGGACAGCATGATTAGTCAAACATGTATTATTTTCAATTCTAGGGTTAATCCGCGGTCAGGAGTATTCGTCAGAGGAAACGTGGTCCATTTGCTTAAAGTATCAAAACCCTAAAACGAAAGAATTGTTTGAAATCGACAAGCAAGTATTACACAGTGAAGCTAAACAAGTTATTCGGATTCCCTACTTCCCAATTTTCAGTAAAACTCTACTTCAAGAAGAATCCACAGGAATCATCGTCGTAGTTTTCTTCCCTTTTGACCAATAGTCCGGACTGCAGTCTAAAAATCAAGATCATCAAATCCCCAAACCAAGGTAACACATTCAAATCATTTGAAATTGTTGAATTTTATCTAAATGATGAGTTGTTTTTTCAAAGTTCAACTGCTTTTCGACATTCGAACCCTCATACTATTGGACTGCAGTCCGGACTATTGGGTACCCTGTGTCTGTCCTGGAAGCTGGTGGTATCATATCCACTAACGCTTTGGGCCCAGGGATCTAAACAGTATCCCTGCTCATCTCGATGCGCGGCTCCAAAGGACTCCTTGTATCCAATTTGTTCGTGAAGAGGCGTACCAAAGAATGAAGCGTTAGTCATACGGCTGTTGAGACTTCCCGTGCTGCTCATGGAACTGTTGAAACTAACAACACCGGGGGTAGGAAAATTGAGACTGTTTGGAGACGCGGGTGAGTTCATTGAGAAAGGGGTGTCGAGACGGACGGACTCTTCTGGATTGGAGAAAGAGATATAGAAGTCGGACTCGGTTTTCATCTTTGACTGGGGAGTGATGGGTGTGGCGGGTTCGCACTTGGCGACTTCTAGTGCGGGGAACAAGCTGCTATGGTTCGTCTCCATGTCACTTGTGTTCATGTAGAGGGGTGTATGAGCGTTCTGGGACTCGTATTTCATGTGAAGATTAAGGTTGGGGCTATCGTGAATGTTCTCCTGATTTTTGAGTTTGGGCTCTCGTTTGGTGGATTTTTTCTTCTCGATCCTAGAACGTCGAGGAGTAGCAATTTTCCTGGTATGAACGGGCGATAATGTTGCATTGTCCATTTGTTTCTTGAATCGAGAGTAGCGCATTCGAGCAGCGTGACCGTTGGTAATTTCTTGGGAAAGAATAGGATCACGCGCCACTTTATTCCAATCAATCTGTGGAATTATTGTCAGTATTCCACTCACACAATGAGATTTTTCATTAAATAAGGATTTCATACATCTTTGAGACATTTTTGACTAAGTATTGCATATAGCAAGCGATTAATGGCTCCGTCATTAGTCATTGTTTGATTTGCGATTGAGCTAGCTAACTCGATGACCGCGGGGTAACACACCTCACTTCGGGTTTTTTCGATGTATTTAAGAGGGGGGACGGGGGGGCGATGAAGTTAGACTGAGTGGATTAGGAAGCCTTTTAGCGTAGATAGTAGGGAATGAATGCTTCCCTCGCTGATGCAACAGGGCGCAAATGGCGTTTTGGGGTCTTGCTTTTGAAGGCGAAGAAGCACAAATATTGTAGGGCAGCAAGAATGGTGTTGTGAATATTTGCAAAGAATCATGTGAGGATTTGTGAGGGGAAGATATAGAAATATTCATCTTGATGCACCAATCTTGCGCGGAGTTTAGTAGTAGAATGTGCATTTTCCAAGCTGATTTTATTGAAAGAGAACTTAAAAACATTTGATATTCTATTGAAATGCACACAGATATTGCTTTTGGTAAGGATGTGTGTAGTCAATCAATGATCTGAAAGGAAGTTGAAGATATCAGAAAGGTATTCAATCTGCTAATATGTGGCACAGTGATTACGACCGTCGCTCGTGCCCCTTTTCGGTAGATATATCAATACAACCCCTGGGCTTGGAAGGATTATCAAACAAAAAAATTGACGAGGTGACTTTCCTTTTCCTTTTTACATATGCTTATTAGGTAGCTTGAATGAATGGAACAAGTAAGAGTGTCGTAAGGATGGCCAAGTGATTGTTTGATAATAAAAACAATACCCGAGACACGCGCGCCACAGCGACAAACACTCTTTGGAGTGTTTGATAAGGTTGCATTCATTTACTTTTGATGATTCTATCTGTGAATCATGATTGAAGATTTTGTGGCTATTTGCATTAGTTCCCTGTCCTGCTTCCATTCTACATTTGCTTTGCCTCACTCAATATCGTGTGACTGCATGAATACTACCTGCCTAGCTGGAGGTAGACAGAAGAATGTGAAGATTGAGCTATGCATCTTGTAGGTATGAAGATGATCAAAGCCTACGGGATTATGATCTGTAGTTGAATAGATGATGAAGTGAAGATTCAGATTGTTGAAGTTGGAAGTTAATTTCTAGAAACTCTTTAAGAAAATCAATCGCAAGGCCTTGCATATACCTACCTCCTCCAGCTGTATCTATCTACCCAATTCTATATACTTAATTCACTCACTTGCGGAAATCATGTCATTTATTTTGAAATTCACTTTTCATATGATGTATCTCTCCACAATCCTTCTCAATCTTGTTTCTATCCTCCACCCATCTTCTTCCCAAACCTACAACTTCATCCATCTACAAACTCAATCAGCAGCAATAAGAACAAGAACAAATTCCAATCTCGCATTCTTCAATCAATCATGCCTTCTCAGTGGGATCATAGGGCTGACAAGGATTTGTTGTTGGCTATCATCGAAGGAAACAATCTCAAGGCTATTGAATGGCCCATAATCTCCGAGAGTCTCCAGAAAAAAGGCTACTCTTTTACCAAGGAGGCTTGCCGGTACGTATGGAAGTTTGTTTCATATCTTGTCCACGGTCTATGTGTGTTCCTTGACTTATATCAAGGATTCTGATCGTTGTTTCGATTCGAATGGTCTTCCTCCAATCAAAATTGAAGTCCAGTGTTTCTCAACTGTATCTCCATCCGCATAATAGTTGGCTTCCTTAAATCGCAACAATTCTATCTCTACCACAGCCCCTCTCAAACAATTCTTGCACAAAGACTGACCAAGCAATAAAAGACAACATTTCCAGAAGATCAGAAAAGAATCTCGCATCGGCTCTCCCTCTGCTTCCACACGCGCCACTTCTGCTGCTACCTCTGTCAAGAAACGCAAGTCCAAGGCTGCTTCTATCGAGGAGGGACAAGAGAATGAGGAGGAGGAAACGCCCTCGAAGAATCAATCGAAGCGGGTCAAGAAAGAAAGTGATGATCAATCTGCAGCTGAACTAGGAGTCGAGAGTGAGGAGTGATTGTGGTCAATGATTGCCGGTAAGTAATACATCATCGCTGTTGATAGATAACTCTGATGTGGTACGACCAGAGCCGGGATGCTGACAATTGAATAGTCTTGATAATGCTTGGCTTTGGGGGGATATTCTCTCTCGTTGCATATTATACGGTGGCCAGGATGGAGATTGGGCTGTGCACATTAGACATCAAAGAAGGAGCAACAAAGTAACTTGCAGTCTGACTGGTCTCACTTGGTTTCAGACGGTTGAGCTTTCTTAAGTCAGCGACGGAGCGTTGGAGGGGTAGCTTTTCTGCAAATAGCGTCTTACCGTGGACATTGATCTTATCACTAGGATTTGTCATACTTCGTGGAAAAATGATGAAATGATAAAAACTCAGCATACTCAGAGAACTCGACTTCCAGACTTCTTTCGCTCTCAATCGTGTCAATTACCTTAATGCAGATGTGGACTTTCCTATGAAATGATTGGACCTTTCGAAGCTTTAGCTCAAAGTAGTTGAAATATGATACTAAACTGAATCTAGCTAAATAATCACGGCTTGTGGTTCCATGAAGGCCTCTGCGAATATATATCCTTTGGCATTGATCAATCTAGCTCATAGCACTTCGACTAGACTCAAAAGTGTCATAAACTCAACGACTTAACATAGATCGCTTCCGATGATATTCTCTACTATTAACTTTAGAATTCACCAAAAGTAGAAAAAACGATGGGAACTTTCTATGTATATAAAAATTATTATTCAAATTAATATAATATGAATGATATGAGTTTCAAAGATCTTAATATATTTTTACAAGGTTTTAAAGGAATCTATTTGAATATAATAATAAGTCGAGTATTCTACTTTCTAACCACCTCTGTTTTGAGCTACTCTTTACTACCAAAAATCTCAAAGAATAGAGCATTTTGAACTTTCTTATTTATAAATAGAATTTATTAAAAATTTATATATATATAATTTAGATCATTTGAAATGTATTCTGAAATTTTTGGATTTTTTTGGATTTTTCTGGATTGAGATTTAGAGCTTCAAAACATTGATTTTCAAATATATATAGAAATCATATACAAATTTGAAATCTTTATAAAATCTCTAATAATTTTATAATAAAAAGTGCTAAAAATAAATCATAAATTTTGTTATAAATGTATAATACGTCTGTTTGAAATGATTCAAAAAAATAGAAAATTTCTTATAAATACCTAAATATTTGAAGGGATATCTTTAAAATGATAGGGATTATTTATATTATTCTAAATTCATTATATATTTTGTCTTTATATCTGTTAATTTTTTTGAATTTTTTTCGAATTTCTATATATATTTAAGTTCAAAACTTTCCAAAAGATATATAGTTTTCTTTTAAAAATTATTATTAAAAAGTTATCAAAGATTTTACAACAGTTCTAAATTTATATATAATTCTTATATAAATTAAAAGATCCAATATTATAAAGATTTAGATTTCAATATAGAAAAATCCTAGAATTCTAAATTTTTTGGAATAAGCTTAAAATAAGTTAAATTATATATAAAAAAAAATTCATCGAATTATGTTATATATTGATAAAGATATTAATAGATTAAAAAAGTAATTTTTAATATAAAAGGGTGGCCCAAAATAGGGGTAGTTAGAAAATAGGATACCCAACTTATAAAATATAATATTTACTCAATATTTCTTTATATTATAAAACTCTTAGAAAAAAAATCAAGTTTTGTTTATATTATAATAAAAATATTAAAAGATTAATTATTTAATAGGATATGAAAAACCTAATTAATTAAATTAGAAGAACTTTTGATTTAATAATAAGATTATTAGATTATTATAATAAAATTTGAAAGATTAATAATAAAAATAGTTATTATATTTATTTCTAAAACAAACTATGAAAATTCTATTAACTAATAAATTAAGAGAATTTGTTTCTAATAAAGAAAAATTAAATGAACAAAAAAGTTATATTTTCAAATAACTTTAATATTCTAAAAGCTTTAAAAATATTTCCTAGAAAAAATAAACTTTTATAGATAATTGTCTACTAAAACTTTTCTTTTAAAAAATAATTCGAATTATAAGATTCATTAAAATTATATATTTATATAAAAAATATCTTTTATTTCTTTATTATTGATAGAGAATGAATAGTTTTATAGATTTTATAAAGTAAGAAAAATGAATGAAATTTTTAAAAAAGTAAATCTAAAACGTTATTTATATTTGATTATATGAAAGGAATATTGTCTCTTTATTTATAAGCCTTTCAATTAGATAAGTTAATATATAATAATACAAGCTTTTTCTTAGTTTTTTATAATTAAAAATAACAATATTCTTACTAATATTTTTTAAAATTATTTTTTAATATTATTGAGAATTATGTTTACGCTTATACTATATAGTTTTGAAAATTTTAAATTTGAAAGAGATTTCTATTATTATATAGAAATTTTGAAGTTATTTAGAGGTTTGAGGTTTTTTGAAAAGATAATTTTTATATTAATTAATATGAGATAATTTATAATGAGATAATGAATAATAAAATGAATAATAAAATGAATAATAAAATGAATAATAAAATGAATAATAAAATGAATAATAAAATATATAATTTGTAGATTTCGTTATAGATTTTACTAGTCTTTCGTTTCTGATTTGTATAATAATAGAAACAGTAGTAGTAATGATGATTATTAATATTTATTAAGTTAAAATAATATTAATTTTGGGAATCTTTTAAGGGATATAGGGACATATCAAGTTATAAATTATTTAATATTTTAAAAAGTAATTTATATATATAAAGATTAGAATTTATTTATATAATTCCTTTTTTATTAATTAGAATAACATCAACAATATTTAAAATTTTGAAGAATTAACTATGATTTATAGAAATAATAAATATACAACTATAAGAATATATATTTATATAAAATATATTAATATTAAAAAGAGTTTTATTGTATTTTAAGTTATTATTTAAATTAGATATAAAAGAAGTAGGGTTTTATTAAGAGAATAGATATTCTTAATAGGAATAGATATTAATATAAAATTAAATAATTTTAAGAAATTCAATTAATATTAATAATTAAAATATTAGAAATAAGAAATAGTTGGAGCTTTTTAGTATTAATTAGAAAGAAAATAAAAGTGATTATTTAAATTATTTTTTAAATTAATTTATAATCTTTATCATAATATTAAATATTCAAAAATGTTTTGATATTCAAACTTCTTATAATATTATATGAAATCTCTATATCCTATATACATAATTAAAATATAATATAATATTTTTCTTGATGAATTTAATCTAAAAAAAGTTTCATTATTTGAATAAGATTTTATTTATTATATATATTCAAAAGAATGAATTATTATTTATTTTATTAAAATTATTCTATTTAATTATAAAGTCTTCTAATAATAATATTATTTTATTAATAATAAAGATTAAAATGAACCTTAAGTCCTAAATGGGTTTATAGGTGTTAAGGTTAATAAGCTTATTAGTGATTTTATTTTCCTTAATATTTATATATTTAGAGAATCAATGGATCTTCATATTAAAGATTTGTATAATATTTTGACAAGTATAGAAAACTTATGAGAAGCAGTTGAATATATTATTGTATAAATATTCAATTATTGATATATTATTAATACTAAATTCTAAATACTATTTATTAAATAATGAAATTTTTAAAGTATATTTAAAATTTATATAAACTCTAATTACCTCTAAGTCGAAAAGATATAAAATACTATGGATCAAACCCGAACTGAGAATTGTTTACTTTCTAATTTAAAATATTACCTTAACAACAGAAGTGGGAAGAGGAAACGGTACCCCCACTGTACCCCCACGGGATACAGTATCTGAACTATACTCTGATTGGGTATTGTACGCCATCCTGGTATGGTGGAAGTATTGTTCGGGCTTGATATACTGTTAAAGTACTATTCGCTAACTTTTGTAGTATTCTTATAGCTAATTTCTATAGACTTTATGACTATAGGCTTATATCTCTGTAATTAATCCCTGTAAACTCTAAAGCTAGTTTTTATAGAGTTTATAATATAAACTTAAAAAAGAAGAATTTCTATTAGGCTTCTAATATTGAATGCTTAGTAATCTGAAGTGGGTTTAAGACAAAAAAAGCTATTATTCGAAAAAATGTAAAAAATTTAATTAAAAAATATAATATAGTTTGATTATTAATCAACTTTTATATAATCTTATTATTTATTATATTAGGGTTTTATTATAAATATAATAAATTTGAAAAATTTGAAATTATTCTATAAATATAATCTCACAAATATATAATTTATTAAATCTGAAGAATTTAAATTATATATACCTATTAATCCCTGAAATAGTAGTATAAATCGGATTTCAGGGGTATGAAATTAGTATTGAATAAAATACGATTTTTCTTACTTTTTTTATTAATATTATGAAATTTATTATATTATTACTATATTAGAGTTTTAATATTATTATTATATAATATATTTAATTTAATATTAATTTTAATATAATTTTATTAAAAGCTTTTTTTCTCTAAATCTTTAATTGGGTATGATATTAGTATCGCTCAGGGGTTCGAGTATGGTACTAATACCATTCGAGTACTGTTCAGGGGTTCGAGTACGGTACTAGTACCGTTCGAGTATTGTTCAGGGGTTCGAGTATCGTTCCGGGATTTGGGAACTATAGAAGTACCACTCCATTAGTACTAGCACCGTACTTCCACCGTATTATCTCTCAGCTTGTTCCGTTAAGGTATATATTTATATTTAATAAGTCTTTTTTTTTAATTTATTCAAAATTATTTAAGAAGATTGAGATGTTATTGGGAAAAAGATAAGCTTATTATTTTTGAAGTTAATAATTATAGTTCCTTTATTTATATTTTTTATTAAATTTATTGAATGTTTTGAAAAGAAGTATAAAGGTTGTAATATGGAATACAAGCTTTTTCTCAATCATTTATAACTAAAAATAATAACAGTCTTGTTAATATTCTTTATAATTGTTTTTAATTTGATTTAGAATTTATACTTATACTTGTATTGTACTATATAGCTTTCGGATTTCTAAAAATAAATAAAATTTAATTTCCTATATTCTATCAAATTGTGCATTTTGAAACTGTTCCGAAATCGTAAGCTTTTAGAAGTGGTAGTCTGTATATTAGTTTAAGTGAGGTACACTCAATCCAATCATAAGAATCATAAGAATGATCTATAAATTTCGTTAACCTCTCGCTTCTGGCTCGTATAAAGGCGCCGAAGGCGCCTTTAAGCTCAAATCTAATAAATCTAATAAATCTAATAAATCTAATAAAATAACTTTCCAGTTCCTTGAGTTTAATAAATCTAACAATTTTGATTCCCTTTCTAATTCCCTCTTTAATTTCTTCTCTAATTTACAAACCTCAATCTCAAAAACTAAAACTTTTTATTTCTCTTATTATACCCCCAAGTCTCCAAACCAACCAGAAACATTCATTCAACCCTTTAAAAAGCTTCAAAACTTTAATTCAAACCTTTATCATTATATTTATAATAACTTTATAATTATTAATTATACAATTATAAAAACAATGTTATTGAAAAGCTTTTCGAAAATTCTAATTATGATACTAAAATCTTTTTGATAAATTCATTAACCCTTTTTGCTTAAATATTAATTCAATACTATATTATAATATACATATATAGACCTTAGATACTTTCTAAATAATCAGCTTTCAGTTAAAAATCAGATTTTGAATCCTATATATTAGGAATATAACATTAGCAAGAATTAATTCTAAATATTGGATTTTGGTTTTGGGTTTTTATTGTTGATCAATACTCTTGTTTTTAGTCATAAATAGAGATAAGATTTAGTAAACTATAAAATGAAAAGTATTTATTGATTATATCTGTATAATAAAACAAAACATAGCTTTATTCAATATAATATTAATAAATAAAGTACTTATAATTCTATTAAAAAAAAGTATATTTTTAAGTATTGAAACAAGTATTTGTTTAAATAGTTTAATATATTAGTTTATTCAAGAAGAGATAATAAAAGTGTAGTTAGTATATTGAATAAAAGATAGTTTTGTTTTATTACTAAATTATATTTTGATTTAAAATATAAGAAAGGGAATAATATGAATAATGATAATTTCACTAACATTCATATTTTAAAATACAATTTATAACTAAAAGCTGATTAGCTAAGACAAAGTATGAATACTTTATATACAAATGTCAAAATATTTGAATTCAAAAATTAATAAATCAAAAATAAAGAATTTATAAAACAAAATTAAAAGGGATTTTATGATTCTATAGACTGAGAGCTTTTTAATAATAAATCTTTTTTATTCATTAATTAATTATAATTAATAAAAGAAATGATCAATGAAAAAAAAAATGAAGAAAATGAAAGATTTGAAGGTTTTAAACAATTAAGGTTGATTTAGAGATTCGGGACTTGCAATAAGAAATAAGGAATTAGAAAGAGAAGGGGATTAGAAAGAGGAGGGAGAAGAGGATGAGGATTAGAAAAGGGAGGGAATTAGAAAGAGGAGGGGTATTAGATTTGTTAGATTTATTAGATTTATTAGATTTATTAGATTTATTAGATTTATTAGATTTATTAGATTTATTAGATTTATTAGATTTATTAGATTTATTAGATTTATTAGATTTATTAGATTTATTAGCTTTATTAGATTTATTAGATTTATTAGATTTATTAGTTGTTGGATTTATTAGATTTGTTAGATTTATTAGATTTATTAGCTTTATTACATTTGTTAGATTTGTTTAGATTTGTTAGATTTGTTAGATTGTTAGATTTGTTAGATTTTGGGCTTTACAACGCCTTCAATGCCTTTATACAACTCAGAATAGATCGATCCAATATCCCAAATCAAGGTATCTTTGTATTTTCGATTTTTTTATATAGAATTAATTCTATATTCTTTATAGAATCTTTAATTTAATATAATTAATGATAAGTTCATAATTATAAGTTACTTCTTTCAATATTAGATTCCAGTTTGGATATTCATTGAATTTATAATCTTTAATCAATTTTAATAAACTATTTATACTTAAAATCGAAAAACTGACTAAATATTTATGAATATTTTTTGAAATTAACAATTATAATTAAAATGACATTTTGAATGTATTAAATATTGTTGAAAACTGGTTTAATATTTACAAATATTATATTAAAAACAAATATATTATTATTATAAATCTTCTAACTCTATTTGATATTTCTATAATATTTCATATAAATATATTAATATAATCTTAAAAAAAATTATAGATTTCATAATCAATTTCAAAATTATTATTATTTTATAAATATTATAGTTCCTTTTATATCTTTTAATATTTACCTAGGTATATTCAACTTTCTATTTACATTATATTTATCAGAAATTTTAAGATTATTATAAGTATCATTAAGTCTAATAATACAAATAATATTACAAATAATATATTATTTAGATTCTAAAATATAGAATTTCAAAAAATCTTTAATAGTTTTATATTAAGAAACTTTCTCATTTCAAATTATATCTAACATGAAAATCAATGATAATTTATTAAATATAAACTCTTTTTTTTAATTAATCTTTTGTTTTGTTTTCGAGAATAACTTATAGAAATCATTAAAGAGAATTCTCAATTTTTATCCTAATAATCATATTTATGATTATAAACTGAATTATATTCTTATAATTATCTATATTTTTCATCATTCTTAAAATCTAGTATAATTATATAATTACAAAAATTATTATTTCCCTTATAAATCTAAATAATAAAATAATCATAACGAAAAAAAATTGTTTTTAATAAATCATTTGTATAAACACAAAAGTATTTAATTATTATTAAAGTATATACTTTAATAATTATTAAATTCTTGGGTTCCTTTCCATATTAATAATTCATTTGAATTTATTGAAAAAGAATTATAATTTAATATACTTTAGATTATTAAGAATATTACTTCTTCTTTGAATATAATTAAATCTTTTTTAATATTCATTATGATTACTAAATAAATATATAGAAGAATTAATAGATACTAATTATGTAAAATTATTTAAGTACATCAATTATATAAATCTTTTAAATATATATAGTATAGTTCTATATTCATGTAATTTATTAATAACGAATCACATAATCAAATTATATGATTATTGCTTAAAAGAAGCTTTTAGTTCGGAATAGTCTATTAGGGAATAAAGAAAATCGATTTTCTATTAGTTTTTTTAATTTATTCAAAATAAGATTAATCTTGTAAAAGGGAAATTGAATAAGGAATATAAAAAAGAGTTTTATTTGAAGAAGTAATTAGATTAGAAAAAAATGTACAAGAGATTGACGAAAGCAGAAAGCTAGATTAGCATGAAAAAATCATAAAATAAGGTCTTTTATCCTTGAATGTAGAATAAGAAAGTGAATATCAATATACAGATTCATAAGAATCACGTGTTTTCATTGCTTTTTAGTTGTTAATACGAGCCAGCTTCTCAAAATAATTTTATTTTTCAATATAAGAATAGCGTTATAATATTTTTTATAAAAAATAAATTTAAGATTATCTAAAAGATAACAGAAATTCAATGTAAAAAAAAATATGATTATTAAAATATTTGAAATGGAAATACTTAATATTTTTAGAATTATCATGTTTTTTGATAAACATAAATACAATAAAATCATTATTTAGAATGAATCAATTAGGTTAGTTTTTATTATCTATTAAATTTTATTCTGAAATCAAAAATAAGTTTTTATAATTTTGATTTAGATATTTTTATTTCTTCAAAATAAAAACTTTAAATTATATTGAAAATTGAAAGAAAAATTCCTATTATATATATACTTTTAATAAATTTAACAAATTTAATTTTTTGGAAAAAATGTATTAACATTAACATAATATTATAAACTTTATAACACAATCTATATTCAATTGATTTAATAATATAATCTTTAAATTTATTAGATTAATGTTAATAGAAATATTTCTATATATATAATGATAGCTACAAGTATAGTTCACGTAATGCTAGAGTCGGGGTAGCTAGCCCTAATTAGTACTAGTGAGAGCTCTGTTCTATATAGAGCTCTTCCTCTGAGAATTAACCACACTGCACTTAATACAATAGTCCTCCTGATACCCTCACTTTCTAAGTTGGGTACCCCACTTTTGGGCCACCCCCCATTTGGGCCACCTCAAAAAAGCTCATCACAAAAAGAAACCTTTCTTATTTATTCTTTAATAACTTTATAATATTTAAATTAATTAATTTGAAATTTTAATATATTATTAATTATATTATATTTAAGATAGATACTAAAGTTAATATTAATTTGACTTTATATATAATAATAAATAGATATTCAATTTAATAAATTATTTTAAATTATAGAATTTCAAGAATTACTTTTCAAAATTATATAAATGATTATTTATTTTATCAAAAAGATATATAATATATATAAAAGATAATTTTGATTTAGAAAAAACAGTTAGTAGATTGAATATTAGTTTAAAAGTTTTTGAATATTAATTTATATATTATTAAATTCATAAAATTAGAAAGTATTTTTTCGATATTAAAAGAAATGATTCTATATTTGAAAAGTAATGAGTTATAGATTTTCTTTAAAGGAATTTAGAGATTACTATTAAAAATAATTTCAAAATCGATTTAATATTCTATTAATAATATTAATTATTAATATTATTACTTAATAGTTTTTAAAACTGGTTTTATTTTTCAATTTATTATATTAAATTTTAATATTAATAGAATATCGATAACGCAAGTATATAACACGACCAGAAATTAAATAAATTAATTCTAGAAAACTCAGAATATTGTTTTATTTAAAAAAACTAGGTTCTGATTTTAAAAGCTTAAAACATTATTTATAAAATATTTCAATTCTAAAAAAAGCTTTTAATCTGTTTATTTATGAAAGGCAACTTAGTTATTTTACACACTAATAGTTTTTAATTGATTTTGAATCCCTCAAAGAATAATTTTCTAATATAGAAAAAGGGGTAAACTATAAATAATATTATTCTAAATAATTTAAAAAGATATTTATATTTCAAATAGCTTTTTCTTTATTAAATAAACCAAACCCCTTATATTAAAGGAATATAGAAATTATAAAACTACTGAATTCATGTATAAGTATTTTAAATATAATATATACTTCTCATTTCTACTATTATATATATCATATATCCTATAGCCTTTTAATTTGTTCATATTCTTATCCCTCAAAAGAGTATATAGGTATTATCTCAATAAATTAGTCTCCTTATTAAATTCCAGAGTATTTAAAAAACTAATTTCCTTATATACTATTAGAAAGTATAATTAAATGATTTAATAGAATATAATGTATTATTTAAATAAAAAGCTTTAGATTTATAGTTTTTAAATTATACTAAATTTATTATATTGAGATTATTATTTGAGAATAGCAATAAGAAAGTTACAAATCAGAAATTATATTTTAATGATAATTCTATGTATTAATAGAATAAAGAGTTTACAATTTCAATTTTTAGAATATTTCAAAAAGCTAATAATTTAAAATTATATATTTATATATTAATTTAAAATGAAAAGATTAATCTTTATATTTACTAATAATTTTTTAAAAAGATTATTAAAAATTTAATATTAAGATTATAAATTTCTATAATCTAGATATCGAATAAATATTGAAATATTAATTAATACCAATTATTCCTAAAAAAGAATATGGAAGTGAAAATTAATCTAAATTCAAAGTTTTTAAGATTAAAGAGATTAGAGAAATGTAAATTGCAATAGAAAATCATAAAATTGATATAAAAGATATTAATAATAATAATAAAGTATATCCTTAAATATTTATGATAAGACTAAATAATTGTTGAATAATTAATGGGTTAATATTATGTAATATAAAATTTTAAGGTGGTCCAAATAGGGTGTGGCCCAAAAATAGGGTACCCGACTTATCCTATGCTTCCTATCTTATTCCCTGTAGAGAGTTATACCGAAAACAAAATTCTTATAATTTCAAATATTCAATGAATTAACATTATTTATATTTAAAACTGTAAACTGTCATTGTCACATAAATGTAAAATCCATTCAAACTATAATTATTATATTTTAATAGTTCTCTAAAACCTTACAATTCCTAAAAATTTAGATTTTCTTAAATCATAATATATGTATACAAAAACACTAACTTATATCTACAACAATATTATCCTATTTGTAATAAAAATCGTCTTTAAATTAATAGAGATGAAAGTATTATATTCAATTTATATCATCGATCGAATATTAATAAAACAATAAACTATACATTCTGTTTGATTTTATTATTTCAATGTTTAGTATTATATATTCAGATTAAAAAATGCAATTCAAACAGAAAAACTCAAATCTGGTATACTAATCTAATAATAATAATATAAACTTTATTAATATCTCGGATAAATATATATTTAGAACCAATTATATTATTAATCTTATCTTCTCAAATATCTCTTTTGTTAATATTACTATTAAAGAAAATATATATAATAACTCAAATCATAAAAGATGAATGATGATTATTCCAGAATGGGATATAACCCTATTAAAACTATATTCTTATAAAATGCCGAAAACAAAACTAAACAAGTTTTCTAATTTGATATATTTTTTTAATTCTTTCTTTTAATAAACAAAAAGAAATCGAGATGTATACAACTAACTTTATTATAATAATAAATTTTATTATTTATATAATTAATAAACTTAATAAAAACAGTAAAACTAGTTTATGATAAACCTTTAAATGTAAAAAGGCATATTTGATTTATCTCTATAAATATAATATTTCGAATAAAAATATTTGATAAAATAACTCAAATTCTTTATAATATAGTTTAATAATTGAAATATGATTATTAAAAAATGTTGTAGGTGAGATTAAAGATAATAAAAAGCTTTACAAAAAAATTAATTAATCTGAATTAGAATTTCATTTAAAATTATCTTCATTAAATATTGATAAAAGTCTTATTAAAAATTTATAAGAAAATCTGAAACTTTGTATAAAAGGATTTTAATCATTTTAATATATTAATAATCATATCTATAATCTTATAAAAATTATTGATAATCCCTTGATTTCAATTCTATATAAAAAGCTTTTTCTCGGTCTTTATAACTAAAAATAATAATCTTGCTAGCACTCTTTGTAATTATTTTTAATATTATTTAGGATTTATACCTATACTCATACTACATAGCTTGTAGAATCCTAAGAATAAACAAGATTTATATTTTTATATTCCATTAAAATATAAAGTTTTTGAAACTATTCAAAGATTATAAGCTTTTGGAAGTGATAGTCTACAGGCTTAAGTGAAGTATGTTCAATCCTGAATTTTGAATAATAATAATAATAATAGTAATAAATAGATTTCGCCAACCTCTCGTTTCTAGCTCGCATAAGGGCGCCAAAGGCATCTCTAAGCCTAAATCTCATAAATCTCATAAATCTCATAAATCTCATAAATCTCATAAATCTCATAAATCTCATAAATCTCATAAATCTCATAAATCTCATAAATCTCATAAATCTCATAAATCTGATAAATCTCCTCTTTCTAATCTCTCTCCCCTTTCTAATCCCCTCTCCCTCCCCCTTCTAACCCACCCCCCTTCCCCTTTCTAATCCCCTCTCCCTCCCCCTTCTAACCCCCTCTCCCTCCCCCTTCTAACCCCCCCCCCCTCCCCTTTCTAATCCCTCTCCCCCTCCACTTTCTTATCCCCCTCCACTTTCTTATCCCCCTCCCTCTTTCTAATCCCCCTCCCTCTCCTCTTTCTAATCCCCTTCTCTTTTTAATCCTTTATTTCTCTTATTGCAAATCCCAAACCTCCAAACCAATCAAAAACATTCATTTAATTCTTCAAAGTTTTTAATCCTTTCAATCTATACTTTAATCAATTATTTCTTTTATTATTTATAACTTGTTAATATAAGAATTATTAGAAAGCTCTCGATTCATAGAACCCTAAATTATCTTTTGATTTCATTTTATAAATTCTTTATTCTTGATTTGTTGATTGATTTATTGATTTTGAAATTTTGAAATTTTGATATTTGTATACAAAATATCTGTACTTTTTCTTTATTAATCAGCTTCTAGTTATAAATCGTATTTTAAATCCTGTATGTTAGGGATAATACAAAGTATCAATATAATTCTTATATAAAATTAGAAAAGAATTTCAAAAATGATTTTTCAATAGAATTCTAGATTTATGATTGTATAAAAAATATAATACAAAGTAAGATAATTATATTACTTAAGGTTTTATATATAGAAAGAAGCTTTCTCTGTATATATAGATGAATACAATTATATACTATATAATAGTCGGCTCTTTCAAGCGGCCTCCTAATTCCTAGTCGGGGAAAGCAGTTATCCCCGGAAAGCGGTTGTCCTTGAAAATTTTGGTAGGTATTTTATTCAATTCTTAAAAAAAGAATAATAAATGGTGAGTGGGTTTGTTATTATTATATGATTATAATCTCTTTGAATTCAATAATGTTATCTATTATATTTAGCTTTAATTTTATTTATTATAATAAATATAGTAGATAAATAATAAGAATCAATATTTTATGAATAATTATATAATTTATAAAGGTTGTGATTGATATAATTCAATTATTATGATATTTTCGAAGTTTTTTGGGGACAACCGCTTTCCGGGGACAACCGCTTTCCCCGACTAGAAACTAGGAGACCGCTTGAAAGAGCCGACTATTATATATTATACATATATTAAGACTAGAACTCTAATACTTTTTAATTCTCTTTTTAATTCTCATTAAATCTAAAAGCCTAAAAGTCTAAAACTCAAGACTTCTTATCTCTCTTATTGCCCCCCCTAATATTTCAATTAATTATAAACACTAATTCAATCCTTTAAAAGCTTTAAAATATAACTTTTCAATTCTCAAATTAATGATTTCCAAGGTTCTTTAATAAAACACAGCTTATTAATACAAAGATTATATTATCAAAAAACTCTTAATTCAAAAAAAATATAATATTTTGGTTTTTATTTGATATATTCCTTTACACTTATTTATTAAGTATTAATCCAACCCTATATTTTTATATTCTTATATTAGCCTTATGTATCTTCTAAATTAATCAGTATAGATTAATACAATATCTCAAAATCGAGGTATCTTTGTATTTTTGACTCTATTATATAGACTTAACTCTTTACATTCTTGATAAACTTTTTCATTTAATTTAATACCTTAACGGAACAAGCCAGGAGATAATACGGTGGAGATACGGTGCTAGTACTAATGAAGTGGTATTTCTACAGTACTCGATCCCTCGAACGTTACTCGAAACCCTGTACGGTACTCGAAACCCTGTACGGTACTCGAAACCCTGTACGGTACTAGTACTATACCTAATTAGAGACTTAAAGAAAAAAAGCTTTTAATCAAATTATATTAAAATTAATATTAAATTAAGATTCAATTAATATTAAATTAATATTAAATTCATTATATAATATAATAATAATATCAAAACTTTAATATAATAAAAATATAATAAATTTTATAATATTAATAAAAAAAGTAAGAAAAATCGTATTTTATTTAATAATAATTTCATACCCCTGAAATCCGACTTATACTACTATTTCAGGGATTAATATATATAATTTAAATTATTCGAATATAATAGATTATATGTTTATAAGACTACCTTAACGGAACAAGCCAGGAGATAGTACGGTGGAAGTACGGTGCTAGTACTAATGGAGTAGTATTTGCACCGTACTAGTAGTACTTCTACGGTTCCCGAATCCCTGAACAGTACTCGAAAAGCTGAACGGTACTAGTACTAATGAATTGGTACTCGAACCCCTGAATAGTATTCGAACGGTACTAATACTATACTCGAAACTCTGTACTGTATTCGATACCCTATACTATACTCGAACGATACTAATATTATACCTAAACCCCTGTATAGTACTTGATTAGGGACTTAAAGAAAAAAATCTTTTAATAAAATTATATTAAAATTAATATTAAATTGATTATATAATATAATAATAATATTAAAACTCTAATATAATAATATAATAATAAATTTAATAATACTAATAAAAAAATTATCAAAAATCCTATTTTAATTAATACTAGTTTCATACCCCTGAAATTCGATTTATAATATTATTTCAGGGATTAATACATATAATTTAAATTATATGAATTTATAAAATTTATTATAATTAAATTAAAGCCCTGATATAATAATTAAATATAAAATATAAAAGTTGATTAGTAATCAAGCTATATTATATTTTTTAAATATGAATTCCTTTTTTTTTGAAATAATAGCTTTTTTTGGCTTAGACCCACTTCAAATTACTAAGCATTTAATACTAGAGGCCTAATAGGACTTTTCTTTAGGCCTGTATTATAAGCCCTATAAGAGCTAGCTTTAAAGCTTATAGGGGTTAGCTATAGGGACTAGCTACCGGGGTTTGAGCCTATAGTTTCAGGGCCTACAGGGGCTAGCTATAGGGCTTACAGGGGTATGCGAGTAGTACTTTAACAGTGCGCGAACCGTACTTCCACCGTATCAGGGATGCGTACCGTACCCAATCAGAAGTACAGCTCAGACACCATATCCCAATTGAGTACCGTACAGCGTGGGGGTACGGTGGGTGTACCGTTCCATATTCCCACTTGGGCTATTAAGGTATATTCATATAATAATTTCGAATTTATAGAATTTATTATATTTAAAATAAAGCCTTAATATAAGAAATAATAATATAATATAAGAGCTGATTAGTAATCAATTAATATTTTATTTTTTAAATATATTTTTTATATATTTTGAATAATAGCTTTTTTTTATCTAGATTCACTTTAAAAGATTACTAAGTATTTAATACTAGAGGTTTAATAAGAGTTTTTTTTAGGCCTATATTATAAGCCCTATAAAACTAGCTTTAGGGCCTACAGGGGCTAGCTACAGGGGCTTGAGCCTATAGTTTCAGGGCATACAGGGGCTAGCTACAGGGGTATGCGAGTGGTACTTTGACGGTGCGCCAAGCCCGAACGGTATTTCCACTATATCAGGGTGGCGTACGGTACCCAATCAGGAGTACAGCTCAGACACCGTATCCGTGGGGGTACGGTGGGGGTACCGTTTTATATTCCCACTTGGGCCATTAAGGTAATTACTTTTGTAGTAATATTATTAAATAATAAATTTATAATTTTGAATTGTTTTTTACAACGATTAAATCCTAAATTCATATATTTATTAAATCTATAATTTTCAATTAATCTTAATTAATTTTGTATATTAAAAGAAAAAAAAGTAGAATAAATATTCAAATGTTTTTTTCTTTCAAAATTAATTATTACAATCAAAATGCTATTTTGAATATATCAAATACTATTAAAAATTAATTTAATATCTTCAAATATAATATAAAAAATGTCACGCTATATGCGTGATCGCATCCGATCGGGTTAGTATAATACTAAGCTTCAAGCTGATAGCATATATAGTTTCGTAATATACTCTTTTTAACTCTATAACTTTTAATTTTAAGATTGATTTCTAAATGCTTATTAGATTTGTTATATTATTAAAAGCTTTTTCAGATAAGAAATGAAATAATATTAGTATATGCTTATAAATAAAGCTTTTATATATACTTTATTTGTTTTTTATCTAAATATATTGTTTTAACTCTTTCATTTATATATAAATCTTTTTAATATTATTTGAAAATATTATCTTTTTTTTATTCTTAATTTCTTAAATTATAGAGATTAATATAATTTTATATATAATTAAAAAGCTTTATAATAAAGTGATTCAACAATATAATAAAATCTTTTTTCTATCAATTATATTCCTATATTATATATACCTTTCCAATCAAAACCCTTTCTCTCTAATCTCGAAAAGTTTAATAATAGTTTCTAGAAATTTGATATATAATTATTTTCAATTTGAGCAAAACTATAAATAGATAATATTATAATCAACAACTCTATAATACAATTTTATTATATTTATTTCAATTTTAAATCTTATACATAAACTATAATATTATCTTAGCCCTTTTCTTTTAATTAAAATATTCTATTAAATTATATAATAATTCTAAATCAATTTATATATATTTATAATAATCTAAATAAAGTTTAAAAAGCTAAAAATAAATTATTTGATTTTAAATAAGAAATCAATTCTTTATATATTTATATTATGAAATTTGAAAGGACTTTTTATAAAGCTAAAAAATAGAATTAATTCGATTTAAATAAGATTTCAATCTTTTATAATAAACTTAATAAAATTCTTAGAAATCGTTTTTTTCAATAGCTTTCTTTATTCTGTTTTTATTCCGATTTTGTTTAGGTTATATAACAACTAATTGTATATATAACAAATGAATTCCTTATATTATCCTATTCTAATAAACTTAAAGTTTTATGTATATTATAAAATTCATTTTATTCTTATAATTATAATTTAATAAATATTAATAATCTTAATATTATTAATGTTTTTGATTCTTTAATATTCAAGCTGATTTTATCCTAATTTTATTCTGTTTTTGTATATCTAATTTTTTTTTTAAAAAAAAAATTCTTTCATATAAATAAAACAAATATATTTGATATAAAAACACTTTCTATTAGATATAATTCTGTTCATTTGATTTATATTAAAGTATTCAAAACTGAAAAGAATCTATTCCAGTTATTATAATTATTTCTATTAACTTTAAATATAATAATAATAAAGATAAAAATTTAAAAGAGATTATTGATAATTGATATTTTAAAAATCGCTTAAAAAAAATAGATACTTTTCAGAATATTTTTTAATTGATTATTATATGTTTAGTATCTCAAAGGTTTTTGTATAAAAATAATAAAGAAAATAGTGATATTGATAGTAAGGAAAAAGATTAGTAATTATATTTTGTATTTAAGTTATTTGTTTAAAGTGAATTTAAAGCAAATTCTTTAGAAGGAAGGGGTAATTTTATACTATATATATAATCGCATTTGATCAAACTAATATAATACTAAGCTTCGAGCCAATTGTATATATAGTTTCGTAGTATACTTTCTTTAACTCTATAGCTTTTAATTCTAAGATTGATTTCTAAACGCTTATTGGATTTGTTATAAAAAATAAATGTATAATTATTATAAATCTTATAATATTCTATATAAATATATTTAATATAGTTTTTACAAAAAAACCTCTTAGTTTGATGATTAATTCTATAATATTGTTATTTTTATTAATATTATTATTTCCTTTATATCTTTTAATATCTATATTTAATCCTTTATCTATATTATATTTATTATTAACTTTAAGATCTTTATAAAAGTAATCAAATCCAATAATACTAATAATATTAAAAATAATTTATTTTCTAAATCCAAAAACATGTAATCTAAAAAAAATCTTTTATAGTTTTATATTAAAAGAAAGTTTTATTTCGAATTATATTTAATATTAGAATCAGAAATTACTTATTAAATATAAGCCCCTAGTTCTATTTAATTGATTTTCTATTTTGATTTTTAAATAATACTTTATAAAAATTATTAAAAAAAAAATTTTACTAATATTCTAAGAATTTTATTCATAATTATGAACTAGATTATTATTTCTATATTTAAAAATATTTATAATCTATTTTATAATAAATATGATTAATAAAAAGTATTATAAATACTAGATACTACATTTCTAATTATCCCAAAGATCTAATATAATTATATAATTATAGAATTCCTTATTTTCTTTATAAATCTAAATAATAAAATAATTATAATAAACAAAACTTTCATTCTCAATAAAACTTTTATATAAATAAAAAGTATCCAGTTATTATTAAATCCTTGAATTATAGAATTAATAAATATTCTAATAAAATCATTTAGATTATTTTGTTTATTAAAATAATTGGTTTTTTTTAATATTAATAATCCTTTTAGATTAATTTAAAAAAAATATATTATAATCCAATATAATCCAGATTACCAAGAATATTACTTCCTTTTTAGATATATCCGATTCTCTCTCTATACTCATTATAATTATTAAACAAATATATATAAAGAATCAATAAATACTAACTACAAAATATTATTTAAATATGTTGATTATCATAATCTATTTGAAATTAAATATAACAAATATTCTATTATTTTTTAATACAATAATAATATTATAGTTTTTCTTATTAGAAATAAATTTAAAATTATTTGAAAAATAAAAAAGGTTCAATATAAAATAATTAATATATTTATTCAAATTTTTGAAATAAAAATATCTAATTTTTTTTTAGTTATAAAGCCTTTTGATAAATGTAAATATAATATAATTATTATTTAATATAAATAAACTAAATCTTTTCCTATTTTTAGTTGAATCCTAATTTGAAATTAAATATAGACTTTTACAACTTTAATCTAAGTATTTATTTTTCTTCAAAAAAAGATTTTTAAAATATATTTGAAAAAAAAAAATAAGAATGCTTTTTGTTATATATAAAATCTTGATAATTTCAATATATTCAATTCTAAGAAAATATTCTATTAATATTAATATAATATTATAGACTTTATAATAAAATCTATGATTAATAAATCTAATCATATAATCTTTAAATTTATTAAATCAATATTTAAAAAACTATTTCTGTATATATAATAATTCTTATAGTTTTAGATATCTAATGAATTAATATCATTTATATTTAGAAATGCTGAATGATTATTAATATATAAATACAAAACTATTCAAACTATAATTATTATCTTTCAATAGATTTTTAAAATCTTATAAATCCTAAAGAATTAAATTATCCTTAAATTATAATATATATATATATGATAATATTGATTTATATATATAATATTATTATTTTATATATAATAAACTCGTTTCTAAATTGATATAAAGAAAAATATTAAATTTAATCTATGTTATCAATTAGATAACAATAAAACAATAAAATATATATTCTATCTTATTCTATCATTTCAATATTAATAAAAAGTGATTTTAATATTTAATATTATATATTAAAATGAAAAATTTAATTTAAATATAGAATTTTGAATTGAATATATTAATCTAATAATAATAATATAAACTTTATTGATATTCTTAACAAGTTTATATATAAAATTAATTATATTATTAATCTTTTTTTTCTAATATTTCTTTTATTAATAATATTATTAAAAAAATTACATATAATAATTCGAATTATAAAATATAAATTATTATAAAATTCTAGAAATAAATTAAATAAATTCTTTGGTTTAGTATATATTAATATAGCTTATTTTTTTTAGCTTTCTCTTTTTTATAAATAAAATAATAATCGAAACATATATAGCTTACTTTATTATAATAATAAAATTACTATTTATATAATTAATAAGTTTAATAAATATAATAATAAAATTGTATTATATAAACCCCCAAATATAAAAAACATATTAGAATTATCTTTATAAATATAATATTTTGAATAAAAATATTTTTAAATAATTTGAACTTGTTATGATATAATTCGTTAAGTAAAATATAATTATTAAAAGGCATTATAAATAGAATTAAAAATAATAAATTTTTTATAGAATTATTAATTAATATAAACTAAAATTTAACTTAAAATAATTTTTATAATATATCAATAGAAATCTTATCAAAATACTATAAAGAAAATTGAAATTTCATATAAAAAGATTTTTAATTACTTTAATATTTTCAATAATCTCAAACATAATTTTTTTCAAAGACTAAAATAGATTAAATATTTGAGAATAATCTTAATTCGTTTTAATGAAAAAAATCAAATAAAATATTATTAGGATTTCTAATATTTTATTAAATATAGATTAAATTATAATAGAAATACTGAAAATCTATTAATTAGTAATTGGTAATACTTTATATAGACTTTATAATTAATAATTAATATTCAATTTCTTTTTGTAAATCTCAAAACTTATTAAAATAATTATATTATCTAAAATTAATAAAAAGAATAGATTCTTTATTTGCTTTTAATAATTAATTATATTTATTCTCTATATTTCAAAAAACCTAAAGAAAGTTTTAATTTATTATTTGATATAGATTATATTGATTAATTATATTCTTAATTTATAATATAGAGAAACTTTTTTCAAAAACATTACTATATATTTAATAACTTATTTTATATATAACATAATTTTTTTTTTAAAGATTAAAAGTTATCATAATTATTATTGAAGGTATTTTCAATATATTTTGAAATTAATTAAATCCTTTTTTATTGATTAATTGTTTAAATTTATTTAGAGAATTCAATTATATCCAATTATAAAATTAAATACAAAATATTCTAGAATTCTCTTTTCTTTTTAGTTTTATATATTATATTTAGCTAAAGCTATAATTTGAATATATTAATAATCTTGATTTATATTAAGCCTTTCAATCTTTAAACTTTAATATTGTTTTTTTAATAAAAAGTATAGAAAAGATTCTTAAATAAAATAATAATAATAAAATCACTTTTATTCTAAAAACTTAAAATGATTTATTTTATTAAAAAAAAGAGGATCATATTTCTTTTTATATTATTCATAAGGATTTTATTATTACATTGATCATTATAATTGAAAATAAAATATAATTTATTTTAAAATAATTTGAAATCTAATTGAACAGAATTTTTTTAAAAAAAATCTTATTATAAAGATTATTAAAACTAAAATAATAGTAAATTGTATTTATAGTTTTGTAAAGATAATTAATAATTGTTTAACCTCAATTCTATATAAAGTTATTATTATTTATATTATTCTCTTTTTTATATATAGAATTAAAAAATATAATTTGATAATAAGATAAAATCGTTTTATATCTAATATATTACTTAGAATTTTAACGTTCTTTTTTGAAGAGATTAATATATTGATCTATTAAAATGAATATTTATTTCAATATTTAAAAATATTTTTTTTATCGGAAAAATTATTTTGATAATTGTTTTCTTTAAAAAAATCGATATTTTATTTATTAACATAATATTAAATAAAACTATATTTTGTTTTATTATATACATTTAATTAATGAATATTTTTTATTTTAGAATTCATTAAATTATATTTTCATTCATTATTAAAAGTAAAAATACTAATTGACAATAAAAATCTAAAAATAAAATCTAGTATTTGGAAATAATTCTTTTTGATACTATATATTTTGTATTATAATTTTTATAATTCTTTTTAAAATATTTTAATTGGTTAAGCTAGAAGATAATGTAATGAAAATATAGTATTAATATTGATGGAATAGTATTTTTATTGTATTAAGAATATTTCTACGATTTCTGAATTCTTAAATAATATTTGAATCACTAAATGATACTTAAATATTATTAATATTATATCTAAACCTTATATAATATTAATACTATATTTAATCAAGGATGTAGAGAAAAAAAGCTTTCAATTAAATTAATAATATAATATAATAATAATATTGAATTTCTACTGAAATAATAATATGATAAATTTTCTAATATTAATAGAAAAAATAAGAAAATTGATATTTTAATTAATATTAACTTTATATCTTTGAAATTCGATTGATAATATTATTTTAGAGATTTATATATATAATTTGAATTATTCGAATTTAATGAATTATATATATAAGATTAGATTTATGTAATGATTTTGAATTTATAAAATTTATTATATTAATAATAAAGCTTTGATATAATAAATAATAAGATTATATAAAAACGAATTAGTAATCAAGTTATATTAGATTTTTTAATCATAATGAATTTATTTTTTTTTTAAAAAAAAACTTTTTTTATTTAAATTTATTTTAAAAGATTATTAAATATTCAATATCAAGAATTTAAAATGTATTTATTTTTAGATTTATATTATAAGATTTATAAGAACTAATTTTAATATTTATAGGGGTTAGTTATAAATATTTAAGTTATAGTTTCAGGGTTTATAGAGGTTAATTATAAAGGTTTGAATCTATAGTTTTAGAGTTTATAGAGATTAGCTAAGGGGTTAGTGAATGGCATTTTGATGATATACAAATTACCTTAACAGAACAAGCCAGGAGATAATACAATGGAAATACGGTGCTAGTACGGTTCCAGTAGTATTTCTATAGTATTCGAAAAGCTGAACGGTATTCAAACCCTTGAACGGTGTTAGTACTAATGGAGTAATACTTTCACTATACCCGAATCCCTGTACAGTGCTAGTACCGTATTCGAACCCCTGTACCGTACTCGAATCCCTAAACGGTACTAGTACTATACCCAATCAGGGACTTAGAGAAAAAAGCTTTTGATAAAATTATATTAAAATTGATATTAAATTAATTATATAATATAATAATAATATTAAAGCTTTAATATAATAATAATATAATAAATTTAATAATGTTAATAAAAAAGTTCAGAAAAATTCCATTTTAATTAATACTAATTTCATACCCCTGAAATTCGATGTAAACTATTATTTCAGGGATTAATATATATAATTTAAATTATTCGGATTTAATAAATTATATATTTATAAAACTATATTCATATAATAATTTCGAATTCATAAAATTTATTATAATTGAAATAAAGCTCTAATATAATAAATAATCAAACTATATAAAAATTGATTAGTAATCAAGCTATATTAAATTTTTTAATTATATTTTTAATATTTTATTGAATAATAGCTTTTTTTTTTTTGCCTAAATCTATTTCAGATTATTAAACATTTAATACTAAAAGTTTAATAGGAAATTTTTTAGGTCTGTATTATAAGCCCTAAAAAAGCTAGTTATAGGAATTAGCTACAGGGATTTGAGCCTATAGTTTTAGGGCCTATAGGGATTAGCTATAAGGGTGTTACAAGGGTTAGCGAATAGTACTTTAACGGTACGCGAACTATATAAATAGTATTTTCATTATATTAGGATTGTATACAATACTTAATCAGAGTACAGTTCAGACACCGTATCCCGTGGGGGTACGTTGGGGGTACCGTTCCATATTCCCACTTGGGCTATTAAGGTATACTTTTATTATATTAGGGTAATATATAATATTTAATTAGAATATAGTTCAGATATTATATTCTATGTGGGTATAATAGAGGTATTGTTTTGTATTTCTATTTAGATTATTAAAATATTGAATAAATTTAAGAAAAAAAGATTTTTAAATATAAATATATAATATAACGAAACAAAAAACAAATCATTATTAATTTAGATTCAATTAATGATATTTCAATATTTTCAATTTAAAGATAATTAAAATCTATATGAATTCTAAATATATTCTAGGAATCTTTTTATTTGATGAATGATATTTATAATTTATATTAATAATATATTAATAGTCTAATATTTATATAATAATATATTTGATCTTTTTTAATAAGCTTTTTATATTTATTAAAATATTATAAAAAAATTTAATATTAGGATTTATCGATTTTCTAAATATATAAAGATTAAAAAAATAAAATTATTAATAAATTTGTTGATTTTGAAATTTTAAAATTTATTTGGAATTTAGAATTTATCTTAATATTTATTATTACTAGAAAAAGGATTATTATTAAAAAAAATTTACTAATTAAATAGAATAATTTTGATAAAGAAATAATAATTTCATTTTTTTAGATATACATAATGAATAGAATATTCTTCAAATAATTAAAAAAAAATTATATTATATTCTGATTATATATATAGAATATGAAGATTTTATATAATATTATAGAAAATTCTAGTATTAAAATATTAATTTAAATGTTTTTGTGATTATTACAAGATTTTTCGATGTTTAATATCATATTATAAATTATTAGTTTAATTTAGGAAAATAATTTAAATAACTATTTTTATTTTTATTTTTATTAACAATAAAAGGTTTTGATCGCTTCTTATCTTTAATATTATAATTATTAATATTGATTGAATTCCTTAGAATTATTTGATTTTATATTAATATTTATTTTTGTTAAAATATTCGTTATTTTTTATTTTTTCCTTTTCTTTTCTTTTCTTTTTTCAAATAAATCTTCTTTTTTTTACCTAATTAAAGAATAATTAAGAATGTAACAAAAGCTTTTTGTAATATTAATAAATGTTTTATATAAAAAACATTCTTATAACTCTGTTTTTATACTTTTTGAAAACTGTATCTAATTCTTCAGAATTTTGAATAATATTATTGATTTTATTTTAATTAATGGAAAAGGAAATATCCAAATAAATTTTAATTTTTATATAAATAAATTATTTTTTGGAAAATATTAGATAAATCTTTAATTTAATATATCCTTATATTCTTTAAAAGATTCTTAGAGTTAGTTTCATATTGATTTAATAAATAGGTATTAACAAATATTATTATTATTAATAATATCAAATTAATCAGTATTTCAAGAATGAGGGTATTTTAAATTGGTATAAGTTCGGTGATTTTATATGATTTAAGAAACAATATAGAAATCAAGGCATTTAAAAATCTAAAAATCTAAAAATCTAAAAATCTAAAAATCTAAAAATCTAAAAATCTAAAAATCTAAAAATCTAAAATCTAAAAATCTAAAAATCTAAAAATCTAAAAATCTAAAAATCTAAAAATCTAAAAATCTAAAAATCTAAAATCTAAAAATCTAAAAATCTAAAAATCTAAAAATCTAAAAATCTAAAAATCTAAAAATCTAAAAATCTAAAAATCTAAAAATCTAAAAATCTAAAAATCTAAAAATCTAAAAATCTAAAATCTAAAAATCTAAAAATCTAAAAATCTAAAAATCTAAAAATCTAAAAATCTAAAAATCTAAAAATCTAAAAATCTAAAAATCTAAAATCGAAAAATCGAAAAATCGAAAATTTGAAAATTCCATATTATTTCATTATATTATTTCACAATTAGAATTTTATAAAAATTATTTAATTTGAATTTGAAAGTTTATAGTTTTAGTGAAATGCATTTTGATTTGATAAAGGATTTACATTAATTTTATAAAATTAAATATTTTAGGAGAAAGTAATGGATAAATAATAATAGATATTAATTTTTATTGAAATTTAATAGGATTCAGATTTGAATTCTGTATTTTTTATTTTTTCTAGAAATAAAAATAGTAGTAATAATAATATTCATAAATATTAATTAAATTAATATAAAACTAATTATAAGAATCTTTTGAAGAATATAAAAATATATCAAAATATAAATTTATTTAATTTTCAAAAAGCAACTCTTATATTTTGGTACTAATTTTGATTTGAATAATTTTTTTTATTAATTGGAATGAAATTTATACCTATTGATGAAAGATTTTGAATAATTGAATATGATTCTTGGGAATAAATAAGTAAAGGATTAAAGAAATAAATGTTTATATAAAATATATTAATATAAAAAAGAGCTTTTATTATGCATTTAATCTTTATTTGAATTAAATATAAACAAAGAAAAATCCGATTAGAAAAAAAAAAGAAATCTTGATATAAAATCAAATGATTTTGAAAGATTCAATTAATATTAATAATTTTATTATTGAGAATTGAAAATAATTGAAATTATTAAAGATTGATAAAAAAGAATCAAATAATTATATTTGAACAGAAAAATTTAAAAAAAACATAATAAAAATAGAATATTAGTATTAATAGAGTAATACTTTTATACTTTCTAAATCTCTAAATAATATTTGTAATATTAATATCAATAAAATAATATTTCTATTATATTCAGATCTTTAAATAATATTCGAATAATTTCAATATCATATTTAAATTTCTAAACAATACTCGAACCTTTAAACAATACCTAAGTAATATTAACACTATATTCGAACTTCTATATTATATCCAAATAATACCAATACTATATCTAAATCCCTATATAATATTTGATTAAAAATTCAAAGAAAAAAAGTTTTTAATAAAATTATATTAGAATTCATATTTACTTAATTATTTAATATAATGATATTATAAAAACTTTTATATAATAATAACAACACAAAAGAATTTGGTTATACCAAACTGAAATTCTCGACCAATCAAATCTAGTATATCTATAATTCCGATAAAAAAATAATAATCCAAGCTTTCTAATCAAAATTTATACTTAATTTCAGCTCCAAACCCTAATGTTTTCTAGAAAATATTATATAATAATAATCAATCAAGTTTAATTATCCAAAATTCAGTTTATTAAACCAAATCTACCACCAAAATTTATACCAGATTCGAAAAAAAAGTATTCAACATATTGGTTTTAATCAAAATTCCAATATTTACATATAAGTTTCGAAAAAATCAATAAAAAATTCTGGTATATCCAAGATTCCGATATATACCAATCCGGTATAGCCAATTTTTTCTATATAATCAATTTCCTAATATTAATATAAAAAGTAGAAAAATTAATTTTTTTTTCAATATTAGTTTTTTATTTTTAAAACTCGATTTATAATATTATTTTAAAGATTAATATATATAATTTAGATTATTAGAATTTTCTAAATGTATTCTTTTTCTTTTCAGAATAATAGCTTTTTTGGTCTATATCCATTTTAGATTATTACGTATTTAATATTAAAAGATTAATAGGATTTTTTTTTAGGTTTATATTATAAGCTCTTAAGAGTTAGCTTTAAGGTCTATAAGAATTAGCCATAAGAATTAGCTACAAGAGTTTAAACTTATAATTTCAGGGCCTATAAAGATTGAACATGAAGATTAGTAAATAATATTTTGATAATACATTAAGTCTATATAGTGTTTTCATTATATTAGAATAATGTATAATATCCAATTAGAGTATAATTCAAATATCATGTCCTGTAGGGGTACGGTGGGGGTACCGTTTCATATTGCTACTTAGGCCATTAAGATATAGATTATTTTTTGAGTTGAATTAGTAATTTTTGATGTAATATTAAATCTTTGGAGATTTTTCGATGGTTACGAAAATATTTCAAGTTTACTTTTGAATATATACACTACCTATTTACGAGATTTTATTATATACAATCTTTATATTTTATCTATATAATTCAATTATAGATTTTTATGAAAAGTTGATGTTTATATAATACAAATGTTATGAAGGTTTAAATGATTAATTGAGAAAAAGTTATATTAAATATGATAAGTTTATTATTACCTAGGTAATAAGAATTATTTAAGTATTAAAGTTCTATTAATTTGATATGGAAATGACTCATTTAGTATATGTAATACAATGTGATCTTGAAATTATAATTGAAATTTGAAATCTGAAATCTGAAATTAATTTTCGAAAAAAAAGTAATATAATGAATAAATGGATTATATTTATGAGCTTTTAATAAAAAAATTGAGTTTAAGTTCTCATAGTTATGAATACAAGCTTTTTCTCAGCACTTTATAGTTAATAATAATCTTGTTATTAATCTTCATCATTATTTTTAATACTATTCAGAATCTATAGGTATCTACACTTATACTATAAAGCTTTTAGAATTCTATAAAAAAGTAAAATTTATATTCCTATGTTTTATTAAAATATAAATTTTGAAGCTTTTAAAGCTATCTACAGATTATAAGCTTTTTGAAATAGTGATTCGTATACAGGTTTCAATGAGGTATATTCAATTCTAGATTATTAATAACAATAATAATAATAATAATAATAATAATAATAATAATAATAATAATAATAATAATAATAATAATAATAATAATAATAATAATAATAATAATAATAATAATAATAATAATAATAATAATAATAATAATAATAATAATAATAATAATAATAATAATAATAATAATAATAATAATAATAATAATAATTGTTAGATTTCGCTAGCCTTTTGCTTTTAGTTTGTATAAGAGTATTAAAGATATTTTGAAATCTAAGAAATTTGAAAAATTTGAATAATCTATCAAATCTATTAAATCTATTAAATCTATTCAATCTATTAAATCCAATTTCCCTCCTCTTTTTAATCCCCTCCCCTTTCTTATTCTTTCTCTCTCCCCCTTCTTTTTCCAATCCTTTCCCCCTCCTTCTTTTCTTTCTAATCCCTCCCTTTTCTTATCCCTTTCCCTCTTTCTTATTACAAATCCCAAATCTTTAAATCAATTCTAAATATTTATTCAATTCTTTAAAATCATCAAATCTTTAGTTTCTTCAATTTATTTTTTAATTGATTATTCTTATTATTATTTATAATTTATTGATAGAAAATTTCTATTATTAAAAAACTTTTTTCTACAAATTCTAATTATGATCTTTAAATTGATTTTATGAATCCATTTACTTTTTTTGGTTAAATATTAATTTAATATTATATTAAGACATTTCTATATAAACTTCATATATTTTCTATATCAATCAGCTTCTAGTTATAAATTGGGTTTAAAAACATGAATGTTGATAATAATTATGTAATATTTTCTTGAAAAGTAAAAGCTTCGAGTATTTATAGACCCCTAATGTTATTAGATTAATATGATATCCCAAAATCAAGATATCTTTATATTTTTGATTTTTTACATAGAATTAACTTTTTATATTCTTTATAAACCCTTTGATTCAATATAGTAATTGTTTTTATAAAATAATAGATTTATAATACTAAATTTTTCCTTATAAAAATAAAATTCTAGATTTATATATCTATTGAATTTACAATTCTTGATTAATCTTAAATAACTTCATATAATTGAGAAAAAAAAAGAAAAAAATTATTAATATATTCTATTCTTTTAAAATTAATTATTATAAACAGAATAATATTTTGAAGATATTAAAGATTACTAAAAAGCAATTCGATATTTTTGAATATAATATAAAAATGAATCAAGAAATTATAGATCCCTTAACGGAACAAGCTGGGATATAATACGGTGGAAGTACGGTGCTAGTACTAATAGAGTGGTATTTCCACAGTACTAGCGGTGCTAGTACTAATGGAGTAGTATTTCTACCGTACTCGAAAACCGGAACGGTACTCGAAAATTTGAACGGTACTCGAAAATTTGAACGGTACTCGAACCCCTGAACAGTACTCGAACGGTACTAGTACCGTACTCGAACCCCTGAACAGTACTAGTACCGTACTCAAACCCCTGTACAGTACTCGAACAGTACTAGTACCGTACCCAGACCCTATACGGTACTAGTACCGTACCCAATTAGGGACTTAGAGGAAAAAGCTTTTAATCAAATAATATTAAAATTAATATTAAATTGATTATATAATATAACAATAATATTAAAATTCTAATATAATAATTTTATAATAAATTTTATAATATTAATAGAAAAAGTAAGAAAAATCGTATTTTATTTAATACTAGTTTCATACCCCTGAAATCCGATATATACTATTATTTCAGGGATTAATATATATAATTTAAATTCTTTGAATTTAATAAATTATATGTTTATAAGACTATATTCATATAATGATTTCGAATTAATAATATTTATTATACTTATAATAAAGCCCTAATATAATAAATAATCAGATTATATAAAAGTTGATTAGTAATCAAGTTATATTATATTTTTTAATTATATTTTTTGTATTTTTTTGAATAATAGCTTTTTTTGCTTTAGATCCACTTTAGATTACTAAGCATTTAATACTAGAGGCCTAGTAGGAATTCTTTTTTTTAGGCCTGTATTATAAGCCCTATAAAAGCTAGCTTTAAAGCCTACAGGGGTCAGCTACAGGGGTTTCAGCCTATAGTTTCAGGGCTTACAGGGATTGGCTACAGGGGCTGGCGAGTAGTACTTTGACGGTACGCGAACCATACGAACGGTACTTCCACTGTACCAGGGATACGCGTACCGTACCCAATCATGAGTACAGCTCAGACACCGTATCCCAATTGAGTACCGTACAGCGTGGGGGTACGGTGGGGGTACCGTTCCATATTCCTACTTGGGCCATTAAGGTCTTATAATCTTATTTGATATTTTTATAATATTTTATATAAACATATTAAATATAATATTTACTAAAAAGTCTATTAGTTTTATTAGTACTTTAATTCTTTTTATATTTTCCAATATTTATATTACATTTATTGTTAATTTTAAAATCTTCATGAAAATTAATACCTAAGTTCAATAATACAAATAATATTTTGAAAAAAAAATTCAAATTTAGAAATATATAATTCAAGAAAGATTTTTATCATTTTATATTGAAAAAAGATTTTTCTCACAAATTATATTTAATATTAGAATTGAAGATTATTTATTAAATTTTTTTTTGATTGATCATTTTTTTTCAATTTTTAATACAAATATATAGAAGTTATTGATAATATCTCTTTTTATTATAATAATTTTATTTATAGCTATAAATAAGGATTACTTTGTAATCCTATTGCCTTCTACTCTTTTGTAATATATATAATAATTTGAATTACGAGATATCAATAATTATTAATTTTGAATAAAGTATAATCTGATTAAAATAATATTATTATCCCCTAGACTGTCACTCCATGGCACCTTCGCTTAACAGGGATCTAATTGACCAATCAGATCATCAGGATTCTCAGCTTGCTCATAATATTTAGATTATATTCTATAATAACTATTGAAACACCTATTATTATTATATAAATTAATATTACATTCTTTGCATTTCCATATACTCTGATACTTATTCTCTTTTAATCTAAAATTATCTAATATTTTATCTAATTTAATTCTTTTTGGATCAAAAAAATACTCCTTATATACATTATAATCCCTTTTCCTTTCTAGCTTTATAAAATGATAATTCAGAGAAGGATTAAAACCTTTAATAGAAATAAATAGAATTCGTTTTTGATCTTTGAAATAATATTTAGATCTAAATTCAATAATCAATCTTTCAGCAAAAGATTTTTAAAAAGTATTATATTTAAAGATTTTAATTATAAAATACTTTGATATAATTTCTTTATAAATCAAATAACAATTAACTAAAACAATAACTAAAAGCTATTATTCTAAAGCTTGATACTCTTTATATTATTATTGTTAATATCCTGGTATAAAGGAATACAATTAATTTCTTATATCAATATTATTTATATAAAAATTATAATTATTAAAGAAAATCGGAATAGATAGTTTTTTCTGTATATTATCTTTGAAAACTATTTTAATTGTTTTAGCTTTCAAATAAATCAATTTCAATTATATTTGTATTTTATTAATAAAAGTTTTTCTATTATATATTATAAGTTGAACTAAAACCAATATATTATCTTTTTACACCACAAAATAGACTTTATTTAAAGGGAATAGAATAGAGAAAATTGTTTTTTATAATATCTTGTTTTTTTTAGTATCTTATTTCTTTTTTAAAACTAATTCTTCATAAATATTAAAATTCGATTAATATATCCCTATTACTACATACCCTAAATAATATATATACTTCAAAAAGTTGTTGAAAATAAAGAGATTATTAAAATAAATATAATATAAAGCTTTAAATAATCTTTATACTAAATATAGAATTATTATTTATATAGGATTTATATATTTTTTCTTTTTTTTCAATTTTAAAAGGAAGGATATTACTATATCTATTAAATCATTCTTTTTCCTAATCTTATATTAATTCTATATCATAAAGACTTCTTGATTTGCTATTATCTATACCTTTAATTCTATAAAAACAAATTTATTTTTAATAATAATAATAAAACTTGATTGATCAAAATATCGTATAATATATTTATTAACTGATATTTAACCCTAAGACTTTTATATTAAAAGATTAAATTATTAAATATAATTTGATAATGAATCTATTTATAAAGAAATATATTAATATATAAAATTAAAATTGAATAATAAACTCTTACTTTTTTAAATACATCTTTTATTTTAAAGAATATAATATAATATTATATATAAATCTTTAAAAATCTTTTTAAAAATATAAACTGTAACGTCTTGTCTTAGAAGAACTGCGAGAGCAGGGTATAATTTGTTCTTAGAATCTATAATTACAGAATCGGAAATAAAGTACTTATTGAGTGTATTTATATATTAACTATATATATATGATTATATATATATATATATATATATATATAAGTGATTGCAACTGTAATTGAATACTGATTTGTGATATTATTCTTTTCTTCAAAAAAGCTTACCCTCAAGTTTCTTAATTATCTATTTTAATTATCGAATTGGCAATTATAAGATAATATTGTTATTGTTTAATTATAATAATATAATAAACAAGTATATATATAAGTTTTTCTTTTTCGTAACGGAAAGGTGTATGTGAAGTAAAGGAAACTGTTTTATAGTTTAGTAACCAATCAAATTCTTTGAAGTATATAGATCAATCAAATCCCCTTTTTTTTTCAAATCTTTTTCTAATTAATTAATCCTTTTATATTTATTAATCAATATATCTTCGATTCCAAGAAGAAGATGTAGTAGTAAGAGCAAGCTG